>NW_005360425.1:519162-562480 GCF_000412655.1 Myotis brandtii | reverse complement strand
AGTGTGCAGGAGGCAGCTGATCGATGTTTCTCTCTCATCAATGTTTCTAACTCTCTATCCCTCTCCCTTCCTCTCTGTAAAAAAATCAATAAAATATATTTTAAAAAATCAATCATATTTATCATCCATCTATCATTAGGTTTTTAAAAATATATATTTTTATTGATTTCATAGGAAAGGAGAGTGAGAGTGAGATAGAAACATCAATGTTGAGAGAAAGTCATTGATCAGCTGCCTCCTGCATGCCCCCTACTGGGGATTGAGCAGGCATGTGCCCTGATTGGGAATCGAACTGTGACCTCCTGGTTCATAGGTTGATGCCACACCAGCCATCATTAGTTTTTTATAAAAATTCCATCATCTCACTTATTTTATCATTTCCCCCTTTTTATTCCATTGTAAGGAATTCCTTCTTCTCATGTTCAGTGGTATTGATTAATTTGTAGGCCTCATGCACAGCTATCCTTCAGGGACTTCCTTTGTCCCTGTGCTGTGTTGGATCCACCATTTATTCATTCTTTGTCTTCTTTCATGGATTACTCCTTGCTTTTTCTAGAGCATATTCTCTGGTAGCTTTTTAAGGAAGGATGCATGAAAAGTAATTTTTTTGAGTCTTTTATGTTAGAAAATATTTTTATTTTATCCTCACACAATTTCTAATTTGGCTAAGTAAAAAATTTATGGCTGAAAATAATATTTATTTAAGCACTAGAGGCCTGGTGCATGAAATTCATGCATTCGGGTGCGGGGGGGTGCGCATCTCTCAGCCTGGATTTTGAGAGGGCACAGGCCAGGCTGAGGGACGCCACCGGTGCATGATCGGGGCCGGGAAAGGACATGAAAGGTTGGCCAGCAGGGGAGGGACTGCGGGAGGGCTCCAGGGCATGTCTGGCCCATCTCACTCAGTCCCAATCAGCCAGACCCCAGCAACAAGCTAACCTACCAGTCGGAGCATCTGCCCCCTGGTGGTCAGTGCACATCATAGTGACTGGTTGACTGGTGGACTGTCTGCCCCCTGGTGATCAGTGTATGTCATAGTAAGTGGTTGAGCTGCCTTAACATATCATTAGCATATTACTCTTTGATTGGTTGACTGGACAACTGGACCACCCGACACTTAGCATATTAGGCTTTTATTATATAGGATATTATAGCATTCATTGCCTCATTATCTTCTAGCTCTCAGTTATGTTCTTAGGAACCTAAGTGCCATTCTGGTTATCTGTCTTTTTCACATAGTACTTTTTCTTCTTTGGAATTTTTTAGGATATGAAAAGATATTTCAGAACAATATCACTGATGTTCTGAAAATTTATATAAGCCCTGAAGTAGAAGATGCAGTCTAGTTTCAGGAAATATTCTTAAATCAGTTCTTTGACAATTTCTTCCTCTCATTTTTTTCTTTGTTTTTTCTATTTTTCCTATTATCTATATATTAGATTTCCCAACTGGTTATCTAAGGCTCTTGTGTTTTCTTTCATATTTTCCATCTCTACCTTTTTGTTCTGCTTTCTAATCAATTTCATTTTCTTTATCCTTCAACCTTTTATTGAATTGTTTTATTTTTTCTCCTTTATTATAAATTTCTAATAGTTCTTTCTTGTTCCCCAATTGTTTCTTTCTTTTGTAACAAACAAACAAACAAACCTCTATTCTTTGTTAATGGAATAAATTTTTTAATTGGTTCTGAGTGAACTTAGTTTTTGCATTCTCTTTATTTTTGTCAGTCCCCTTCACCCCCACTCTGTTTTGATATTTTGGTGTTATTTTATTTCATTTATTTTATTCTTTCTTTGTTATGTTGTTGGAGTCTCAAATGTCTAATAGTCCTTTGCTGCCCATTCATGAAACAGGAACTAAATAGATGACTGAAATCTCGGTGTGTGGGGCTGAGGCAGGAGGATTATCATTTCCCTGCAGTGATCAGACACTGAACTGACCGTTTCATCTGGAGAGTCTCGAGTGACAATGTGTACAATCTTCCCTTTAGGCCATGCCATTTACCCAGAAAGGAACCTTCAACCTCTTGCCTGGTTGGTATAGTCCTGGCTTCTAACGGGTATGATATGGGCATAGGAGAGGGCTAGGGGATGTCAACTTATCATGTACAGCTTGAAAAATATTTTTTATTGAGGTATAAGTAACACATTTATACACATAGTAAAATGTAAAACATCTTCATTGTACATTAGATGATTGTTTACATTTCTACTATCCTGAAAGTTCCTTCATGTCTCATTCATCTGCAGACTGTTAATGCCAGCCTCCCCTCTACCGGATGCCCCTGAATCCTGACCCTCTTCCATTTTCCTTCTCCAGAGAATAATCTTCTTTTCACCCCAGGGTGTAGCTGCAATGCATCTTGGATCTCTGTAGCCCGTGAGCTTCAGCCTTGCCCGCCACGGTATGTAGTGCCTCCAAGTCCTGTAATGTAATGTAATGTAATGTAATGTAATGTAATGTAACGACAGAGCCTTGACTTTACCTGGCTTAAGCAAAAATATTATCCAACATAACTGGAAGTTCAAAGGTAGGAAATGCTCCAGGTGTGGTATGGATCAGTGGCTCAGTGAGGCCATCCAGAACTCAGGGTTTGTCAGGCTCTTTGCTTTGCTCTCCTCAATATCTCATTCAAATGAGTCAGTTCCCTTCACAACCATAAAATTGTGCTACTGGGAATCAAGCTATGCCTTTGCTACTCAAAGTGTGGTCCTTGGACCAGAGCATTACTACCACCCAAAAGCTTGTTATAAATGCAGAATCCTAAGTCCAGTCCCAGATCTACTAATCAGAACCTGCATGTCAATAAGATCTCCAAATGATTCATATGCACATGAAAGTTTGGGAAGCACTGGTCTATACACTCCATGTCCTTATTCACCTGAAGAAAGCAAGAGGAAATCTCTCTCCTATTACTTCTTCCCCCACCCCCTCTATTTAATTGGCTCAACCTGGGTCATGAGCCTACTCCTTGAGTTCATAAAAACTGCTCAGAGCAATCATGTTTCATCAACTCAATCTGGGATCAAGTTTTCCTTTGAAGAACATGCTACATGGGAAAGGGTTGATACTCTGAGAAAGGCAGGGTTCTGTTAGGAAGGCGACTATGATGGAACTGAAATGTGGGTGGACAACCCACACAGTCCACTGGAGAGGCAGTTTATTGGCTTGACCCTCTGCAGCCCTGAGTTTCACACCTGCCTTCCCTCCACAATACCTATGGCCTCCCCACCCTGAACTCACCAGGGGTCCTGGAGCAGCGCAGACCAGCTGTCTTTTCTCTGCTCTCATCAGTGTTCACCTCTGGAAGGACTTTCAGAGGCAGCTTTTTTTCTCCCTGAAAAAACAGTGGCTACACTCCCATCTGCTTTGCATCTTCTAAAAATTATTGAAATCTCTCATTTGTTGCCATTTCTCTCCCTATTCTTTTTGTCCTTCAAAAATGTGAGCGCTCTCATTTTAGTGGGGAGTGGAGGAGATAAGCGCTGTGGTTAATACACCATCTTCAACGGAAAGAATTCAACACGTCTGGTG
The DNA here is from genome assembly GCF_000412655.1 of Myotis brandtii. Taxonomy (NCBI): domain Eukaryota; kingdom Metazoa; phylum Chordata; class Mammalia; order Chiroptera; family Vespertilionidae; genus Myotis; species Myotis brandtii. The sequence goes on along the minus strand of NW_005360425.1, from coordinate 558,946 downwards.
TTGAAAGAGACACTGGGCCACACCACCTTTATCTGATTAAAACAACAATAAGAAGGATAATGTGGAAAAAGATGTGTGTACATGGTGGAGGGTGAGGATGGGGGGAGGTTGGGGGTTTGGGAGGTTTAGGGAAGGCACAGAGAGACACACAGAGAGGGAATCAAAAGAACAGGGGAGGCTCCAAGCTCACCTTGAAGAAAGTGCAGGATATTCCATGAGCAGAAGAGATGATATTCTTAAAATTAAGGGTTTCATTGCCTGGAGTGAGATGGTTTGCCAAGTAATCGGGGCTCTCAGGCACAGCTGGCCTGGGTGCTAATTCCTACCCTGTAGGAAAAAAAAAACAGGCAGAGCGTGGCACAGGCAGTCACAGACCAGCAGTGCCAGGGGATCATACAGTGGGTACCTGAGCATGCAGGCATGACTGACATCAAGCTAAATGGGCCCCACCCCAGGAGCCCTGAACCACTGCATTTAAGGGCCAGTGCCTATCTCTCTCTACACGCCTGCCTTGCTTATCTCAAAACCACTCTGCTTTCAAGTTGCTTCAACAAGAGGAAATGTTTAAATAGATGTGTTAGACATGTATGAAGAGGAATACGATTCATCTTTTAGAGTGACAATGTTGCCCTCACCGGTTTGGCTCAGTGGATAGAGTGTCGGCCTGCGGACTGAAGGGTCTCAGGTTCGATTCTGGTCAAGGGCATGTATCTTGGTTGCGGGCACATCCCCAGTAGGGGATGTGCAGGAGGCAGCTGATCGATGTTTCTCTCTCATCGATGTTTCTAACTCTCGATCTCTCTCCCTTCCTCTCTGTAAAAAAATCAATAAAATATATTAAAATAAATAAATAAAGTGACAATGTCCATACCTACTGATATGGAAAGATACACACAGCACATAGTTGAGGTGGTGATGGGGAGGCAGGTTTCCAAGCAGCAGGTAGAGACATTTCTACTTTTGTCAAATGTCCATTTGTAACCAAGATGTCTCAGAGGTCACCCGCCTGGAGCACATATTTCAACTCATTCCACGCGTTACAAAGGTTCCAAGTCTTGGTGCTGCTTGATTATAGGAACAGAGCCTCTCTCAAAGGGTCATCTGGCCATTTCTGAGGGTCCCCCAGGGCTCTGTATGCTCATACTGCTCTACTTCCACTCCCCATCAAGTGCCGGGAGACAGGGCCAGCATCCTGTGCTGATCTGGGACTGGTGATGGCCCGCCAGCCTCAGCTGGCACCTGCTGGCTGGCTTTACTAAGGCCACCACTGCTGTCCTCACCACCATGCTAACTCAAGTGCAGAAGAGCCTCTTCCCTGAGTTACAACACAGCTAGCGTGAGCCTCTGCCTTTTCACTAGATTTGGGGACAACTGAAGGGAAGTGCCACCCAAAGCAAAATTATTGCCAAGTCCTACCAGAAGTGACTGCCTTTGGAGTCTCCAGGACCCAGGCTCACCCTCGGGGCTCCCCTAGGAACCCTCATTGCTATTCTGCCACCGTGACCAAGCTGGAGGCCAACCCCTTCTCCACCAGAAGTCCTCCGAGATGTCTGGGCCTCCGACGTCCAGCCCACCTGCCATGGGACCTGGTGAGAGGAAGGCAGGTGTTCCTGTCGCCCCTCTGAGCTCACCTGCCCTGGTCTGGCCTGCTGTCTGGGTTCACTTTTCTAGCTGTGGCTGGTGGCACACACTCACCTCTCCTTCAGTGAGCTGGGCAGCTCATTAATGGCCTCCAAGTGGACAACGGCATCTAGTACAATAGTTCAATTTCCGTTCATTCCCCCAGAGCCATAGGAGGGAAGTATTTGCTTAATGTTTTGTAACAAAAAGCTCATTCAGAGGATTTCCCCCAAAGAAACAGGCTGCTCTGAAGGTCAATGCCAGTCTCCATCACTTTCAGGACAAAAACTATTTATATCAAAGCTTTAACCACCGAGGTTTTGTTTTATTTAAGCCCTTAGGTCCAGAATTTTAGCTGGCTGGTTATTTATATATGTGCATTTAAAAATGGAACATTTGCACAAAAGTGTTAAAAAAAAAAAAGAGTGGTTATTTCAGAATAAATAAATAAACAGTGAGACGATGAGTAATTTTTAAATTTTTCCTTTGGCCTATCTGCTTTTTCATAATAAACACACATTATTTGTGACATTTTTTAAAAGTTAAAAAAAGGGGATGATGAAGCACACTGTTCACGTTCCTTCAACCAGATCCTCAATAAAGATGCTAAATGCCGCGGGTCTGGGCATTGCCTCTCACTGGCCACGTCTCTGAGAGAATCCATCACCCTTTCCATTTCCCCAGCAGTCAACTTTGCAGATAATTTCAGTCCCTTATCATGTCCCAGTAAATGTGGACAGCTGCAGCAAGCGTATTCTAAACTCTGTAGGAAAAGGGCCACTCAGATGGAAGCAGTGTTCTCCAATGGTGCCCTTGGCTTGCTTCTCTGCCTCCCTGCCACCCCTGTTCTGGGAAGAGCCACTGCTGGGGGCCACCAAGCCCTAAGGCAAGGACCAACCTCAGAGACACCCAGGTCAGGCTGGCTCAGGGCTGCAAGGACACGGGAGGCAAAGCAGAGGTAGCTCAGATGCTCACACTGGCCTTCCTCTCCAAGACCCTTTGTGTGTGTGTGTGTGTGTGTGTGTGTGTGTGTGTGTGTGTGTGTGTTTGGTGGGTGGCTTAGGAATGTGCACACTGCCACTGGTGTCTCAGGACCTTGACCCCTTGACGTCTCACCCCTGCAAATGGGTAGCTAGAGAGCAGCTTCCCAAGGCCAAGTGCTGGTGTCCAGAGGGGTCTGGATAGTTTCAGGCTGCCAGGCTGCTCCTGCTGCCCTTGCCTCTGTGATGTGAACAGATCCTGGCGACACAGGATCAACCGGGGACTGGGTCAGCCAGTTTCCTTGCCTTGGGTCATCCAGCCCTGTGTCTGCCAAGCCTTAGGCCATTGCTGGTCTCTCTCCCATCTGCTTGTGTGCTCTTGGTTTGGGAGTCAAGTGTAGACGTTTTATGGATTCTTGCTAATTTTCCTTGCACTAAACTCAGTTCATCTATTGTCCTTTATTTTTTGGGTCCCATGTCTTGATTAGGCCTTCCTGGGGGCACTTATTTGGTTACACTCATTGAACTTGGCCTCTTTCTTTTGAAGAGCATTCTCGGAGGTGCAGGAGGAGGGGTGGGGGCACAGCTTCTGGGGACCTGTCAGCTCCATCCCTGAATTGAAAAGAACAATAGAAACCTTTGCTGTCAGAGAGAGCTCCTCAAAAGACAGATGCAGAAGTGTGGCCGTTTTCACTTGTCTCAGAAATACCAGTTCACATCTGATTGAGGTGGTCCATGAAAGATGTGTAGAGATGAGGGTGTAAAACGACTCTGCCACTCAGCAATTTGGGCCTGGTGTGCCACCTCTCTACTGCACATTCTTTGACTGGGAGCTCAGAATGACAAAGCCCAAAGGCAGTGGACTCGGTCTTCCTCTTCTAAGTGGAGCTGTGGCATAACGAAGAAGGAACTACCGTTGGAATGTGGTTTGCTTAGTTACTCTGAGCCTCAGTATTTTTCTCTTCGTGGGAATAAAACTACCGTTGGAATGTGGTTTGCTTAGTTACTCTGAGCCTCAGTATTTTTCTCTTCTACGTGGGAATAACAACCCACCTAAGACACTGTTTGATTAAAAGTGTGAAGGCGTCGGGTACACGGTTCCGTGTTTGGTTGTTTTTGAGACTGCCAGTTTATTTTCAAGGTCACCACAGGTGCTCAGGATCAGTGGGGGTTGGATGGGCTTGAAGAGTGAGAGAGGAGGAATGTGAAATTGAAACTGGTGTTGTTGAAAAACTGTGACTGCCATCAGTTTTCCCTCTGAAATTAGCACTGACAGGACACAGTAGTCACTCGAAGACTCCTTACGCTTCAGTGTGATGCTTACAACGTCAGATCAAGAAGGTGGCATCAGTGCATCTGTGTGCATGTATCTGTGTGTGTGTGCATGCATGTGTGTGTGTGTGTGTGGGGGGGTGTTCTTGGCCCTGAGCATCCACCCATGGAGCTCCCACCATTGTTCCTTAAACCTCCATGTCCCTCCTGTCCCCTTAGAGAGTCCCTGGTGGCCCATCCATTCTCCCAGGGGTCATGGAGTTTTTCTACTGCAGCCTTTGGGTGTGACTAATGCTAGACCCATCATGACCTTGACCCAGTCATCAGGCTCCTCTCTCCCGCCTCTGACTGCTCCAGGAATGGCCACCTTGCTCTCAATGGTGGGAGTGCCCCATAGTTTCCAACGTTTCTACTGGACTTAAACTCATAGGTCTGGGTTTGCCCCTTTCTTCAGGAACTTGGGGAAATTCCATCCGGGACTGGGTTTGAGAACAATCTGTGTGGTACCACACCAAATCCAAATGCTTTCCAAATTTAGCCAGAATTAGTAAATTTTAAATGGCTTCTTAGTCAAATAAAAATGACATGCCCATTTGGAGACATACAAATCTAGGTCTTTTTAATATCTGGTCCCTTGAACTCTTGTATAAATCAGAGTTCCAGTGAGGGAGGATACTCTGTCCAAAGATTGCCAGCTTTGTGCTGGGAGGGTGACCTGTATGGACCACAAGGGTTTTTCCCTTCTGACTTCCAGTTAGGTTTGGCCAATGAGGAGCGCCAGCAGGAGACCCCAGGGAAGGAGGAGAGTGAGGGCAGGTACTATTTTTCCTGCTTATCTCCTTGTGGGGGTCATCGTGAGCTGGTTGGAACCATGAAAGAAAACCTCAGCTCTCTCTCCAGATTCCTGTGTCCCCTCCCCAGCTCCTTCAGCCTGGGGTGCTGCACCATTCTTTGGGGTGCCCCTGCCCACCTTTTTTTAAAAATAAATTCTCCCCACTTAACTAAGCTAAATGTGCCACTGTTTTCTGCTGGGACTCCACCTGGTACACACAACTCCAGACATTTTGACTGAGAATCTTATTCCCAGGACACAATCTTGAGTCCCAATGAAGACACCATTTCTTCCAGAAGATTCTTCATAGAGAGGTCCCACCTCCTGTGACCCAGCACCTGAGATGGTATAAAAATTAGACCCTGGTTGCACAGTTATTGCGATGACATTTTTACTATTCCATGACCAGTTAGGGCTTTCAAAAAAATGGTGCTGATCATTTTTCTCTTTATTTGCATTTTTCCTCCTTATAGATGTCAATTTTCAGAAAAGGGAATGTGCTAAGCTTAGAGCCTGGGACTAAGGATACACTTTTTGGCATTTTTAACACTTAACAAAATGAATGACTCTGTTAGTACTTTCAGTTGATTTTATTTACTTTCTTGTATGTCTGTATGAAAAGCCCCTTTTCAAGAGTTTTTTTCCCTTTCCTTTCTTTTCTTTTTTTAAATTTTAAAACAGAATTGCTGTGAGCTGTCCCAATTTTATTTACTTTCTTGTATGTCTGTATGAAAAGCCCCCTTTTCAAGAGTTTTTTTCCTTTTCCTTTCTTTTCTTTTCTTTTTTTTTTTTTAAACAGAATTGCTGTGAGCTGTCCCAGGGATCTGAAATCTGGCTGAAGGTTGCTGGTAAAATTGGTATTTTTCGTTTTAAAATGTAACTTTTCTTTAACAAAATCAATAAACCCTTGTGATACCTTTACTAGCGTTTAGATCAGCCTTTCTTTAATAACTATCAGCTTTTACCTCAGGATTCCTCAGAGTGATATTTCAATATTGTGAGGACTCGGGCCTTGATACACCTACCCTGTTCTGAAAAGTGCACTGGTCCCCAGGCACCACCTATACTAGTAGACTCATATCGGGCTGGGATGAAGGCTCACCTGGCAGTAGCATCCTTCACAGATACATTTCTGGGTTGGCTGATGTGGGCTCCTGAGATGGGTACACCCAGGGCAGAGCATCCTGGAGCCCACATCAGCCAGGATATCTCAGGAGTGAGTATAAAAATCCCACAAAGACCTGAGCCGAGCTGTACCTTTTGGGTACAAGGAATGCCCAAACTGCTGTAGAATGTGTCTGTTCACAATAGGGAGGAGAATGGAAGGAAACAGCATTACTGCATTCATTTATGCCACAAGTATTTAGTGAGTATCTACTACGTGCCAGCCAATGTCCTAGGGCTACATAACAGTGACCATAACAGGCCAATTTTCTTCCTGCATGAAGCTCATATTATGGGGAGCCTGTCTGCCTAAAAGTTTACAGTTTGATCCCTCAACAACCCTGGTGATATGGGTGTAAGGCTTCCATAGGTGAGAAAACAGAAAGTGAGAGTCACCACTATCTCTGAAGTTGTATTCTTCCCCAGGAGCCAATTCCCTCCCAGTGGTCACGGTAGGGGCACAGTCTGACATCTAGACACGTCATTTCCCCTGTGTGTGTGGACAGGTTGGCCTTAGGACACAAACTGCACGATGTACTTTTCACCCCAGAGCTGTTGCATCAGCAGAAGCCATGTCTGCCCGAAGGACCAAATGGCTGGGCCTCATGAGAAGCGTGTACTCCATCCCTTGAACCAGGTTTTGGTAGCCACAAAACGATGGGAAAACTCCTGGCTCCAACCACAGCTCTGTCACTGACCTTGTCCCTTACCCTTTTCATCTTAACTTTGGCCATAATATTACTCCCTTGCAAAGCTTGCACAACTATTCATAAAACAGCATATGTGGAAGCACTGAGCTCATTGTCTGGCAAGTATAGTTGCTCAATAAATATTACTTGAATTGGAATCGGAAAAATTGAAGCAGAGGCGGTGAGCCTAATTCCTGAGCCTAGGACTTCATCTGGCTCATTGATTTGGCCTTAAGCAATTGATTTTATATGCCAGGGCACACGTCAGGATGGCGCAGGAGATGCGATTTAGCAGGCTGGGTTTATCTGATGTGGATGTGACCTGTGATTGAAATGAGGAGCGTTTCCACCTGGGGGATCCGAAAGCTTTATAAATGGACAGCTCAGCACACACACCTGTGGACTGAATCTCAGTGACAACCTCCTTGATGGACCCCTCCCCACTTCCTCAAGAACTCAAGCACCTGCTCATCTCTGCTGCCGTCGCCACACTTCAGATGACAGCTGGATGCCTTCAGTGAACAGGGAGCTCAGTACCTTCGAAGATATCCCTATTTAGATCGAGGAACAGGGCCATCAGGAGCAACCTCCCTGGTAATTTGTTCAGGTGTCAGAGAGGATGGTGGAGATGGTGCCAGTGGGGCTCCCAGCCAAGGCCGTGAACTTCATTGTCTTGATGCAAAAAACCAGGTGGTGCTACTGCTGGGTCAGCCATGAGTGGGCAAAGGGACCACTTCTTTGGAAAGAAGGTTGCTCCCTCTTTCCCAATGGGGAAGCAGATAGAAAACAGGCCCAGCCACACAATCCTTCAGGCAGACTGGAAAGGGGAGTGAGTCTTATACACAGCTTTGGAGCCTGGGATTCAGTGCCAGAAAGGAGACAGGTGGCCAAAATGAGTCATCATGCAAGTGTGCTGGAGGTGGGTGTAGGGAGCTGAGGAAAGGGGCTGAAATAAGGAAGAGTGGATGAGAGTGGGCGAGGATACCAGAGGCAGGCCCTGTACCTGGAAATGGGATGTGCCTGTCTGCCCCAGGCAGTAGGCAAGGCAAACGTCTGGCCACTGACCTGCAGAATAGGCATGGTGGCCATACAGGCTGGAGAGGGTCACCCTGAGCTCCTGAGCGGAAGTCCCTAGACATCTTCTCATGGAGATTGCACGCAGCTTGGAGGCTAGACTGTTCACGGGCCCTGGCTGGCAAGGCAATAGGGCCGGGCAGATCTGACAGGTCAGCACACAGTGTAGGCCTGAGGGTCCTGTGAGTTGTGGGCTCTGGTGAAGACCTGGCCACCTAAGGAAGTCCAGGGGCCCACTCTCTGGGCCTGGCTGGCAGCTGGTGGTACATCTCCCATCTTCCAGTGTCAGCCTGCCCATTCATGAACCCAGAGGACTGATGTCTCACACTGGCTAGCGGCCAGGCAGTGTGCTCGGATGGACTCTGACACCTACATGGCTGGTGGGTTTGGGAAAGTCTATGGCAAGTGACGTGTAAATGGGTAGTTGTTGTAGACTCATCATTTATCTACTGACTGAGGCTGTAACAAGATGAGATTCCCTCCCTCCTTTGGCACCTTGAGGAGCCAGCAGGAGGTCTGCTCCTCACTCAGCTTGAGCAAAGCAGGGATCTGAAGCAATTACTCAGATTACCTAGGCAAAAATCCCACCGTGCAGCTATTGAGATGGGAACAATGCAAGTGGCACTTTCCCTTTAAAAACCCAACCTTCTCTATTTCAGTTGCTTTTTATAAAACAGAACCCCAGACCTATTGTGTTAAAGTAACTTTTGATGTTGACTCAGCTGGGCTTTCATTGTGCTCCCCCAGGATTCCACATCAGCTCCAGCCTTCCCGCCCCTCCCAGGGTGATTGCAGCATTGAGTTAAAATTGAACAGATTAGTAAATAGATTTCCATCTTTGTGCTACACAATAAACAGCATTGGAGAGAACACATGAAAGGATGGCTGGATAAAAAAACGAATCAGTCTAATCAGGAGAGGAGTCTCCGTGATGACAGCGAAGGAGTGAGAGCTGACACCTGGAGGAGAGGAGTGGCTGCAGCTGCTCCGGTCCCCACTGGGAAACACTGGGCCACCCCTCCGTGAGCTGTGGTTCTCGTGGGTCCCTGCTCCACCCTGAGCTGACAAGCAGCAAACTCTGATGACCTGTCCCCAGCAGACCATGTCCACACTGACCTTGAACCCATGTCACCATCCTGATCCTGGGTGATTTCCACCAGCACAACTGGCCCCCACTTTGGGCCTCGGGAGTGTCTTTTCCACACCCCAGTGTGACTTAACTGATAATCAGCACAGAGCAATTTTCCATTTTGGAGGACAGCGTGGGAGGCCACATCAGTGGACTTCTCTGTGTCCATGTCAAACCCCAACACGGGGGTAATCCTTACATTGCAAGCAGGTGGCAGGGTGCCAGCTTCATCCTTCCTAGGCACGTGGATCCTGGGCTGATGGCAGAGGGACTGACCCCAGATTCATCTGCTTGTCGGGTTCTTACCCAGGCTGGGTTGGGGTAGGATGGGCTCAGGGCCTAAGTGGGCAAAACCTGCAGGGTTACATGGGTCTAAAGATAAATAGAAAGGTGGTGGGCAGGCGGGGACAGACAGCAGGCTTGCCTGCTGATTATACAAGTGTGACCCTGAGGATCATAATCAGGACTTGAGCCAATATCAGCAACTCCCCCATCCCAGCGTTTGCCAACATTTCCCTCACGTCATGCCCTCATGACACACAAGACTCATCCTAGACTCCTTCCAGCTTGCAACTCCACAGACTGCGTTGGTTGAATTTATTTCCAGCATCTTTTCATTTGCTAATTCCGGAGGAGCCCATTTTCCAGTACAAAAATTACAAACCCTTTTACTACTGTGATCAAATTAAACTCGTTATGACAATCGCCAGCCCAAGGCAAGCATTTACTCTCTTTAACTCACGAGGCCTCCTAAGAAATTGGAAAGGGTGTCATGGCTCCAGAGTCAGATGCTCAGTCTGAGCAGGTGTGCCTAACTCCCTCGTGACCTCCCCACCCGCATGGCCAGCAGAGTACAGACAGGATGCTGCGTCAACATGGTGACAAGAGAACATGGTTCCACTGTATCTTCCTAGAATCACCAACTCTCAGTCAAGGTGAAGTGGAATCAAGCCATTGGAAAAGGAGTGTCTCTTCACATGGCAGATGGAGCTTCTTGTCCTCACAGACTCCAATTCTGAGGAAGAACAGAGGGAATCAGTAGAGAGGGAGACCCCATCCTGGCTCTTGGGTTCACTCACAGGCTCTGTCCAAGTCCCAGGCCTCCTGTTTTGCATTCCCAGCTCCCCTGTGGGAGTCATTTCCCGTCTATTGTTGGCAAGTCACTCTGACAATTGTCAACCAGACGGGTGTCTAACAAGGGAGTAAGCAGAGCAGATTAGAACAGTCCTGGGAATGGCCTGTTTGTCACATGGAAAAACAACTCGGTCACTCCCACCCTAAACATTTATTCCAATACCTTTTGCCCACATGGGGTCAGGTCAAGGCCAAGATGCCAGAGCTGGCAAATGTCTGTGAAAAGGGAGTCATGCATTTCACTCACATACTGAGCATCCACAGTGCACCAGACTTGACCAACAGCAACCCTTGAATGCCACTTCGGGGATGAGGGGTCACCCAAAATCTCCTTCCTGGGCTGCTTGCCTTCTGGCCCTCGGCAAGAATTCTGTGTAGAATTTGATTTGCTTCCTGATGGAAATGGACCTGAGGCCTAAGTGAAATAAATAAATAAGCATATACTCGATACTTGCAATGCACTTTTTCCTGTCATCTGGGCTCTGCCTGGGCCTGGCCTGGGCCACAAAGATTGAGGTGGCTTTAAAATGACATTTGCCTGTCCTCAGATTCCAGGGAGGCACTGGCTGAACTAAAATTTCACTGGCAGGGCAGGCTCCCTGGCACTGGGAACGATGGTCTTGCTATATCTGTCACCCCTCTGCCCTCTACCCCTATTTTATGGCCTGAGTCTGGCCGTCATCACCCTCACTCCAGATTCTCTCTGTGTCCTTCAGAGTAACTGCAGGCTCCAGCTAAGGGGACCAGGAAAGCTCTTCCTCTCCAAGAGACGGTAAAATCCAACTCACACAAGACTCATCAGCAATAACTGACTCCCCAACTTCCTCTTCCTACTTGGGCAGTGGAAAAGGCAGACCAGGTAGAAGGCAGGGCTCAGACCTGCCCGTACATCTGGGTGGCTGTGGAAGTCCACACCCACCACGCAGCTCCTGCTGCTGCTAACCAGCTGAGGATAGAACATCTGATGCTTCCCTCCCTCCAGCAGCAGGCTCTGAGATGAATATTCAACTGCCTGCAGATGAGCCCATCAGCCGTTAAGCTTCTGTCTCCTAGACTAGGTATGGCTGGTCTGCCTGTGAGGCCTTCTGGCTACAGCCCTGTGCCCTGCCTGCCACAGGAATGAGCCCCTGAACCACCCCTGCTGCATGTCTTACCCAGCGCAGACTGGGACTGCTGGCCCTCTTCTGGATCCTGGTGGCCCCTCTTCTGGAGCTGGACTCCACCTTCAGGCCCTTCCAGTATATGCTTAGCAAGTGAAAATGGTCTTCTATCCTATAATGAGCCCAAGAACTCTGGAAGCCGCCCCTCACCCCTCCTCATCCCATCCACTTTGGACCAGAATCCTTAAAAAACCAAGGCTGAACTTGAACTTACCCATGTCCCCAAATAAATGATTAGCCATCTCCACATTTTTCAAAGGCCCAGTCCTGACTCAGAGGTTTCCTTGAGCTCCGAGCATCTGTGCAGGACCCCACTCAGTTCCCACTTCACAATCACCCATCCAACTCACACCTGCTCTGAGCTAGGGCTGTGTCACATCAAACCTCAGGAACATCCCTCTCTATTTGCTAAATCATCCCCTGGCACTTTCATTTAGGAACACCTGCATTGCTAGAGTGGGTAGAAAGGCAAGCCAGGAGATGAGGCCACGCAGAGAAGGGGGGAAAAGCTTGGGGCTGGGAGAGGGAATGCACCAAATGAACTCTTAGTGTGGGTTTGTTAAGCGATAGCCTTGCAAGTAGACGCAGAGGGAGGAAAGGTCAAGTGGAGGTAGAGAGTGCCCAGAGCACAGCTGCACAGGGAGGCGGCAGACATGGGAAGGAAATGGGGGGACAGGAGGCAGAACAAGCTCACCTTGCCTACCTAGAGTAGGGTTTGTTGTGAACTGAGTGTTGGGGAGCTTTCTCAAACAAGCAGTGGTGCTAGGGCACATGGCCCCAGCGAGTGAGGCTGGGCCATGGTGACACCTCAGCTTCTTCATTCCAGGTTGGGCCCTCACTTCCCCTCATCTTTAAATGCTGAAACATAACCCTGCTTCCAACTCCTTTGGCCTAAGCTTTGGCCTCTCAAAGGTCCAGAGCCTTCACTCCTGTCCCACTACTTGCCTGAGAAGCTACTGATCTAGTGCTTCTGCAACAGAAAGTAGCCATCCAAGAAACGTGGAAATGAAGTTACATTTTAGATTTTGAGAACTAACGAGGTTTAAAGGATGAAAAACTTAAGAGAATAAGAGTTCCTGTCTATGAAGCCAGGACCTGCGCTAAGTGCATTGTAGGTATCATCTCATTTGTCTACACAACCTGAGTATTCTTGTCTCTGTTTTATGGATGAGGAGATGGAGATTTTGAGAGTTCAGGGACCTGTCCACAGTCATACGACTTGCCCAAGATCGCACAATTAATATGTGGTAAAGTCAAGGTTGAAACCCAAGTCTGTCTGATTCTAAAGCCTGGGCTGATGACCTCTCCATTCCTTGGTTCCAAGCACCTGACTGGGGCCATTTCCCCCAGGCATCTTTGTGGCACCATGTCCCCCCACGATCCCAGCAGCCAGAGGTAGGGTGGTCCCACCCCCAAATCAACCCCACAGTAGGCTCACTTGAGACTAAACAAACAAACAAACAAACAAACAAATGAGAAGAACCTCAGCTATAGAAATTGTGTTCATCATACTCCTTGTATCATAGCTCATGTTCATAAAAAGTCTGTGCAAGGCCTTCCATTGTTTTATGAGGTTTTTCCACTTCAACCCCACTCCTCACTCCCAATCCATTTCCTTCCCTAGGTATTCACTCCAGTGTATTTGATATACAGCCTAATGTAATCATGGATCCTAGTTAAAATCCAATATTGTTTTGTGGTGTGAATGTGTTTTTAATTTACACTAATGGTATTGTCCTATAAATCTTGTTCTCTTTCTTTTTTTTCCACTCTGCAGTGTGTTTTTAAGATTTATGCCTGTTGCTCTTCACATAGCTAGTCCATTGCTTCAGATGCATCCACCATCTCATTCTTATCTGTTCTGCCAGCTCCAGCGGACCAACAACAATGCTAGGAGGGTCATCTGGCACAGGTGTCTCATGCATCTGTTCAGGAATGTCTCAGGCTCTATACTCAGGAGAGGATTGCTGGATCACAGACTTTCTGCAAATGTAATTTCATGAAATATTTTCATAACACCTCTCGGAATGCCTCTACCAATTTATGTGATCACCAGCAAGGGTTCCCACCTCTCCATCTGTTCTCCAACACTTGCTTTCATCCATCTTTCCAATGGTGTAACTCCCTTGAGATTGGTTGCCTCCCAAGGTGGGGGAGGGGGGCTCTTAAGAGCCCAGGGCTGAGCCAGTCTCCCAACCTCAAGATAACATCTCCTCCTTGGCTGCTGGCATCAAGAACTGTCTACACACTGACCCTGCCATTCCCTGCCCTGTGACGTCTGTGACCCGCCCTCTTTCTCTGTCTGTTCTGCTTATCTAGCCATGTCCATTCAGAGTCACCCGTCAGCATCAGCTAGAACTCAGAATCACTTGGACTTTCTGGTGCTCTTGTGACTGGGGATGTGTCCACCATATCAATCTTTTCCCCTCAGCCCTTGTTAAGTTGGCTCCAACATAGCTGGGCTTCTTCAGTGCCAGTGCTTCAGGGCCAGATTTACTGCTACCTCAGTTTCCCTAGTCTTCCCAATCTCAGTTACTTATTCTCCACCTTCCCCTCCACTCACACACACCAGCCTGCCTAGGTAGAAATCCCAGCATTCTCCCCTCGACCAATGATTATTTGCATGAGTAGCAGAGTAATTTGCTTTTCACTGTGGTAGCAAAACATCTCCCTAAATTTCCTTTTGGGGGGGGCACTCAGAGGAAGAAACAGTGTTCCTTCACCCTCCAGCCCACCCCTTGGAATTATTATTTGCATGAGTAGCAGAGTAATTTGCTTTTCACTATGGTAGCAAAACATCTCCCTAAATTTCCTTTTAGGGAGGTGGGGGGCACTCAGAGGAAGAAACTGTTCCTTCACCCTCCAGCCCACACCTTGGAATCAGGGAACACTCCTTTGTGTTTCTAAGGTTGGGTTTCATCTTGATTTGCCATCAAGCTTTAGGGAAGTGAGATAAGTCATCTGTGTTTCTGAATTTGACAAAGGAAATGGTCTGATGCTGACAGACACTCTAGGGCTGATGAGTTGGTCCTGAGAAATAACTCAGACATCTAGGAGGGAATCGTGTACAAGGGGAAGATACAGCAAAGAAGCTGATCTTTCAAAAAAGAATAGATGAAGCAGAACAAAGCAGAGACACCGTGAGGAATCTGAGAGCAGAAACAGATATGGACAGAATTGCTGTTTGACACCTGTACGGTTACCTATTGTAAAAACAAAACAAAACAAAATAGAAAAACCACTGTGTAGCAAACAGCCAGAAAACCTGGGTGTCATAAGACAAGTATTTATTGAGCCTATGTACCTTTTGATCTGCTGGGATTGGCTGCTGTAGGCTGGGCTTAGCTAGTCAGTTCCACTGGTCTCAGCCAGGCTCACCACTACCTCTGTGGCTGGCTTGGAACTGACTGATCTGGGCTAAGCTGAGTTGGTGGTGGCTCAGTTTCACATGTCTCTCATTTTCCTCCAGGGACTAATGGACTAGCCCAGGCATGCTGTTCTTGGGACAAAGGCAAAGTTCAATATAGTGGGTCCAGTCATGCGTCCAAAACATTGGTCAACATGATGCTTGCCATGATTTCATTGGCCCGGTGCATGGAAATAAGGCAGACATGGAGATCTGAGGCCATCGAGGCACTCTACCATGCACTCAAAACTTTCAGCTCCTGTGGGGCCTAAGTGTACTCCCTTTAGTTTATTGGGGTGGGTTTTCTTTTCCTTACAACCAGACAATTCCCAGGCAAAGTGAGACCTCGGGGTATAGCTTAGGTGACCAGCTTAATTTCTCCTTTGCATCTTTCTTAGGGCAGAGGACACGAGGCCAGAAGACTGGACTCTTGATAAGGAGAAAGTGATGAATTTGACCAGCCTGGGAGAAATGGCCAAGAAGGGAGAGTTGTTCCTGCAAATTTGCCCAAATCACCATATCTGAGGGAGCCTGATATAGGAGAGAGCCCGGTAAACTCTACTCCTCCTGGCCAATCAATGAAATTGTCTGCAGAGGTGGAGGATGGTGAGCATAATGCAGGGCTTCCAGGTGTGGGAGTTCTCAGTATCAGTTGGAGTACCAGACAGGGAGGTCTGCAGGGGCCGGTGTGAAGGATGCCACGAGGACATTTGTCTCAGGGAAGGAGGAGGGACTGGCCTAAGGTGGACCCAAGGGTCAGAATTCAGCTGATCAAGCTGGGAGTCAGCTCCAGGCTCAAGTCCAGCAGCGGGCTGGAGTGAGAGCCAGGCGCCAGGTCCTTGATGGAAGGGCAGTCACAGCAAAGGGAGGAGCAGCAAGAGAGGCTCCAGCTCCAGGCTCCCACAAGCAGCTGAAGCTTTGCCTACCCAGGCATGAGAAATGGGGTAGCCTATGGTTCTCAGACACAAGGCAGCACCTGAGTCCCTTCCAGACTTGGTTCCCACTGGTCATGGCATGGAGCCTTCGTGTGTGTGTGTGTGTGTGTGTGTGTGTGTGTGTGTGTGTCACTGTTATCTGAATAGAACTGGGGCGAGTAGGTACTAGAGAGACAAGCATCCAGAAGCCTGAATATCCAGTCTGAGCTGCCCCTGCTGTCTGCTAATGCTGGTGTAGTTATTGTTGGTCCCAGGGACCCCATCCCTCACTTACAACAACTGCTCACGAGCCAGATCTTTGGGACTTTTATGGGTGATGATGTATGAACTAGAACAAGTTTGACTTTCTGATCCCCCACTGAACTAGCAACAGAAATGAAATCAATTCTGGTAACCTGAGCAGTAGGAGAGAGCCGACAAGAGTAACGGGAAACTGTCAAGGTCATTTTCTCACCTGCACAACAGGGAAGAGGAGGAAAAAACAGCCCATAACAACACAATAATTGTGTATTGATGACTGCTACCTGGCAGGCCCTGGGCTGAATAATGGGATGTGAATGTACATGAGATATGGTCCCTGAGCTAGTCCTGGTCTTGTTGATGTTGGAGTGGGCACACATGTAACCATGTGAATAAAACAGACAATGATGGGGGAAAAGACAGAGTGTTCTTTAAGCCTAGAGATGGCAAGACCAACTTGGTCAGGGAGTAAGTATCAGCCAGTGTAAGCTAGGTTATGCTGCAGTAACAAACAACCCCCATATTTTAGAGGTTTAAAACGAAGGTTTCTTTCTCCATTGAGGTTGGCAGGGCTCTCTGTTCCACATTATCATTCTTCCTCTGGGATCCAAGTTAACTGAGCAGCTGGTATCTGGAATGTTGCTGGTTGTCATGTTACCGGGAGAGGTTGCCATGCCAGAGAGTCCCACATGGCAGGCAGATGCTCAAGCCCAGAATGGACACATGTCACTCCTGCTCATGACGCATTGTCCAGAACTAGTCACCTGGCCTCAAACACAAAAGGCCTGGAAATGCCATCTCATCCTGTGCCGGGCATGTGGGAAAAATGAAATATCTGGTGACCGGTGCTCATGACCATCACAGAATGGAAATAAAATACTTCACAGAGGAGGAGAACCTTGAGATAGGACTCGAAGAAGAAGCCAGCAATCAATGAGGCAGGAATAGGAAAGGATGCTCCTGGCTCATAGGTTTCAGGGAGACATAGCAATGGGAGGCACGCTCCAGAAACCCTAAGGACATAGCGAAGTTGGAGCCTGAGGGTGGTGGGTGGTGGAGGGAAATGAGGAGGGGCAACCTCAGTATGAAGCTTCCGTGAGCCTTGCTTGAGAGTTAGGAGTTTGTCCTCCAGCCATGTGCAGGCTGTGGGCATCTTCCAGCAGCACAGCGCAGGGGATGCTTGAAAGGAAAATCCCCGGGAGGGTTTGGGAGAGCTATATTGGGCACTCAGCTTCCCAGGCAGAGACCTGCAGTCAGCTGGCCTCGGCCGTCATTGTCTTCATTTCCCTGGATAAGGCTTTTTATAACTCAGTGATATCCAGCACCAGCTAGTATTTTATAGATTTTTTTTAAAACCTGCTGTGGTGACCAGGATGCAGTTAGACTGTCTGAACTGGGATTCTTGGGGTGAATGAAATCATGTTTTATGTGAGACTTTGGAGACAACATATGTAAATGATATCATTGATGCCAAGAATTTGGGAGCTCCCGAGGTATCCAAGGTTGTTCTCAGGGCCCTAGTTAGGACGGTACATCACCAGTCAATAGGATTTTGTGCAGTAGGATTTTGTGATGGGACTTCTGAGGACAAATGTCTCTGACTAGATGGATAGCTGCCAAAATAACACGTGCGGGCACGCATGTACAGTGCAATTGAACTTTCATGGCCCATGCGCAGAAGTCGGTATTTTGTGGAAGAGCCACACTCAAGGGGCCAAAGGGCCGAACGTGGCTAGCGAGCCGCAGTTTGCCAACCACTGCTCTAGATAATTCCTCTGTAATATACAGGGAAGGGGCTGGATGGGAAGAGATTGTGAAAAAGTTGCAATGTGGGAGGGGCTTAGCCTAAAATACCTTTGTCAAAGGTATTTGAAAGAATATGCATCTCTATGTTCATTGCATCATTATTTACAATAGCTAAGACATGGAAGCAACCCAAGTGCCCATCAGTAGACTAGTGGATAAAAAAACTGATACATATACACAGTGGAATACTACTTAAATGTATAAAAAGAATGAAATCTTACCTTTTGCGACAGCATGGATGGATCTAGAAGGTATTATGCTAAGTGAAGTAAGTCAGACAGAGAAAGAAAAATACCATATTATCTCACTCATATGTGGACTCTAATGAATAAAATAAACAACATAGAAATGGACTCATGGATATAGAGAACAGACTGACAGTTGTCAGAGGTCAAGGGGTTGGGGGGCTCACGCAGTACAAATTGGTAGTTACAGAATAGTCACAGAGATGTAGATTCCAGCATAGGGAATAAAGCCAATAATGTCGTGATCAATATATATGGGGCCAGGTGGGTACTTGAAGCAGCAGTGGGGCCTCTCTGTAAAGTACATGATTTTCTAACCACTTTGCTGTACATCTGAAATTAATACAGAATAATATTGAATGTAGACTGTAATTGAAAAATAGAAGAATTGATATAATCTCTGGGCAGAAGCTCTGAAGAACCAAGCTCCCGTGTTGCCTCTGGTGTAACATGGGATCCTGATACTTACTTCAGAGGGTGTTTTGAGGATTCAATGAGCTTGGCAATGACTCGTAAGCTGTAATGCACCATACAGGTGTATCGGAATTTCTTTCTCAGACGAGAAAATAATGTATCAGCACCGCCGCTAGTTCTGAATGTCCTCGTTGATAAGACAGCTGTGCCTTACTTCTTACCAGTCATCGGCGGTTGTGTTAATCTGCTAGATTCCAACCACATAATCACAGAGCTCAACTTTAAAAAGCACAAAGCAGCATTCTAGAAAGTTACACGATGCTATTTTGAGAAGCGTGATAGAAATGACATTTATGTGAATCTTTGTGCACACAACCTCAGAAAACGCCCACTTATTTTCTCACATCTCACTGAAATGTCACCTCCTTGGTGAGGGCTGCCCTCATCTTCCCAAGCCTGGCTATGTGCTTCATCTGGGGATGACCACTGATGGATGTCCAAACACGATTCGGCCGCTTGCTGCCTATCTCCACATCCTACACCTACCACTCAGCTCCAGCCTGCTTCTCCAAACATGCCTCTGACCTACGCATTCCTGCCTGTCAGTGTATTTTGAGCCCCACTCCCTCTGGAGAAGGGGGCCTGGGATCATTCTCACATCACTTCTGGTGACTGTTGTCCCTGAGGACTGAGCCGCTGGTACCCATCCTGACATTGAGCTATAACTCCTTCCCTCATATAGGTGGTCTACCATTTTTACATTGACTTTTCAGTTTTTCTTTAATACGATAATAATAGCAACTATGGCCTTCTAGATTTCAGGCACTTTTCTAACAACTTGGCATATATCAATTTACTTAATTCTCATAACAGCTCTATGAATAGCTACTATTGTCACTTTAATTTTATAGATGGTAAAACTAGGTTTAAAGGACTTGTCCATAGTCACATAGATTGGTGATAGTCAGGTTCCTCTAACTCCACACCCAGTATCCTTAACCACCACCTCTCTTGTCTTTGTTAAAACAGCCTAGAAGTTCCCGTTTGTATTTCACTCTTTGCCATCTCCAACCAACCCCCCAAAACACACACACACACACACACACACACACACACACACACCACGCACATACATATGCATGTGCACACACACACTTCCAGATGCACATTCAAGCCCCTTAGATATTACTGTTAGTTTAGAGTTTGGAGTAACCCAAACTTTGTCATCTGGGCTCCCGAGTCCTCTCAAGCAGCTCAGTTAACTTCTTATCTCCTGTCTCAGCCCCATCCCCCACCCCTCAGCCTTTCAGGAGCCACAGCCAAGTTCAGGTGCTCTATGACTCTTGGTCTAGGCTTCTTTTCCATGTTTATTTATTGCATGTCTTGATCTGATTGTGTCTTTGTCTCTTTACTGATCTTCGAACTCCTTTAGGGCGGACATGGCATCTTATTCATCTTCCTCTCATCAGAGCCTGCCTCAAAGAGGAATGAAAGAGCGAGTAGACCTGTAGCATTAGTTGGAAAACTCCTTTTTTGGAAGAGAGACCAATGGGGATGATCAAGGGCACTAGAGGGGGCTGGATGAGCCCCATCGCGGAATGGTGAGCAGCAGTCACTTCCACTGAGGACTGGGGGACACAAGGGGCTTTAGAATAGATATCAGGACTCTGGTTCTGCTCGAGTCAGGGGAGCAATGAAATGGTGCTGACAGGGCCGTCCCCAGCTTCTGTTCAAGTACCACTCTCCGGATTTTTCTGCCTCTTGCATTTATTGAAATTCAGTGTTATTTCCAGGGAAAGAATGACAAAGATAAAACAGCACCACCTTAAATAGCTTAGAGGAAGAAAACAAGGGGAGGAGATTCAAAAGAAGGATGGAGGGGGAACAAGAGGAAAAGAAAGAAGGAAGAGGGAAGATGGGGAAAAAGCAAACACAGGGAGAGAATATTTCAAAACAGACTTCAAAAGGCTCTATGGCTTGGCTGTTCAAACCAACAACAGGTTAATGGGTTCTAATCCAATCTCCATCATTTATCTCCGAAGTCTCAGTTTTGCCAGCTGTAAAATGGGCATTCAGATTCTACACTCCACCATGAGGGACTTAGATCTTAAGAATGCAATGATTCCACAAGACCTCCCCTCCTTCCCTAGAATGTCACACATCTTGTCAAGTTGTTCTGCCAGATTTGAGAGAACCGTGAAGTGAGATGGGAAATAATTATTCACCAAACTTCCAGGGGGCTCTGGAAGGCAGGTTAGCTTCCCACTGCCCTTGGTTTGGGGAGCATCAGAGCAGGGCTCACTGGACGCCCCTCCAAGGCTGCATGGAAGGGCAAGGTCTCTGGGCTGGAACAGCAGGGCTTGGGAGGATGCACTGGAGAAGTTTGGTGTCTTAGCAATTGCCCAAGGTCCTAAAGAACTTTTGTTTATGTGTGTTACGTTTATTGATACTTACCATATTAGAAATTGAAAATGAGAACATTTTAAGACACCAGGATACACAAGCACACACACAGCAACATCACCAGACATTCCGAAGATGATGGAGAACTCCACTGTTCACGCTGGTGGGAATGAGAGTGGAAAGACAAATCTCATCTCAGTGTGGTTATGAGAAGTTCTGATCTCATAGAAACCCCGGGAAGGTCTCAGGACCTGCATGGGTCCATGGGCCACACCTGGAGAACCTGGACTAGGGACACAGAATGTTGTACATGATGGAATTCCTGGGTAACTCCTCAACCATCAGGCAAGACACCAGATGATGGAATCACAACTGTGATTGGATTTCCTGAGATATGTACAGATGTCCAGACAAGTCAGGATGGTTCACTGGCCAGAGGAGCAAAATCAGAGCGACCCAGGAAGAAGTATGGTCAGGAATTTGCAGAAATCACAGCGAGAGCCCTGCGTCCACGTGACCTGGGAAATTTGGAGGATTGGACTCAATTTGTGGAAATCGGCCAGAAGCAAGAAAGCCCTCATATATCATCCAGGTTCAAGGTTGTTGTTATGAGGTAAAAAATGTAACCCACCCAAAGACCTTGAACCCTACAGCAGCACCTGTCCCTCCCCAACCCCTACTCCTCCCACTCCTACCATGAGGTCATTGTCTGCTCTCAACCCTACCCCTCCCCTTTCCCAGTGCCAGAGGAATCAAGAAGCTGCTGCAATCAAAATGAAATGTCAGATTTCTTAAAACCCGAGGAATTGCTGTAATTTGCAAGGAGACAGAATGCAATTAGCATACACTTGTCAAAATGGGAGAAGGTTCTGTGAGCCCCATGTTGCCTCAGTTTTATTAAGACTGTGCCGATTCCTGCCTATTCATTTGCTTTTTGCTCCATTAAGGACCAAACCAGTCCAATAAACAAGACGTCGGTGGGGAGCATTTGTGAGCAGCATGGCATGGCCCTTGAGCATCTTCATGGAGGAGGGAGAGGGAGAAGAGCCTGCATGTGCCTTCTTGCTGGGAAGAAGGGAACAAGGGGCCTCATCCCCAAATCCTTCAGCTCCCTGGCCTAGCAGCCCTGGTGTAACCTTTGCTTTCCAGGTCCCAGTGCTTTCGGGCAGAAGGCAAGGAAATCAGGGCAGATGGTAAATAACAGCGTGAGCCTGGTCATGTAGATGAGACCCTGGGGTGGGTATGGAGGGGAGATTACAGCTCCCAGAAGCGTCCAGGGTGGCCTTTACAACATCCCTGCTGGGACCACTGTTCTCAGCTATGTGACATTTGTCTGCCCCTACGTGGCCTTGGGATTACCCCCAAACCCATTCCTCTCTGATCACTTGCAGCCTCTTCCCATGGGTTCTGCAGACCCGAGAGTCAGACCTGACTCCCTGGTAGGGGCAGGAGGTGTGGTTTGCCTGCCTCCCAGGCCCTCATATGCCCACCGTCCTGCTGGATCCTCTTCCTGAGGCTCCATTAATGGACATGGAACCTGCCCACTGAGCGAGCATGACCCATGGATACGAATGAAGCACTGTTTTTATCTTTGCTCCCATTCTCCCTTTAAAATATATCTAGTGTGGACCATTTCTCCCTTGCCTGAGGATGAAATCTCTGTCTCTGGCTTTTATCCTGGCTTTTCTGTAATAAAAAGACCTCTGGTCACTTTATACCACAAATATAGTCTCAAGTCACTAATTTAAATGGTCTAGTCCTAGATAATAAAAATTCTGAACCTGCTTTAAGGCCAGCTCCCTCCTCCCCTCTCCCAGAGCAGCCCACAAAAGAGTTCCTCTGCAGTGGGAGGGACAGGGTCTCTGTCCAGCTTCCAGCTCAGCATTTCTCTTCTCCCAGCTGGATTGGGACTTGCCGAGGTTTGTAACCCTTTCAGAATTTGGCTCAGGGGGATAGGGACTGGGGAAAACATGTTTTTTGAGGGCCTGAGGAGTCCATTCTCATGCAGCGCACTGGGCCTCTGACTGCAGTGCTCTCTGCCACACAGCAGCAATCACTGGAGTCCCTGTGCCTGGGCAGGATTTGAACAGCTGCAGGCCAGCATGCTCTGTTCGGAGAATGGTGCACAGACATTTTGGGGATGTCACCCTATTTTCCTCCTTAGCCATGTCTCTTGGTAGAAGCTGGCTTTACCCCTGCTCCAGCAGTGGGTTCTGTGAGCTTAACCTAATTAGCTTATTGGTCCCTCTCACCACAGGGCCTGGCTCAGCTACGGGTTCCCTAGCCAATTAGACCAGGGAGGGGAGAGGAGACAGATGCTGGGTTTTCTGCACCCACAGACATGGTCTCTGTTCAAATGATCAAAAGAAACCACTTTTCTCTGCCTGGACAGTGGGGTAAGAGGCTGTGAGGTCTGACACTGTGGCAGCCATTTTGCTACCACAAGGCGGTTGTGTGGAGCTGCCAAGGGACCACTACATGGGCCCTGAGGGTGAAGCCGAGGCTGCAGGAGGCATGCACCTTGAGTGTGATAAGCCAGGTCCTGGTGATGTCATTTGAGTCATTCACTAGTTCAGATCCCTTAAAGCAGTGGTTGTCAATGAGGGGTTGGGGGTGGCAATTTTCCTGGCTGTGGCTCTGTGTTCCCTTCCTGGAATCTGGAATGCTGATGTGCCATGGGTCTGTCTTTACTAATGCAAATCAGGGGAACGTGCCAGGGCCTGGAAAAGTCAGAAGCCAGGTCTGGGATTCTCACAGACTCCATGGAACAAGGCTGCCTAGACTGTCTGGTCCAGTGGTTCTCAACCTTCTGGCCCTTTAAATACAGTTCCTCATGTTGTGACCCAACCATAAAATTATTTTCGTTGCTACTTCATAACTGTAATGTTGCTACTGTTATGAATCGTAATGTAAATATCTGATATGCAGGATGGTCTTAGGCGACCCCTGTGAAAGGGTCATTCAACCGCCAAAAGGGTCGCGACCCACAGGTTGAGAACTGCTGGTCTGGTCTGTTATAGTGGGGAATAAACTTTTATTTTACTTAAGTCACTTTGTCCTGGGGTGTTTTTGCTATAGAAGTGGAATAGTTTTACCTTAATTAATACAACTTACACTGTACACATCACCAAGAGAACGATTACCCGGGCTTTAGAATTGCAGAAAGGATTAAAATTATTTGGGGGTATAAACCTTGATTTTTTACTGAGTGGATTACAAATGGTATTATTATTCCCCCATCTATACTTAATTCTTGGCTATGTAGTGGAATTGCAACTTAATTTTGGGTTCATTTCTAAAGTTAGAGGATAAGGTAAGAATGATTAATATTCAAATTAATATTCAAAATACACTTTAATACTCTCAGTAAGTCCAATGCAGCGGAGTTTTCTTCCAGCGTTGAAAGGCAGCTGTGTCTTTGGTTCAGCTCTTAATGAAAACTGACATTTAAAGACTTTATTTTTGGGGAAAAAAAGTGTTTTGAAATATGCTTAGTTTTTCCTCCCTCACCCACACTTTTTCTTTTTGTCTAGTGAGTAGAATCAAGTTCACGCAAGTTTAACACGTGTACAAAGCAATTAGGTATAAATACTGGTGGCCAATAGCTTGGCTGCCGGGTGGACTCTGTGCTGGAGGCCAAAGGGCTCTCAGTCCATCTGGTTTGCTTCAGGTGTAACCCTGCCTTGGGCGAGGGAGCTGGACACAGTGATTTAATGAGATTGCTTTGAGCAAAGGCAAGTAGCCCCAAGAGTGGCAGAGGAAGCAGTTGCTTGCATGACTAATTATTTCTGTCTCTTCTCCTATCCTCTCCAACATTTATCCTAAGTATGCACTGATTTATGCTTAAAATTCCAAAGTTAAAAATCTCCTTACTCTGCCTTAATGCTTTAATAGATGCTTCAATGCAAATCCTCACAGTATTTTCCATTTCCATCATTTGCATATGATTTTACAACTTGAGATTATTTATGAAATGTTCTCTATGGGCATTTGGTAAAAAATAAAAACATCACCCATATTCTTATTACCCTGCCCCATCTCTTTTTATTCAGGCATAATTCTTTTTAGTCTTTATCCAAATGGATACATTTTTTTTCTTATGTAATTCTATCAAACATACTGCATGATACCTGGCCTTTTTATTTTAAAATTTATTATTTAAATCCTTCTCTGTAGCTACATCTTTGGAATTTCGAGTTTTACAAAAGCCTATTGAATTTTTAAACTATATTTTACTGCACAGCTGCCACAATCTAGAATGGAGAAAAGGATATTGACTTCTCAGAGTTGTTGAGAGTTTGGTGGATATGCGGTGTTTATCCCAGTATCTGCCATATCACAGGATGGGGAGAGAGAGATGGAGTAAGAGTGTTTGGACCCAGAGCTCCTGGCTTGGAATTTCAGCGTCCCCTCTACCTAGCTGCATAAGCCTGGAGAAATATTCTGACCTCTCTGTGCCAGTTTCCTCAGGTATAAAATGGGGCTGGTAGTAATCCTGGTTCATAGGTTTCTCATGTTGTCATTGCTATTTTCTGTATTTTTTTCCTCTTTACTACTCTTGATCTTTGCCAAAGTCTGAGAACCAATCCTTTCAAATAATTCAATTTCCTCTCTTATTGCTTTGTCTAAAATTCCCACAATAATGATGAATGATTATGAGTTTATCTGGTGTAATTGTTCTGTTTCTTATTTTAAAGGTGATGTGACTTTAGAATTATCAGTAAGTAGTTGGGTTTTTGTGTACAATGAGTATTATCGTATGTCATAAAGAGCTAATATGCTAATTAGATCAGACAACGGGACGACCTTCCAGAATGACCAGTGGGTGGGGGACGGGGCAGTGAGGTGGCTGGGGCCATGAGGGCCAAGGCAGCCAGGCCTGTGAAGGCTTACACTTGCACAAATTTTGTGCATTGGGCCTCTAGTCTATATATATAAAACCCTAATATGCAAATAGACCAAACTGTGAAACAACCAAACAATTGAACAACCAGTTGCTATGATGTGTGCTGGCCACCAGGGGGGCGTGTGCAGAACATGGTGGTCATCAGCCTCAGTGGGATGGTGGAGCAGGTGAGTGGGGGTGCCAGACCAAGACGGGGTGCTGGTCACTGTGATTGGGGCAAGCCTCTGGTGGTTACTGAAAATTCTTTGCTCCTGCATGCTGCGGTCCTGCCTGGTGCTCACACCTGCTGCCGGTGCAGGAGCTACTGCTTGCACCTGTTGCTGGCGCCTGGCACCGGCCCCGATCACTCGGCAACCATCAGTGGGTGCGAGCGGTGGTTGCTGGCCCCGATCGCCCCTCAGGACTTCTCCATCTCCCCCTGCTCCTGAGGGGCAATCGGGACCGGCAGCCACCTCTTACACCTGCTGATGGCGACAGCCCCATTCGCACCCGCTGCTGGCGCCCAGCACCAGTCCTGATCACTTGGCACTGTCAGCAGGTGTGAGTGGCGGCTGCTGGCCCTGCTTGCCCCTGAGGGCTTCTCCATCTCCCCCTGCTCCTGAGGGGTGATTGGGACAGCAGCCACTGCTCGCACCTGCTGCTGGCACCGGCGCCAGTCACTCTGTGTGTCAGCAGATGTGAGCAGGGCCAGCACCGTCAGTGTTGGGAGCAGCAGCGGCAGGAGCAGGGTTGCCAGCAGACAGGG
This sequence comes from Myotis brandtii, assembly GCF_000412655.1. Classification (NCBI taxonomy): domain Eukaryota; kingdom Metazoa; phylum Chordata; class Mammalia; order Chiroptera; family Vespertilionidae; genus Myotis; species Myotis brandtii. The sequence goes on along the minus strand of NW_005360425.1, from coordinate 532,792 downwards.
GACCAGGGGCTGTGGCGGGAGGGACACAGAGGATGGGCCAAGACCCGCCCCTGTGCCCACCGCAGCCTTGCAGCCCACAGTTCCTTTCAAGGTGCAAAAATTTGTGCACTGGGCCCCTAGTTTTCTCTATAAAAAAGATATTTCTATTATTTTTTTAAAAATACTCAGCATAAGGAATAGCTATTAGTTTGTATTGAATTTTTTTTTTTGTATCACCCATTGAAGTGGTTGTGTTGCTTCTTACGTTACTATTGACCTGATGTACATTTGTTCTTAATTAGATCTACTAGATTAGGTTAAGTTTCCTTATCTTACCATTTACTTATTATTCTCTTCCTTCCAATTTCCTTTGGGTTTTGGCTTATTGTCCTCCTCCTGCCTCTGCCTGAGGCATTTATACATACATTAAGTGGTGGGAAAGTTTAGATGAATTTACTCTCGGCACTTCAGCCAGTGAATGGACAAAGGCCAAAGATGATGTGAAAAACATCCCTACTTTTCAACATTTACATGAGTAGATGACTACTTAAAATAATTTAATGCATTTTGAGTTCTTATTTACTTAATATTTGAAGATTAACCTTAACATTTCTACAATGTGTAATGTTAAATATTTTACCTATTTTGAACTTGAAAGGATTTCTTATATGTGGTTCTGTGACTGTTATAAGGACAGACTTTTGACAGAATCTGCTTATGTCCTTGGAAATCTGTATTTAGTTACAGGCAACCCTGCATGACTCTATTAAGAATTTTTTCCAGGACTTATTAACTGTTGTATCTGGTAGAAATATGATTATTAATTGTGTTTACAGTGGAATATGTACATAAATAATAAAATAGGAAATATTAATAACTATTAAGATCTTTTAGGACAACATATATGATACCAAGTATGGCTGATGTAAACAGATTCCTCATGATGAATCACCTTTATTTTCTGAAATAAATCATATATGCTTCTGGTATATTCTTCTTTTTATGATTTTGCCTACTGATTTTTATTTTAATACTTGATATCTGTATTCAAATGTTGTGTGGGTATAGATTTCATTTTGTTGTAATAACTTTATCAGATTTTAGGCTTTGTATCATATTGACCTTATCCTAATATGGGCACCCTGAAATTGCTTTCTTTGTTTTGGAACAATTTATAGCATACAAAAATTGTTTGTATTAGGCATAATTAGCAGCACATTTTTATGGCCCTTATAAATAATCTTCTATTTAAGCCCAATACTGTTTTCTGTTTTTCTTTGCATCAAATTTAGAATGACATGTTTTTTAAATCATTTTTGTCCTATTTTATTGAAGTTTCAAATTATCTGGCAATTTGGCATAAAATGCCTTCATAATTAAAAAAATTATATTGGTTGTTATAACAGCTTTCTGATTTTAATATTGTTAATTTGAATTCGCTTTGATTAGCTTTACTAGTTTAGGTTTCTGTATTTTATCATTTACTTATTTTTTTTCCTTTCTTTAGCTTTCTATTGCTATTACCCTTGCCAATAGCTTCTCTTGCCCATACGACCCTATCTCCTTTCTTAGCCACAGATGTTTGGCCGATGAAAGCACAGGTCTTCCAAAAGGTAAGATTAACCATTCACTTGTTACTCACTAGAAATGCAATTAAAACACCCAAAGACTGTGGTTGTTAACTGTAGGGGAGCAAGCTGCTACATCAGAGATGTATGAACCAATATTGTCCTCAGCAAAGCCACATGCAAACTGAAATTAAGGGAGAGAAGGCTACAAGCCTGAGCTGTGGAAGCTGGTAGGAAAATACATAGATGAGGAGAGAGAAGCAGAGACCAGGGACCATGGAACCAGAGGGAGAGGAAGATGGAGACTCCAGCTGTCTTTTCCTTCCATTCCCATGAGGTCTGATCACCATGAATTTCCATGAGGATCCTCTCTATTTTTATGATTCCATTTTATCCTTAAACAGAGTTAATGTTTCATGCAGCTAAACATGTCTTAAGATACTTTCTTATATTTTAAGCTGAATGTTTACAGACTTTATTTTTAAATAACAGAATTTAAAGTAATTAAAAGGCTACAAAGTGATGCATATTCATGATTTCTCTCACTAATTATTCAAAAGCATTCAGAACCCCTGATTTTCGGTAATCTTTGTTTTGCCCATTTTCCCATATGCCTCCCAGCCAATGCCAGGACACAATTTATTCTCCTAATGGTTGTCTTACGTTTCTCCCAAGTAGGTAAGGTACCATATTCTCATCTCATTCTCTCTCTCTCTCTGAATTACAAACCCAAATTAGGCAAAAACCAAATCAATATCTCTGTGAATATATACCAGTATCTGCATAGAGAGAGAGAGAAAAAAGAAAATAGACCAAACTGTTGTCAGCAGTTATGCACCGTTTTTATTTTCTTGTTTGTTCTTTCCTGGTTTTCTGAAAACAATGAGAGTGCATTATTTTATAATCAGACAAATGCTAATGTGATACTAAAAATGAACAATTAATTTTCTCCGAGCCTGACTTTGCTGCACACTGTTTTCATTTTCATTGATTTCCACATTTGCTAATACATATTTGACCCAGAGGCAGCTTTACAAAGGGTTTTTTCACTTGCAAGTTATAAAACTGTTTTGTCTGCTCTAACTTATATTACTAATAGAGCTTATGTACCTGACCACCTGGCGGGGTGAAAATAAGGTCACAACACTTGTTACTGTTGACTCTACTCACTGTTCTGACCTGTCTTTCCCAGGCACTGGTAGACTATAAATGGTTGATGCAGGGTCATTTGTGCATTCATTTTTTCACTAATTATCTGCATGGGGCTTATATGGTGCCTGGGCACTATTCTAGGGTCTGATGATACAAATATAAATAAGACACCTAACACCTGTTTTCATGGGACTGGTATTCGACTGTGGAAAACAAGCAGACAGATCATAGTGACAGAGAAATAAGAGAAACCCAGAAAAAAGTGCTTGCATGGGTTATGATAGAGATTAGGTTTTCGGGAAGCTATCTTTTTGGTGGCCGTATGTACAACGAGTTCTGAAAACATAGGGGACTCACTCCAGGCAGTAGGGGCACCGGTGCAAAGGTTCTAATGCAGAATGAGCCTAGATGTCTGAGAAAGATGAAGAAAGTCCACTTTGGCTGAATAGGCAAGAAGTGTGGAGAGATGAACCTGGAGAGGTGGGCATGAGGCAGTTCATGAAGGCGTAGACTTGGGGAAAGGGTGTGGATTTGGGTTTCAGTTTTATAGGAAGCCACTGGAACATTTTAAGCAGGGAAGATGATTTGTTTTATGTCCTAAGAAGACAGCTCTGGGACTTCTGCTGTGGGTGGGTAGAGTACGTGTATGCTTCCTTATTCCTTCCACTAAATACAATTAAAAACACTGGACATTATGCATAGAACAAAGAAGACTCTGAAAGGTGGCGAGAAGTCAGGTTGCTGGGGACCTCAGGACCCGAGCAAAGACATGATGGTGAGTCCTTTGTTTCTTATGTTTTTATTTTTGACTCATATATCCTGAACTTGGACCTGAAGAAGCCAGAAATTCAGAAATTCTTTTTTTATTTTAAAAAATATTTTTATTGATTTCAGAGAGGAAGGGAAAGGAAGAGAGAGATAGAAACATCAATGATGAGAGAGAATCACTGATCAGCTACCTTCTCCATGCCCCTACTGGGGATGAAGCCCACAACCTGGGCATGTATCCTTGGCCGGAATTGAACCCAGGATCCTTCAGTCTGCAGGCCAACACTCTATCCACTGACCCAAACCAGCCAGGGCCAGAAATTCTTTATTAGTGCCAGTTTTTGTTGAGTCTTGGGGATTTTCTACATAGACAATTATGCCATCTGTGAACAATGACAGCTTTTTTTCCTCATTCCTATTTGTATACTTTTATGACCTTTCACAGTTTTGTTTTATTAGCTAAAACTTCCAGGGTGATGTGTGTAGGAGTGGTGAGAGGGGAAATCCTTGCCTTGTTTCTGGTCTTAGGAGATCCTCTCATTTCTCACCACTAAGTATGATGTTAGCTCTAAGTTTTTGCTAACTGCTGACAACTTTATTTCTAGTTTGCTGAGAGTTTTTATCATGAAAGGGCACTGGATTTTATCAAATGCAGTTTCTGCATCTATGGAAGTGATCAAATAATTTTTCTTCTGAAGCCTGTCGATGCCACAGATTACATTAATTGATTTTCACATGTGGAGCCAGCTTTGCATACCTGGAATAAATTCCAATTGGTCGTGGTGTATAATTTTTTTATATGTTGTCGGATTCAATTTGCTAGTATTTTGTTGAGGATTCTTGTGTTCATGAGCTAAATTGGTCTGTAGTTTTCTTGTAATGTCTTTATCTGGTTTGGGTACTAGGAAAATGCTGGCTTCATAAAATGAGCTGGGAAGTGCACTTTCTGCTTGTGTTTTCTGGAAGAGATAGCAGAGCGCTGGCATAATTTCTTCTTTAAGTGCTTGGTAAAATTCACCAGTGAAACCATCTGGGCCTGGTGCTTTCTGTTTTGAAGGTTACTAATTATTCATCAATTTCTTTAATAGATGTGAATGTATTGAGATGATCTAATTAGTCTTGTGTGAATTTTTGTTGATTGTATCTTTCAAGGAATTGGTCCATTTCATCTAAGTTACCAAATTTGTGGGCACAGAGTTTTTGTTTGTTTGTTTTTAATTTTGTTTTAATCCTCACCCAAAGATATTTTTCCATTGACTTTTAGAGAGAGTGGAAGAGAGAGGGAAAGACAGAGAGAAATATTGATGTGAGAGAAACACATCGATTGGTTGCCTCGTGCATGCAGCCAGATCAGGGGCCCAGGCTGGGGAAGAGCCTGCAACTGAGGTACGTGCCCTTTACCGGAATCCGACCCTTCAGTCCCCAGGCTGATGCTCTATGGACTGAGCCAAATTGGCTAGGGCTGGGCACAGAGTTTTCATAATATTCCTTTATTATTCTTTTTTAGTTCATGGCATTAGTCTTTCATTTGTAATATTTCTTGAGGCTGAACAGTTATAAAATTTATTGGAGTGAAATTGGTTAATAAAATTATATAGGTTTCAGCTCTTTTATAATATATCATCTGTACACTGTAATGTGTGTATACCACCCCATTACCATTTATTCCCCTTTTACCCTCTTCTACCTCTTCCCAACCTCCCTTCCCTCTGGCAATCAGCATACTGTTGTTTGTTTCTATGAGTCTTTCCTTTTTTTTCTTTGCTTAATCCCTTGACCCTTCTTAACCAGCCCAAGCCGCCCACCTACAGCTATCAGTCTGTTCTCTGTATTCATGAGTCGGTCTCCACTTTGTTTACTTTGTTCATTAGATTCCACACATAAGTGAAATCATCATTTGTAGTATTAATTAATTTGTGTCTTCTTCCCCCCTGCCCCCCGCCCTTGGTTAGCTCAGCTAGAGATTTATCAATTTTATTGATATTTTCTAAGAACTAGCTTTTGGTTTTAATATTTTTCTCCATTGTTTTCTATTTTCACTTTTATTGATTTCTACTCTAATTTTTTTTTCTGCTTGCTTTAGATTTATATTGCTTTTCTTTCTCTGGCTTCTTGAGATGGAAGCTTAGATAATTGATTTTAGATGTTTATTCTTTTAAGATTTTTAATTTTTTTACATTACAGTTTACATCATATTACTTTGTATTAGTTTCAAGTACACAGCACAGTGATTAGAAAATCATATATTTTACAAAGTGTTCTCTCTAATATTTCCGGTACCCAACTGGCACCATGCACAGTTATTACAATATTATTGACTATATTTCCTACACTGTACTTTACATCACCATAAATATTTTGTAACTGCCAATCTGTACTTTTCAATCCCTTCACCTTTTTCATCCATCCCCCAAGCCCCACTCCTCTCTGCCAACCATCAGACTGTTCTCTGTATCTATGAGTCTGTTTCTGTTTTGTTTGTTCATTTATATTGTCCTTTGAATTTCATATATAAGTGAAATCATGTGTTATTTCTTTTTCTCTGACTTATTTCACTTAGCATAATACTCTCCAGGTTCATCCTTGTTGTCACAAATGATAAGATTTTATTCTTTATTTATGGATGAGTAATATTTCATTGTATATATGTACCACTGCTTTTTTATCCACTCATCTATTAATGAGTATTTGGATTGCTTCCATAGCTTAGCTATTGTAAATAAAGCTGCAATGAACACAGGGGTGCATATATTCTTTCACATTAGTGTTTTGGGTTTCTTTGGATATATTCCCAGAAAAAGAATCACTGGATCATAGGGAAATTCCATTTTTTTTTTAGGAACTTCCACACTGTTTTACATAATGGTTACACCAGTCTGCATTTTCACCAACAGTGCATGAGGACTCCCTTTTCTTTACTAGTATATCCTCACCAACACTTGTTTGTTGCTTTCCCGATGACTAGAGGCCCAGAGCATGAATTTGTGCACAGGTGGGGTCCGGCTGGTCCGGCCCCAATTGGGGCCCAATCAGGGCCAGGCCAGCAGTGGGTAGGGGGGAGAAGCTTCGGGCGATTAGCCAGTGGGCCCCACCCCTGATTGGTATGTGGGTAGGCCAGGGGGAGGGGCCGCAGGCAGTAGCCACCAGCCTTGCCTCTGATCGGAGTGGGGGGGACCAATCTGGGGTGGAGCTGGCTGGGGGGAGGGGCTGCAGGCCGATTGGGGTGTTGGGGGCTGATCGGGGTGGAGCTGGCTGTGGGGAGGGGCTGCAGGAGATTGGCTGGCTGGCCCTGACCCCTATTGTGGTGGAGGGTGGCTAGAGGGAGGGGCCATGGGAGGTTGGCCGCCGGCCCCACCCATGATCAGGAGGTTCTCTGGCTGCAGTGAGCATCATAGCGACTGGTCGTTCTGGTTGTTACAGCGTTCCAGTTGCTGGCTTTGTATATATATAGATAGCTTTTCTGATAGGTGTGAGGGGATAATTCATTGTGGCTATGAATTTGCATTTCTCTGATGATTAGTGACTTTGAACATCTGATACTTATTCTCATCTAATATACAGAATTTAGCAAAAGTAGGTTTACAGTTGTTCATGTGGAAAATAATACAATAGTTAATAAATAATAATACAAGAATAAACTCTATTTCATGTACTCACAACTGTAAACCTATTTTTGCGCCACCCTGTATACATACAATGCTATAAATTTCCCTCTGAGCATGGCTTTTGTAATTATCCCACAGTTCTTGGTATTCTGTTAAGTCTGTTTTATTTTTTTTCCTCTTTCCATTTTAAATTTGGGAGTTTCTATTGACCTCTTTTCAAGTTACCAATTCTTTCCTCAAAATTTTCTGCAACATGCCCTGCCAGTATGGCTAAGTTGTTGAGCATCGACCAACCCATGAACCAGGAGGTCATGGTTTCATTCCTGGTCAGGGCACATGCCCTGGTTGTGGGCTCGATCCCCAGTAGGGGGAATGCAGAAGGCAGCCTATGCATGTTTTTCTCTCATTGATGTCTCTCTCTCTCTCTTTTCCTTTCTCTATCTCTCAAATCAATAAAAACATATTTTTAAAAAATTCCTGCAACATACAGGAAATGAGAAAGAGAAAAAGAGGCAGAAGAAATATTTGAACTCATAATAACTGGAAATTTTCTAAAATTAATGACAGCAAATGGATTTAGAAAGATCAGAGAATATCATGTAAGATAAATATCAAAAAATCTGCACACAGGCACATCACAAGGAAACTACAGAAAATAAAGACAAAGAGAAAAATCTTCAAAGAAGCCAAGGGAAAAAGTAAAGGAACAGAGAAAGATATACCAGGCTAACACAAATCAAAATAAAGCTGAAGTAGCTACTTAATTTCAGACAAGCAGACTTTAGAGCAAGGAAAATTATTTGGAATAAAGAAGGGGCATTATTTGATAAATATGTGAATCCCCCAAGATGATATAACAATACTTAATGTATATGTGCCTAACAACTGCGTATCAAAACACATAAGGCTAGGAGTACACTGTTTACTGCAGCTGTGGGTGCTAAGGCTTCAATTTCTTCTAGTGTCCTTGTTTTTATTTTATTTTATTTTATTTTTTATTGATCTCAGAGAGAATGGGAGAGGGAGAGAGAGATAGAAACATCAATGATGAGAGAGAATCATTGCTTGGCTGCCTCCTGCACGCCCCCTAATGGGGTTCAAGCCTGAAACCTGGGCATATGCCCTTGATCGGAATAGAACCTGGGACCCTTCAGTCCACAAGTTGATGCTCTATCCACTGAGTCAAACCGCCTGGGATATGTCTTTGCTTTTGTCTTCACTGTTGTCTTTGTGTTTCTCAAGAAACCTATTCTTAAATAGGATTTGAACATTTTTATAAAAGTAAATAAAATTCTGATTCATTCATTTAGTCAACAAGTACTTATTGAGTGCTTTTACGTTCCTGACCCTGTTCTAGGCACTGGGGATAGTGAATTAAACAGACCACATCTACCTTCAAGGAGCTAACATTTAAGTGGGAGAGGTATGTGATGAACCAAATTACATTTATTTAAATTATAATGCCAGGTATTGATAAGTGGCCTAAATTAAGATTAGATGATAGAGGAGGCAGAGGTATGTTACGTGCATCCAGGAAAGAATCCCAAACAAGTAAGAATGTGTGCATTTTGCTAATGGAATAAACATTGCTGTAGGTGTTTATAAAGCAGTGAAAAATTGAAAATAACTTAAAGGTCCAACAATAGAAGATAGGTTAAGTATATTTTGATGCATCCCTTAATCAAATAATATGTATTTATTAACATGTTTTAGATTAGAATTTATATGGAAAATGTAATCAGTGTTAAAGTAGCAAATAAAGTATTACATATATGTAAACTGAATGATCATAAAAGGCCTTCTCAAGGAAGTAAAGTTTAAGCATAAGTATGGAAGACTTTAGATTTTAAGCCTTTGAATTTTATTGTAAGTGTGATGGAAAGCCACTGAGAGTTTGTAGCAGACAAGAGACGTGACCTCACAAACGTGTTGAAAGGATCACCCCAGCTGCTGTATGGAGAGTAGACTGAAAGGGCACCAGGGACACCAGTTAGAAGCTATCACAGTCATTCACACCAGAGCTGATGGCAGCCTGGACCAGGCTGGTCGCCATGGGGGTGGTGAGTAGTGGTCAAACATGTAACGTGTTTGGAAAGTTGAGCCAGATGGAAAAAGAGAAAACAAGAAAATATAAAAAACACTTCTAATCTCTTCATTCAGAATGAAAATTCTATTACCAGTTGTCTTTTTTTTTTTTACATATATGTAATACTTTATTTGGTACTTTAACACTGATTACATTTTCCATATAAATTCTAATCTAAAACACAATTTTAATAAATACATATTATTTGATTAAGGAATGCATCAACATATATTTAACCTATTTTCTATTATTGGACCTTTAAGTTATTTTCAATTTTTCACTGCTTTATAAACACCTACCGCAATGTTTATCCCATTAGCAAAATGCATACATTCTTACTTATTTGTTTGAGATTCTTTTCTGGATGCACATAAAGAGTGTGTGTGCCCTTAATGATTTTAATATGCATTTATTAATTACTCTCCAAAATTATGAATACCTTTCCTAGGCACCCTTATTAAGCATTATCTATCTAGTTACCATAAAGTATTATCATTGCATTTAATCTTTGCCAGGTTGCTAGGCAACAATGCTATCTCATTGTTCTAATCAATTCTTCTTTGATTATAAGTGAGGTTGAACATTTCTCTGACTACATCACTTGACTCTTCCCTACTCATTACTCAGGTCACAGTTCACCTGTGCTGGTATGAAGGCTATACTAATCGAGGAGGATAAGGTGTTTCTATTGCAAGTGACAAACAACCCAACTCACATAACCGAAAAGTGTAAGGGTAGAAAAATCATATTCAGGTCTAATTGGAGTCAATGTTCAATGGATGTATTTGCATTTTGTTTCTGTCATCCTGCTTTCCACTCTATTATTGTTTTTTGGGGTCTCAGACTCCATGGTGGCAGCCACTCCAGAGCTTACTACTCTCAGCATTAAGCGTAGCTGGCAAAAACACCTGTCCCTGCCCAGGAATCACACCCAAACCCTCAGGCATCCCATTCCTTTCAAGCCCCTGATCCTGAGCCAAGCCTGGGAGTCTGGGGCTCTCACTGACTTGGACCCGGGTCATGTATCCTGCCCCTGGGACTAAAGGTAGAATCAGTCTCATCTTTCCAATCCCCCAGGTTCACTGAATTCACTAAGGACTCTTTTTCTAATATGTATGGCTCTTGGCTGGGCACCAAGAGAGTGGCTAACCAGCCTCCTCTCCGGTGTAATGCCACGCAGTACATATTAACCCTTTGCGGTCCAATGTTATTTTTGGAATTCAAACAGTCTGATCCAAATTAATTGACGGGATTGAATGTTGAACTTTTTAATGTTCTTATTGCTCAACGTTGGACCTGCTCCTAGCACCTGGTCTGTCGAGTCAGCCTCGAGGTTGGACCGAAAAGGGTTTTAATGATTATGTACAATAGGCAAAGGACTAGCAGCGGTGCTGGAGAGGAAGGAGGGCGCTATCAAGAGGTCTCAGACATGGTGGTTTCTCTTCTCTGTGAGTTGTCACTGAAAGAGGCAGAAACAAGCAATCATAAGTCAAAGTAAAACAGAAGTGAGGATTAAATGCAGTGAAATGACCCGGGGAGACAGGTTAACTTGGGGTGGGGGAGGGGCATTCTAGGAAGGCTCTGCAGGGACAGCACTGGAGCTGAGCCTTCAAGACCGAGCCGGTGTTCCATAGAGAGAGAGAGAGAACGGTGGTGACACCCCAGAGTCCTCAGCATTCAATATATGGTTCCCAAACCTTTTCTCCCAGAGCGCTGTGCAAATGATGACTTGTAAATTACAGGGAGTTAATAGCATCATTTATATTCCCTACAGATCCAAGCCGGAGCTGGTCTCAGCCTCTGTAAAGCAAACAGCGGGGCCACATTTCTCCCCTATAGCATGTGCTGTTCCTTTCCGTTATTGAAGCGCATTTGGACCCCATGTTGGGTCCGGCTGCTCAGACAGGCACTCTGGCCTGTGCCTCAGGTCACCAGGGGTGACAGGAAGGCAGGTCAGGCAGCACCAGGCTGGCCTCGGCTGTGTTCAGTCGGATTCTGACTGGGAAAGACTTGTGAGTAAACAGCTTCCTCCAGTTACCATTTTTAATTTCTCCTGAAATTGTCCATCAATAACCCACTAACAATAACAAATCGCTACATGGCGCCCTCACTGTGCTGCTGGGACTAAGCACCTGAGGAGGTGTTTGCCATCCATTCGACTCCTCTCCTCTCCTTTCCTCCCCTGTTTCAATTTCAGAGGGTCCAAAATACCCATGGAGCACCCACCTTGTGCCAGGTGCACAGCAAACAAGCCTGGAAGGACCCGCCCCGCATCATACTTACATTCTAGGGAGGGACACAGGCCCCAACAAAAACCAAATAAAGTCACCGTTTCAGACAGTGGGAACTGCTATGAAGAGAACAGAATGGGCTGCTGTGATAGGTGGTGATTGGGAAGGGACTATCCTACTGAGAGTGAGTGGTCAAGAAAGACCTTCCTGGGGAGGTCACATGTAAGTCATAACTTGAATGATGAACAGGAATCATCTATGTAAAAAACTAGGGGAAGAACATTCCAGAAAGAAGAGACAAGCCAGGAATGTGGGGGGTGGGGGGAGGTCTGAGGGTTGGGCTGCCATGAGCTGGCAGAAGTCTCTCTATCCGTCATCCTCTCTCTAACTCCTCCTCTTGGCCCTGGCCCTGCCTTTGCCCAAGCCTATGGGATTTTTCTCTGTCAGCTCCTCCGTCTGTATCTTCCAAACTTGCAGACTTCCGAAAGTCCAAGATATTGTGTCTTTTTTGAAATTTTGGCTCTTGGCAAAGGGCCAGCACTATTTCCATCTTGTGTGGAAAATATAGAATTACCGTGAATTATATTGAAAAATTAGATTCATTCACTGCTGTGATAATTTATCTCCCAATCTGTCTCAGAGAGTTAGCAGCTGGTGAGAAAATAAAATGTAATTTAGGCAAAAAAAAAAAATCACTTTTAATCCATGTCTGGCAGGGAGAGAGCTTATTAAGTGAGCGTCCTCTTTGCCAATCAGGTGGCTTTCTGTAGCACACCCTCAAATGAGATGTTGGGGTGGAGACTAATGTAGAGCTTGCTCTCCTTGATGGGCCCTGCCAACCCTGGGTGACAAGTCCGACCCCACTTACAGTGCAAAGCTTTCTAACGGGGGCTCCTCCCAGGGCTCAGCTCCTATCAGCCGATTGGACTTGCTCCTGCTCAGGGAAGGATACACTTTATTGCACTGGGGTTTTCCACGGCAGTTTCTGCCTTGAGAAACAGCCCCCAATTTTAAGCCATATCGATCGAAGGTGTTTAAGATATTCCTCTCCGATTGGTAATGATGGCCATTTTTCTTCTCTGGAACGTTTGCCTATGTGCCCTGGAGTTGTCTCGACATCACCTCATGAGTCAGAACACTGAGCTCATCCCTCTGGGTCCAAAGCTCCCTGCCTTTGTGAGTCAGCCACACGCAGAGGCAGGGCCAGTGAACCCCTGGGAACACAGGGCTTTGGGCTGTGACTTTGACCAATGCCCCTCCCCCGCTACATCCTGCATGTCAGAGCTCAGATTTTCCCCTGTCCTTGCACAGGGTCCTGGTCCTGTCCCTGAGCAGGCAGGACAGGTCAGTGTGGCCCTCCTGCTTCCTGGGGAATGGATTCTCTGGTTGGCAAGGTTGGTGGGACAGGAGAGCAGGTACTTGCGGCTTCCCATTCTTCCTGCCTTAGAATCCTGCATATTAGGGGAAACTGAGGCACAGTGGCATGAGAATGTCCTAGACCGGACTCAGGAAACTAGGGCTGAAGAGGAGGTTCTTTCATTTGCTTACCATACGACCTCAGGGGGAAGTCTCTTCCCTTCTCTTGCCCAGGGCTGCCTCGTCTATCAAGTGAGCAGCCTGGGCATGATGGGAATGTTCCCTCCAGCTCAGAGTTCATTAATCTGTGAATTTAGAATTCGGGCTGCACAGATATGTACCCGCTGGGCAGAGCATAGACCTGGCATCTGGCATCTCGGCTCCAGCTTCCCTGAAATTCTTGCTTAGGAGTTGGTGCGTCAGGTGACTTCCGGAAATGGCCAGGGGTGGGGGCGAGCTCTGATTTGAGGAGGGTACCAGTAGAGGGGCGCATCAACGTCTCATTGGTGCCTCACACACGGAGTTCATCTGATGGGATGCCCACTGTGTTGACAGTTGGTTCCCTCAAAGCGACCTGGGGACTCCCCTTGCAGCAGCTGATGGGACCCTCCTGGTTGGGAACAGTGGCAGGGAGCCTGGGTGTGCAGGATCCCCTTAGAAGTCACCTGGCCTATCAGATGTCACTCCAGGCGGAACTGTGTGTCATCCAGTTCCCCAGAGATCTCTCCGACTTCTTGAACATGACCTCTGAGGTCAGGCAAAGAGAGAACGGGTTTGATTTAGATTCAGTTTAAACTTGCAGGAAAGCCAGGGCTCTCAGTAGAGATTCTACCTGGCCCACCTCCTTCCCTCACCACTGGTCAGGGAATATAAAATAAATAAATA
>NW_005360425.1:484793-519108 GCF_000412655.1 Myotis brandtii | reverse complement strand
AAATTAAATATAAAAACAGAGGAGAATGTAGACTGGTGCTGTGAAGTCAGCAAGGATGATGAAAATGCACGAATAGAAGTCTGATGGTGGAAGGGGGGCTGACTGTCTGCAAAGGCATGGGTGACACCTACTCGCACAAGTACTCACTGCGTGCCGAGCACTGCTCTAGGTACTGGGGACACGGAACAGGAGAGACACAGTCCCTGTTCTCAAAAAGGTTACATTGAGGAGCCAGACAGAAGACTAATAAACAGAGATATAAACAAGATATTTTCAAGTAAGAACCCCTGCCGGACCTAATGGGCGGCCTGCAGGGGCAGGCAGGGGGCAGAATGTTATCTCTACAGGTGGTTAGGAAAGCCTTTCAGGGGAGGAGAGCTTTGAGCTAAGACCTGAATGATAAGAAGGAGGTGGTTATGAGCATGACAGGGAGGGGTATTCCCGACAGGTCTGAGAGGGGAGCCGCCTGGTGTGCTGGAGGAGTAGGAAGAAGGGCAGTGTGGCTGGGGTGTGGACAGGAAGGGTGAAGAGAGCAAAAGAAGGTCAGGAAGGCAGATAGATGGGCAGACCTTGTCTGGCCCTGCAGGCCACAGAGAAGTCTGGATTTTACGAGTGATGGAGAGGGGGCGGGGAGGGAGAATAAGGGACACCTGTAATACTGTCAACAATAAACAATAAATTTTTAAAAAGAGTGATGGTGGGGAGACATTGAAGGGTTTAAGCAGAAGGGTCTAAGATGGTTTATATAGCTTCTAGTGGCCTTCTAAGTTAAAGAACAAGATCCTGGCAGAACTCCATTATTATAGCCCCTAACCCACCCATCTCAAAGGGAAGGACTGGAGGTGAGGGTGGGCTGTGGGCACATGTGGGGCACATACATTCAACCAGGGCTTGGGGAATCGTGCCAGCGGCACAGAGTCTCATGAGCTGGGAGTCACAAGTGACATCAGTTCCTGACTGGACAGGAGAAGTAAGAGTTATTGCCCCACGGCTTTGGGACACCCCATCAGGAACAGCCAGGCCACCTCTTGGTGCTTGGAATCTTAAAGCACCTGCCTCCCTCTTGTCCTCCCTCATCTCCCAAACTGCTGGGTCTCTGGCTTATTCGGTGCATTTACAGGAAACCTAATCTTCCTCTTTGTCCTTTTGCCTAAATCTGACAGATATGAATGAACAGGAGCCCATCCTGACCATCTCAGTTGGAATTGATTTCAACTCTCAGGGCTGAGTGAACCAATACTGAGTGTCCCTCTGCTTCTGAACCTGGGAGGGCAGAGGGACAGAAAACTGCCTGGCAGAATATAACCCCGGAAAGAAACTGAAGTTCAAAAGAAGGAGTCAATCTTTGACATCAGATAACATTCTTCCTAAATAGTAAAATCATGGGAAGAAGCAAGAGATAATTTTAGATGATTTTTAATATTCCTCTCAAAATGTCATTGCATCTATGAATCTAAAGCAGAAGCTCAGCCATGAAAGTAGGAAGAAAGGACAAATTAGGACAGACTAGGCCAGTAGGGTGAGGGTGAGGAGTCTTGGCCGAACATGGGCTCCACATTTGCTGGCTCTGTGGTCCTGGCAAGTTCAAGAGCCCATCGATTTTCTATAAAAGTGGGATTTTAAGCAGTGCCTTCTTACATAATGTGTTGGCGAGGAGGTGGAGAAAGGGAATCCTTGTACACTGTTGGTGGGATTGTAAATTGGTGCAGCCACTGTGCAAAATAGTATGGAGATTCCTAAAAAACACACACAACTAAAAATAGATCTACCATAGGACCCAGAATTTCTGGGTCTTTATTCAAAGAAAACAAAGCACTAATATGAAAAGATATATGCACCCCTTTGTTCATGGCAGCATTATTTACAATAGTTAAGATATGGAAGCCAGGCTTGTGCCCTCTCGCAGTCCGGGACCCCTTGGGGGATGACTGCCTGCTGGCTTGTGGCTGGATGACCTTCTGCTGCTGCACAGCCTGCTGCTTGAGCTTCAGCAGCTGCTGCATGTGCACAGGCTGGGCCACCATGGTCTGTCCTGCAAACACCATTGAGTGGGTAAGTCAAGCACAGAGACAGGCTCACCCTGAGTTCCCTGCACTTCCCTGAGTCACTGAGTTGTTCAGACTGACTGCCTTCTACAGAGAACGGCACCGAGATCGGGCCTAAGCTGGCAGTCAGACATCCCTCTCGCATCCAGGACCCCTCGGGGGATGTAGCAGTGCGCCAAGCAGCAGACGGCCAGGGAGGAGCCCAAATCAGGGCCAGGCACTATGCCGTTCACGCTCATCCTGGCCTGCTGTGCCTACTGCCACCACTCTGTAGTGCTGCCGCAGAGTTGGGAGAGGCTCCTGCTATGGCAGCTGCGCTTGCCAGCCATGAGCCTGGCTTCTGGCTGAGTGGTGCTCCCCCTGTGGGAGCAGACTGACCACCATGGGGCAGCTCCTATGTTGAGCGTCTGCCCCCTGGTGGTCAGTGTGCATCATAGTGACTGGATTGTTCTGGTCGTTCCACCGTAATGGTTGCTTAGGCTTTTATTAAATAGACTAGAGGCCTGGTGCACAAAATTCATGCACTGGGAGGGAGTGTGTCCCTCAGCCCAGCCTGCACCCTCTCCAATCCTGGATCCCTCTCACAATCCGGGACCGCTGGCTCCTAGCCACTCACCTGCCAGCCTGATCACCCCATAACCATTCCCCTGCCAGCCTAATCAACACCTAACTGCTCCACTGCCAGCCCGATCGCCCCCAACTGCCTTCCCCTGCAGGTCTGCTCCCCCCAACTGCCCTCCCCTGCCTGCCTGGTTGCCCCTAACTGCCCTTCCCTGCAGGCCTGATCGCCCACAACTACCCTCCTCTGCTGGCCATCTTGTGGTGGCCATCTTGTGCCCACCTGGGGGCAGCCATCTTGTGCGAGGGTGTGATGGTCAATTTGCATATTACATCTTTATTATATAGGAGATATATATATACACACATATAATTATGTATATGTAACGAAAATATTACACAGCAATAAAAAGGAATGAAATCATGCCATGTGTGATAATATGGATGGACCAAGAGGGTATTATGTTAAGTGCAACAAGTCAGACAGAGAAAGACAAATACTGTATGGTTTCACTTATATGTGGAATCTAAAAAACATACAAAACAAAAACAGACTTGGAAACCTCAGAAACAGAGACCAAAGTGGTGGTTGCCAGATGGGATGGTAGTGGGAGAATGGGTGAAAAAGGCATAGAGGAATATAGTCAATAATACCATGATAAGTTTACACAGTGACAGATGATTACTAGAATGAGTGGGGTGATCACAATGTAAGGTATAAAAATGTCAAATATAATTTACACATGAAATTAATATAACTAATATAATATTGTACATTAACTATACATAAAAGGAAATAAAATAGTGCCTCCTTCCTAGAGTCCTGCTGGGCTTACACCAAATACCAACATGTGCTCAGTATTTAGCACAAGGCCAGGCACATGAGAAACACACAATACACAGTACTCTTCTTGAGAGAGCACATGAAAATGGAACACAACCACTAACTTACAGGTCACAATGAAGGCAAAGAACAGTGTGTGAGATTCTTCAGGAAACCAAGAGCAAAGTCAAAATCAAGGATGGGAAATTCTCCCTGATTTCAAAAGAAAATAAATGAAAATAATAAGATTAAAAAGAAAAGGAGGCATACATCCTAGGGGTGGTAACTTCAAGACAGATACAGGAAGCTAGGTGAAAATACAGCAAATGAAACACAATTAATTATTTTTATAAAAAAGGGAAAAAAACCACTTTCTGCTATTTCTGCCAATTGAAAGGACTGAATGAGCAACAGGAATTGAAAACAATGAGAAACATCCTTGTGAAAATTTGGAATCACAGAGATAAGAGATTTACCAAATGTGAGAGAAAAGAAAAGTTTATTACAAAGGGAGAAAATCGGGCTAGCTTTATATCTCTCCATAAAACCAAACGCCAGGCGAGAAGGAGCAATATGAGAGGACAAGTGTGATGGGGAACTCTGACGGTCACCCAGATCATCGTTCCTTGGAGGGCAGCGGAAAGGTGGTCTCAGGCACAAAAGGGCTCTGAGTACACTTCCTGTGGGACTGTGATGAAAAATAAATCACTTGGAGATATAGCCTAATGCTTAAGAAATGAATTGAATTTAAGACTGCAGAAGCCATCATGTCAAGAACTGAAGAGTAAACTACAAGATGAAGCTAAACGATTATCTTTAATGGAGTTTCATAATGTACAAATATTTAAAAAACTTAAAATAAATGAATTCTAATCCATATCTAATACCTTACATTTCTTTCTCTCTCTCTCTCTTTTTTTCTCTTAACTGAGAAATGGAGAAGATAGGAGAGAAGAAGAAATTTACTAGATTTTTCCATTTTCACAAGGGTATTGATAAAGGCTTCTTTTTTGACAGGAAGTAGGGAGAACATGATCATTAAAAAAAAGTTTAAAACACAACTTTTAGGAGAAAAACAGGATATAAACTTCAAACACATCAGGCAGGAACAGAAAAATTGCATTTCCAGAGAGCAGCAACAACAAAAGCAATTGTAAGAAAGCCTAAAAACAAAACCTTTGTATAACAGAAATAAAACCATCTATTTTTTCGCCTTTTAAAATATTGTGACAACAGATATGAGTGAGATAAGTAAGCTCCCTTGTTATAATTAAAAGGCTCTCAAATAAATGGTGAATTAAAATCCATCCAAGTTCATACCACAGAAAAGTTAAAAACCCTGCTGTAGTACAAAAGAAAGTGAATTACTGTCAAAATATACCATGTTTCTTAATAAGAAGTCTCAACATTTTAAAAATTCAATTTACTTCTAATTAATTCATAAATAAAATATAATTCTAATAAACATTTAAATAGAATTTTTTGAAACTTGGCAAAATGGTTTTTAAATTATTCTGAAAGAACAAATGTGGGAGACATCAAGATAAAAATTGAAGCAGTTACCCTGACCGGTTTGGCTCAGTGGATAGAGCGTCGGCCTGCGGACTGAAGGGTCCCAGGTTCGATTCCGGTCAAGGGCATGTACCTTAGTTGCGGGCACATCCCCAGTAGGAGGTGTGCAGGAGGCGGCTGATCGATGTTTCTCTCTCATCGATGTTTCTAACTCTATCCTTCTCCCTTTCAATCTCTGTAAAAAATCAATAAAATATATTTTAAAAAATTGAAGCAGTGGAATAAAGGAGGTACTTATTTTTTTATATTAAAGCATATTTTAAAGGTGTATGAATTAAGAGAGTGTGGTATGGGTATAAAATGAAGCTATCACTGCAATATAATAGAAATCTTCAAATCAGACCCACATAAATAAGACAGCATTTCATGCCATTGGGTAAAGAATAGATTATTCAATACATGGTGGTGAAGTAACTTGCTAATTATTTGGAAATTAATAAAATTGGATCACTACATGATAAGGCACACTTAAATGAAGACTAAATTGATTTAAAAATAAATGTAAATGATAAAACCATGAAGCAACTAAAATGAAGGTAAAACAAGGATAAATACTTGATCTCTGGGCAAAGAAGGGATTTCTAAATCAAAAAGCAAAGGAAGAAAAGATGTAATAGAAGAAAATATAGGACTTGACTACATAAATATTTAAAAAATTGTTCAAAAAGTTCATAAATCAAGTTTACAGAATACAAACAAAACTAGAAAAACTAGAAACTGATCTCTTTCTCTTCTCTTTCTCTCTCTCTCTCTCTCTCTCTCTCTCTCTCTCTCAAGCTTCATATCTTAACCACAGAGAAATTAATACCAATTAGGAAAAAATAAGCCCCTAACAGGAAAAAACTAGACAAAACACAGAAACAGATAAATTGCAAATGAAGAAACACAAGGGGCCAAACTAATATATGAAAAAAATCTTCAACCTCATTAGTAAAGACATTCAAATGTAAACAACATGCCTGTTAAATTGAAAAAGATTATAATATACACTATTGCTGAGTGCTGAAGTGGGCACGGGAAATAGGTACTCATACCCATGGATTTTTTTTAAAAAATATATTTTATTGATTTTTTACAGAGAGGAAGAGAGAGAGATAGAGAGTTAGAAACATCGATGAGAGAGAAACATCGATCAGCTGCCTCCTGCACATCTCCTACTGGGGATGTGCCCGCAACCCAGGTACATGCCCTTGACCGGAATCGAACCTGGGACCTTTCAGTCCGCAGGCCGACGCTCTATCCACTGAGCCAAACCGGTTTCGGCCATACCCATGGATTTTAGCAATAAACACTAAAATCTTACAGGGGTTCAAAATCTTGGATCTAGGTATTCCTAAGTAAATGTTTCCTAGGAATTCATTCTAGGGCAATATGCAAGGATTTACAGACATTTAGCTACCAGGATCATCTTTACAGCATTTTAAAGCAGGTCAAAGTTGAAAATAATAAGCAAATCTAATATGTATTTATTGAGCACATAAAAAGGCCAGGCACTCTGCCAAGCCCTTCACATGCATTACCTCATTTTATCCTCAAGCAGCCATGTGAGCGAGGTCCTTCCCATTATTGCCTCTATTTTACAGATGAGGAGGTAGAGGATTAAAGTGACTCAAATGCCCAGCAAAAGAGGATGATTACATATATCATGGAACAAAAATAATATGAATGTAGTAAAGCCATGTAAAACCATAATTCCCATAATATAAATGGACATCACTACATGGTTATAGTACGTGTGTGTGTGTGTGTGTGTGTGTGTGTGTGTGTGTACAAGGTGGCCACATGATTTGGAAGAAAACATATACAGAATAGAATTCATGTATCTTCCTAAAAAAAGGACTAACTGGTAAGAGAGACAGACAGAGAGAGAGAGAGAGAGAGAGAGAGAGAGGGCATTAGTTGTTAATAGTGGTCTTTTCTATGGAGGTTATAGAATGATGATAATCAGTTTGCTTCTTTTTATCATTGTCTTCTAATTTTCTTCAATGAACATGCACTTCTACACTAAAATATAATTTTAAGTAGAATTTCATATAAAGGTGCGTGTGTGTTGGGGGGTAATAATTGATGTCATTTCAGAGGTCTTCTTTTTAAAAGAGAGAAAGGATTGCTCTCAGATTTATAGCCGAGCACTAATGGTTTATCCAAGGTTGCTGGGGTTACTAAGGTTCTCACAGTTACCTGATCCTAGAAGAGCAGGACTGATTTACTTGCCTTGGAATAATTCCACCGGTTGTTCCAGAGAGATGTGGGCTTAAAAGACATTCCTTAAATCTCTAAGTCTTCCCTCTGGCTATGGGTTTTGTTAGGAGTTTGAAGCCCCCATGCATTTTCCAGCTCAATATACTCATGTGTGCATATTGGTATGTCTGAATGCTTCCAGATCCATGCTGTTCCAAATAGAGTGACAAATCCCACATCATTGTCTCCCGAATTTTCACTAATAGAAAAAAAATTCCTCTGAGTTCCTGACTGACTCATTGCAGCAAGGTGATATGGAGAGAGGGTGCAGAGCGGGCTTGCATGTGGAGGGAATGTGAGGGCATCTGTCAACTCTGGCCGGCTTGGAGAATGCAGCCACAGGATGACCATAGGTGGATAGGTCACAGCTATGCCTAAGGCCAAGGCCCTCAGGCAGGGGGGCTCCTCCCAGGAGGGCAGAGCTTAAGAAACCTTAAAAGGGTGGGGTTTTGGGTCAGGGAAATAAAAGGCTGCCTCTTTCATGAATAAGACAAAGGAATACAGAAAAGGCTCCTGCTGGCAGTGTAGTTGTGGGTGTTTCCATTTGGCCGTTTCACTCACTCACTCACTCACTCACTCACTCATTCAGAAAATATCTGTTGAACCCTTGAAATGTGCCAGACACTGAGGGTATAGGGCTGAACAAAGGAGATAAAACCCCTGCCTTTATGGAGGTTTACACCCCGATGGAATTAGGTACACCATGAACATGTAAACACTTAAACAAGTCAACCAGCAAATAGAAAATAAGATAATTTCAGATAAGGGTAAGTGCTCAGAAGACTATAAGACAGAGTAATGAGATAGAAAGGGACTGGGGGATTACTTTTCTAAGGTGGTCATGGAAGGCTATGCCAGGGGACAGTTGAGCTGAGATATGAATTGAGCAGAAGAAGCCAGCCTCTCTAAATGGCATAAGGCTTCCTTATTTTCCTTCATCTGGCCACATCTGTCTATCAAGTCCACTTCTTCCAAGAAGTCTTCCTTGAAGTTTCGGCACTGCTGTTGCCCTCTTCTCAGAACTTCCAGACTGCGCCACATACACCACCAGACGATTCTCACAAAGATGTGTGTGTGTGTGTGTGTGTGTGTGTGTGTGTGTGTGTGTGTGTGTATCATATATATGCCTGTCCTACCCTTTCACTAAGCTATAGGGTACAGAGGTAAGCTAGAGGACATTCTGATGGTCAGTCTACAATCGAAAGGTCAAGTTCTTCCTGGGCATTGGCCCAGATTTCCTTATGCGGTTGCTCACTGGATAGATTTAACCTGAATCAACTGAATCACCCCAAACACTTATACTCTGTAATCCAGAATGAAATGCATTACTTTTCCTGCTCCCAAGCCTGCTTCTCCTATATTTCCTGCATCAGTGACATCTCAGCATTTATTTCTTTAGGGGTCTGTCCCTGCCAGTGTCTCCACATGTGGTGGGGCAGTTCAGGCACTGCACAAAGGCCAGGAGAGTGAGTGGAAGCTGAAACTTAAACCGTACTCTCAGTAATCAGGTCAATCTGGTACAAGTGGGATCCCCCCAAAGGAAGGTTGCCTTTACTTTGCCCATAGGTGCCATCCAGTTGCCCAGCCCTGTACCATTTGCTCAGAGCAGGTACTAATTTGTACAGAAGTGCCCTACAGCTTGCTGTGACCAAGTTCTCCCCTGACAGTGTGATTTTTCCCAGCGCATCTTCATTGTCCAAGTTAGTCAACATTCTCTCCAACCATCCATTCCTTCTCTATTCTTCAAGCTCCCTCTCAAGTTCCCCTTCTTCCAGGAGAACTTCCAGAACCCTCAGCAACCTCTCTTCTGAAACCACAGCAGAGGCCATCTGCACTGCTCACTTCTCTTTGCCTGTACCTTCCATCGTGAGTTTGCCACCCAAGTGGACCATGCATTTGCAAAGACTGAACTGTATGTTGAGTTTCAGGGCCTTGCATTGAATAATGCATGGATCATAGAAGCCCCAAACATGCTGCCTCTCCCTGGGTGTGAAATTCTCCTCCTAATACTGTGCTCCTTAGTGTGATTTCTGTGAACTCTCCACAGCAGAATCACCTATATGCTCCTGGACATATTGGATCAGGATCTCTAAGGAATAGGTCCCTGGAATCTGAATTATTAGGACCCTCTCAAGTGATTCTTATGTACACGGAATTGTGGGAACCACTGTCTTAGTTACATTAAACCTCCAGAGAAAAGAGGGCCATGAAGTGAGGGCTCAGGCTAAGAGTGTCCTTGTAGAACCACTGGGTGAGGGGTCACTGCTTCTTGCATCTTCCTTTGTAGCTTTTCAGCCCTCAGAGGGAAGGATGAAGAACTTTGAGTGCTGACTGGAGATCTTTCTGAATAAAAACGAAGATCAGACATCAGAAGAGTATGTGGAATGCTATTATTTGGTGCCAATAGGTGATGGATAAATGGATGGATGCATAGATAGACAGAAATGCACACATAACTTTGTAAGTGCATAGAGTATCTCTGGAAGAATACATAAGAAACTAGTATTAGAGTTTGCCTCTAGGGAAAAAAACCTACAGGGCTAGTTGAGAGAAACAGTTTTCCCATATACCTTTTGGTATACGTACATAGTATTGGACTATGTATGGAATATAGTATGGACTACTATAGATAAAGATAATTTAAAGTTTCTCCCATGTTATCATAGCAAACACTTACATAATGAGTATTATATGCCAAGCACTATTCTATATGGTTTATCTATATTAACAATCCTAAGATAGTGAGATATATATTCATGATCATATTATGAATAGGGAAGGTGAGATGGAACTAAGCAAAGAAACTTGTCCAAGTTCACACCAGTAATGACAGAGTGGGCATTCAGATGCAGGCAGTCTGACTTCAGAGGCCATACTCTTGACCACTAGCATACACTGCCCTGGGGCCTTCAGCACTGGATTGATCCTTGGGAGAAGTTCAGGATCCATAGAGTTACTGACTCAAGTACTGTGTTCTCCATCCAGTCACAACATGGGCCAATCACAATTCCAGGTACATAGCTCCAACCCAAGGGTAGAATATCTAAGAGTGGTTGATTGACTGAATGAATGAATCAATCAGTCAATCAATGAAGCAGAAGACCAATAAATCAATGAGGCAGGTTCTTTGAAAAGTCCATTAAAGTGGAGAAATCTCTGACAGATGAGTTTATCTAGGGGATGGTGACAACGGAGGGAGTGTAGACACTGAAGAA
The DNA here is from genome assembly GCF_000412655.1 of Myotis brandtii. Taxonomy (NCBI): domain Eukaryota; kingdom Metazoa; phylum Chordata; class Mammalia; order Chiroptera; family Vespertilionidae; genus Myotis; species Myotis brandtii. Next base: position 508,654 of record NW_005360425.1, on the reverse strand, counting down.
ATGAAGAGAAGGTCAATGTGGCTGGAGCATCCTGAGATGCAGCAGATGACCAGAGGCATGCCTGGAGAAGTAGGCAGAGGCCAGATCATGCAGGTCTTTACAGAGGTTTTTGAAATGTGCCCTAAGAGCCATAGGCAGCCATCAAGGGATTTTAGCAAGAGAATGACCTTCCGCCCTAACCGGTTTGGCTTAGTGGATAGAACGTCAGCCTATGGACTGAAGGGTTCCGAGTTCGGTTCTGGTCAAGGGCATGTACCTTGGTTGCGGGCATATCCCCAGTAGGGGGTGTGCAGGAGGCAGCTGATCGATGTTTCTCTCATCGATGTTTCTAACTCTCTATCCCTCTCCCTTCCTCTCTGTAAAAAATCAATAAAATATATTTTTTTAAAAAGAGAGAGTGACCTTCCCAGCAAAACCAGCAATGGGATGAGGTGTTGGCACCTGGACACTGCCCAGTTTGAAAGCTGCTTCCAGTTCTGAGGCTCTGTGAAATAAATGAATGGGAATGGCGAGTGAGAGTTCTATCCTGGTAAGCAAGTAAGGAGCCTGAGCGGGTGCCAGGGTTCCTGAGGAGGCCTTGGAAAAGAACATACTGGAATTCCCTATGCTAACTCATGTGGTGAGTCAGGCCTCCATCCGCTTTCCGAGGCCTCCTGGACTTGGGATTTTTCTCCAGTTGGAACCTTCAGACAGTGGCTTCATTCCCAGCGATTCTGAGTCCTGGAGGTAGCAGTGCTGGGAGAGCCAAGGAGACCAGTTGACATTTTCAGCTGGCACAGATGTGTCAGTGTCTAAGCCCCCTGAGCCTGCCAGGCCAGCCAGGCTTCAGCTGAGGTCCTGGGGACAAAGCAAATTGGAGCACATGGCAGCCCAGGGGAGGAGACAGAAGCAATGGAGCCCATCCAGGTTCCACACAGCCCTTCAGCATGAAGCACTGCATTGGCCTCGGTGCTTGACCTGGGCTCTGAGCTCCTCGCAAGGCCCCATCCATGTCAAAGAGCCCAACGGCCAACATCTTTGCAATCAACTAGCCTGAATCAGGGAGATGGGACACAATTAGAGGAGTGAGACCCAGGAAGAAATCAATTCAGTTCAGTTCATTGCCATTCTGCCGTAAGTCCTGGGGCTACATAAACACAGTCTTTGCCGCTGGAATCCACAAACTATCTGTGAAGACAGATCTATGTGTGAACAATAACAGTGCGATGTGATCCTCCAACAGAAGTGAATGGCAAGTGCAGTGACAGCCCAGATGGGCAGCAAGTCCTCTTGCTGGGAGCGGGTAGGGATCAGGGGAATTTAAAAACATTTGGTCTGGACCTTGAAGGATTAGTAGAACTTTGAGGAGTGAACAAGGAGGGGAAATTATCTTATGCACAGATGGAGAGCAGTTAAATAAAGACAAAGAAATATAAAAGTTATCGTTGTGTTTCTGAACAGAAGAGAAAAGCAATTAAGCCTTCGCACTCTGGAGTCCATGTGCTAAGGTTGGAACCTGACTCTGCCACTTACTAGCTGTGTGACCCTGGGCATGTTACTTAACCTCTCTGTGCCCTTGTTTCTTCATCTATTAAAAAAAAGCAGTAATAACAGTACTGACTTCATAGGATTGAAGTGGAGATTGAAAAGGTTACTATACAAAAAGTTCTTATAAGAGTGTCTGGCACATAGGAAGCACTATAGGAGTACCAGCTGTTGTTATTATTGCTGTTGTTGTTATCGCTGTCATCCCTGGATGGCAGAGGCTTACACATGCCCTGGATCATGGAATGGAAACTCTCTCAGAGCCTGAGCCTCAGGTTCAGGCCCTGCTCTGGACATCCAGCAGGCTCAATCTGCACTCAAGATGACCGAATCAACCATAAATGCCCCCATCTTGGTCACTAGAGCCTGAAGGAAAAAGCACAGATGGCTTTGTCCAACCTGGACAAACTCTGGTGAGTTTGAGGGACAGCCTAGGAGGCTTGGTGGGCCCAAAGGAGAGAAATTGAATGGGGTTAGGACCTGCCTGCCTCAGATAACTTATTTGTGTAGTGTTAAGCCACTCAGTTTGTGGTAGTTTGTTACAGCAGGCACAGAACATGAATACAAACCGTGCCCAATAAATATTGGTTGAATCCTGAAATTACATCTAATCAGAAGGCTGCTTGACAAATGTGGAATGAAGGACACAAATCTGGAGAGCTGTGTTTTTCAGACCATGGCAAATCTGTTGAGCATCCCTGATGCTCCTTCTATTCACTTCTGGAGTGACAGGTATCCAGGTCTCCACGCTCAGAGGTGCTCCCCCATGGACAATGCAAGATTAATAATGCCAATTCCTGGGTCGTGAACTTCATTTTCCAGTCTGCTTGCAGACCACTCTTTTCTGTTGCTGTTTTATTATTTTCAAAATTATAAATGAATATATGCCCCTACTAAGTGTTTTTCTTACCATTCAGATAAGTATCCTATATAATAAAAGAGAAACATGTAAATTGACCATCCCTCCACTACGCTCACCAGCCAATCAGGAGTGAGTATGCAAATTAACTCAACAAAGATGGCGGGTTAATTTGCATATACAAGCGCTGGGTGGAGAGCAGAGCAGAAGAGCCAGAGGCTTGAGGGGAGAGCAGAGTGGGAGAGCTTGCAGAGAGTGGAGCGGCTTGGGAAACTTGGCTCCCCAAGCCACCAGACAGAGAGCAGAGAGGGAGAGCTGGTGGCTTGGAGGACTTGGCAGAGTGGGAGGTGCAGGGAACTGCGGAGCCAGAACGAGACCCGAGCCTCGTGCGGACCCCGAGCGTGTTTTCTTCGCTGCTCTTTGTAACCGAGTGGATGTGAACCCAGCTGCATCCATCCTGACCTTTGGAGAACTCCCAGACTCCGAATTGGACTTGACAATAATGAAGTTTTGGTTGTGACTTCTGGTGATTCTATATGTGGTGGAGGCTTAGATGTTTAAATGTGTATGGATTTTAAAAATTAAGAGTAGCTTTCAATACTGAGTGACTGAGTAGAAGAGAAGGGTGGTTTTTCCCCTCTTTGAATTATAGCTAAAAATGAGGACTGAGTGATGAAAATAAAAGGTGGTTATTTTGCAGCTTGATAATGAATCAAGGCATGTGGGCGTCAACACTTAAATTTTACAACATCACAGAAAGGGACAGTCAGATATTCGGAGCCCTGGTGATAAAGCATGTTGCCCCTCAGGAAGTAGTCTTGCAACTCCCACCCTCCTCCCCCACATGAAAACAAAAAGACCTGAGTTTCTTCAAGCGTCTAAGAACCAATTTTCAGGAGTGACAAAGGAGTAAAAAACACGATAAATAGCACTATGGGAATATCATAGGTAAATTCTAGACTGGCCCAAGATCTGGAGTTTTTAATGAAAAAATTGCGAGTGGCGAAATGGGGAGGAGAACCTATAGATTAAGGATTTTAAAAGATCTGCCTTCGAATCTCTTTATTGACCGTATTTGAATCCTGATTCAATTTGGAAATTTTTACCCTTGATTGGAAATGGGACAGAATTAGGGAACTATTTAAATTTTTTTTAGGAGTGATAATAGTTTTATGGTTGTTTTTTTTTAAATAGCCCAATCCTATCTAATAAAAGACAAAAAGGGTAATTAACCATACCTCTGCTACGCTTCCCATTGGCTAATCAGGGCCATATGCAAATTAACCGCCATCCAAGATGGCAGCTAATTTGCATACTGCAGGCAGGGCTGGCCAGCCCCAGACGCCATCCAGGCTGGGTGCGGCCCTGGGCAGCCGGGCTTAGGAGGCGCGATCGTGTCACCTAAGCCCCGCCCCAGCTGGGACCCCCGTGTGCCGCCTAAGCCCCCACCGCCTAAGCCCTGCCCACAGCCGGGACCCCTGTGTGCCGCCTAAGCCCTGCTGCCAGCTGGGACCCCATTGCAATCCCAGAGCAGGCAAGTGTGGAAGGTGGGTGGCCCCCAGGTAGGCCTGCTGCTGGGATCGCCATGGCGATCCCAGAGCAGGCAAGTGCTTAGGGAGGCCCGCCCCTAGGTGGGCCTGCTCCTGGGATCGCCATGGCGATTCCAGAGCAGGAAAGTTCCCCACAGGCAGCACCCAGCAGGGCCTTCGCCCAGTCTCTGCAGTGATCCGGTGATCCATGAGCAGGACAGCGCAGCCTGCAGGCAGCACCCACCCTGGCCACAGCTCAAGGGAGAGAAAAACACGCAGTGGAGGCCAGGAGCCTGAGAGATCAACACAGAGGGGTGCCTGCTCCAAGCTCCATGGTGTGGCTGGGGGCAGGCCCCCAGCAGACACACACACTCACACACACACACACACACACAGTATGCCTGCTCCGAGCCTCTGCTGCCAGACTGTGGCCATCAGTAGGACATCCACTGAGGGCTCCCGGACTGTGAGAAGGGCAGGCTGGGCTGAGGGAACCCCACCCCCCAGTGCACGAATTTCATGCACCGGGCCTCTAGTAATCTATAATAATAAAAGCGTAACATGCTAATTAGACCGGACAGCCGAATGACCTTCCAGACATCATTCCGGAAGTCCTTCCAGACGAAGCCTGTGCGGGGGCTGAGGCAGAGGCGGTTAGGGGCGATCAGGCAGGCAGGCAGAATGGTTAGGGTCTCGCCTGCCTTCCTGATCACCCCTAACCACATTCAGATAAGTATTATAACATAAAAATAGGAGTCCCCTCCCCTCACTCCCAACCCCCCATTTCCGATCTTCAGAGATAAATGACTGCTATTTCTGTGGATTCTTATAGAATTTTTCTACACATATGCCAGCATGCATTTACATATTCATATATGTACACACACACAAAGTATTTTAACACAAAATGAACCATACTGAAGATATTGTTCTCCAACTTTTTTGTTCATGTAATAATATATCTTGGATGTCTTCTATTAGTATATATAAATACATTTAATTCTTTTGAATGGTTGCATATTAGTCCATTGCTTACCATAATTTATATAACCACTGCCATAAACTGCTTGGTGTACAATAGAACAGATTCTCAAACATTTAATTACTCATTTTTGGAGTTTCTACACAACATCACATCAAACATATTTAAAAGTATACTCACATTTAAATTTTTGTTGTAAAACTTGAAAAGATTTTCTTATGATCTTGCTTTGGAGATAATTTTCTCTGAGTAACTTAATTTATGGCTGACTACAATTTCTAAGCATCATCATGCATCCTTGGGAATTCTTGCAAGGTGAGACAACTTAGCCTGCAAATAGTTTGTAAGTGTAATGGCATTTTTATGAATATTAAATTTATCAATTAGTGAATGTGACTGAATGCTAGAAGTTGGATTTGTTTTAACTAAGAAAAAGAACATAATTGGTATTGAGGGAACTTCCTGGAAGTTTTAGGATATCTTCCCTTTAATTTTAGGATACTTCCCTTTAATTTTTCCTAAACACTCTGATTTTACTTCTGTCTTTCATGAACATTTCAATAAACTTATTAATTTTGATTTTGCTACTTTCTTTTTGCTACGTCATATTTTTCTTAGGGCTTTGGGAAGCTTGCAATTTATGGAGACAATGGCTAGGACACCCAAGGGATAAGATAGCATTGTAACCAGTAACCCTTGGTCCATGACTGGGCTCACTCTTCAGTTGAGTGGGTAGTTGGGGGGTGCTTGGGAAGGAGGCTCACCACGGTTCCCAAAATAGGTGTTTCCCAAAATAGTGTCAGGCAGTAGAGCAACATATGGAACTGGAATGGCTCAAAAAGAGGGGCCAGAGTCTCAGCTAAGAAGACAAAGGACACAGCCAGGGTGACCTTTTATGAAAGGAGTAAGACTGATTGGTTCTTGGGTGCCCCCGTATCCTCAACCACATATTCCAAGGCTGTCTCTCAAAGGCTTGGTTTTATTTCTTATGGGAAGGGTCTCCTTCATTTCCCTCCCAAAGTGTGGCCAGCCCTTTCAGGTCTGGGGGTCTCTCACTCTGTCTCTATGTTCTGTCTGCTGTAAACCAGAGCAGCAATCGATGCTTAAGCAGAGCTGACAAATGGGCAAACGAGAGTTTTCCATCAGGAGGTAAATTTCCCCATCTGCATCGCTACATGTGAAATGTCATACTGATCAGAGCGGTAAGTGCTCAGGAGGGAAGGGCAACATAATGACAGAAACAATTTGGCATCTCATTTGATTTCCTTACAAAAAAAATTAGCATTTTTGAAAAGAATGACTTTCTCCATGGAAATTCCTCTTCAATGTAAGCACTTGTTCAATGATGGGCTATTATAAATGCTTATGATCATGAGGATGAGATTTCTATAACATCTGATGCTGTTATTACTTTGAATTAAATCACTGTGAAGACAATTTCGGGTCCCACAAGCAGCTCTTAGCTTTAAGAAGTCCCTGTGGATCAGAACACAATTTCCATAGCTCAGTAACACAGTCAGCCAAGAAGCTTGGGGCAGAGTCATGGAGAGGGAGGGAGTCTGAGGATGGGGGTGCTATGTGACAAGAGAAGCATTAAGGGGACAAGGCAGACTTGTAACCTTTGTCTCTTGGGCTATCCCACCCGGGATAAGGAAAAGCTCACAATTTCAGACACACACAATATTTCACCAGTTCAGTCTTAACAAACTCTTATAGGACTTTCTGGATGTCTTCTGCCAGGGCCCATGTGTGCTGTAGACATTGTTTTTCTTGGCAACTATTGATGGCCACCGTTGTCCTCCTGTCTACTCAATGTCACTGTGGAAATGGCTTCTGCCACCAATTGTTGCCCATGTGGCTACCTTTGTAGTGATGCTGAAGACACTGATATTGCAAATGCTACCAGAGTAGCTGCCAATTCCAGATCAAGGTTGACGTTGCCCAGTATCAAGAGTGTTACTTGGTATTTTCTCCTTCTGGAAGAGAAGGCCCATGTTCCCTCAATATCAATTATGTTCTTTATCTTAGTTAAAACAAATCCAACTTTTAGCTAAACATACTGCCATTTAGAGAAAGACTATACCTCCCAGCCTCCTTTAAGGCTGTATAAGTGTGAAAGTAAGTTCTGACCAATAAGATTTAAGGAGAAATGCTATGCAGAGACATCTCCCTCCCCAAAATGATGAAGATATGAAGGTTTGCCCTTCCACTCCCACTTCCTCCTTATTTTTCCCCAGAAAGCAGCTGAGGTGATGGCAGGAGCTCTAGCAGCCATGTTAGGCCACAAGATGACCCTGAGCATGGAAGCCACATGCTGAGGATGGTAGAGTCCTGCTCCCTAAAGACACCATGGAGCCACCACACCAGCTGTGTAAGCCACTTCATTTTGAGTATTTATTTATTTAAATAAGAGCCAAACTAATTTTCTTCACAGTCATTAAATAAGTGCTTAGAAAACACGAATAAGTTTATCAACTATAATTTGTAACATTATCTTCATTGAGTTCCTTTTATAATTGAAGCATGATTGACATATAACATTGTATTCATTTCAGGTATACAACATAATGATTTGATATATGTATATGTTGTGAGCTGATCATTACAGTAAGTTTAGTTAACATCCATCATCATACGCAGTTAGAATTTTTTTCCTTGTAATGAGAATTTTGTAAAAAAAAAAAAATGTTGGCTTGTTTAGTAGAAACACTAAAAGGTACAAAAGGAATGAAGTGCTGATACCTGCTGCAATAAGGCTGAGCTTCAAAACCATCATGCTAAGTGAAGGAAACCTACATAACAAGTCACATATTGTGTGACTCTATTTATACAGAATGTCCAGAATAGGTAAGTCCATATAAAACCTTTAAGATCTACTCATAGTAACTGCCAAGTACACAATGCAGTATTGTTAACTGTAGTCACCAGACTGTCCATTACAGCTCAGCACTTATCTATATATATAAAAAGCCAGCGACCAGAATGCTGTAATGACCGGAACAACCGGTTGCTATGACGCCCACTGCAGCCAGCAAACCAGCCTGATCTGGAGGTGGGGCCACTGGCCAACCTCCCACTGCCCCTTCCCCCAGCTAGCCCCACTCTTGATCACCCCACCTACCCCAATAGGGGGCGGGGCCGGCTGGCCAACCTCCTGCAGCACCTCCCCCACTCCCTGCCCCCCCACCCCATTCAGGGGCAGGGCCAGTCAGCCCACTGCCTGAAGCCCCTCCCCATGGCTGGCCCCACCCCCAATCGCCCCCCCCCACATCAATTGGGGGTGGGGCTGACTGGCCAACCTCCCACAGTCCCTCCCCCAGCCACTGACCCCCAATCGGGGACCCACAGTCCCTCCCGGCAGGCCAACCTCCTGCGTCCCTCCATGGCCCTGATTGTGCACCAAAGGGGGTCCCTCGGCCTGGCCTGCACCCTCTCGCAATCTGGGACCCCTCAGGGGATGTTGGAGAGCCAGTTTTGGCCCAATCCTGCAGGCCAAGTTGAGGGACCCCACTTGTGCACGAATTCATGCACTGGGCCTCTAGTTTATCTTATAACTGGAAGTTTGTACCTTTTGGCCACCTTCTCCTATTTCATCCACCCCCATCCTAGCCCCCACCTCTACAGCCACCAATCTGTTCTCTGTATCTGTGAATTCCTTTTTTTGTTTTAGATTCCAAATGTGAGACCATACAGTATTTGTCTTTCTCTGACTTATTTCACTGCATCTTTATGTTATATGTAGTCAAACCTTATGCTCACTGGTACATACCAGTTGCTGTAGAAAGTCCTGGTGCCCAAGTTTCTGAAAACCAGACAGCAACAGTTCTCTGAGGTTTTTCTCACTGTCCACAGGAATCCTTTTATCCTGTACCCAGATGGGAGCTCATGGAAGCTGAATGACACCGAGTAATAGGTGAGGCACTTTGCTAGTCTCTCCCTCTTCTGATATCCCACCCCTGACCACTCACCACATCATGAACCTCCCCCCACTCTTTTCTGGGGTGACCCACTTCCTTATGGGCTCCTCTGCTTCCCATCAAAACAAACAGACCCCTGATGGACCAGCCCCAAACAATGCCTCTATCTCGGGGTGAATATCATTCATGACAAAGTCATGACCTCTACTATATTCTTTCCCCTATAAAATGCATGCCATTGCTGCCTAATTCCACAGCCTCCTTCCAGGTGGCGTCCTTGAAAAGATGAGCTATAGGTAGGCTCCTGTAGGCATGCTGGTCTTCTCCAGCTGGTCTTCTCACAGCCCAGCAAGAGCGCGATCATGCGTGTGGTACTTTTCCCTGCTGTGACCAGGCAAGCTTTCTCTTGGGTCAGTGAGTGCCCCTTGGCAGTAACTACAGTTAGATATTTGTCCCACAGGTAATTTCTCCCTGCCACTCTCCCTTTATGAGAGGAGTACAGACCCCCATCCCATTGATGTTAAGCTTGGCCCTGACTTGCTTTGACCAACAGAATGTGGGTAGAAGTGACAATGGGAGGCATCGCATGCTTCTGCTTCCCCTACTGGGAGCACCCAAGTACACAGTGAGAAGAACATTCTGGGCTCCAGAAGGAAACACATGAAGGAGGGCTTCTCCAGCTAACCAATGCTCTGAAGCAAGGGGCACCCCTGCTGACCTATGATCTGTGGGTTTGAAAATAAATGACTACTATCTTAAGTGACTAGATTTGGGGTGGTTTTATGCAGCATTATTTCCGTAAAAGCCTAGCTAATACATCAGAAGGCTCTCCTGTGCCTTACAGCATCTCTCAACTCCTCAGGTAGAGAGAGACCCTTCACTTCCCCTAGGTGTGAATTCAGAACTGTGAATATGGACAGCCTGGGCCCCAGCCTTCCCTTGAACTCTTAATTTCTCTCTTTCCTACAAGATAAAGGGGGGGCACCCACACTTGCCCGGAAGAGGACCTCCTCCATTGGACTTGTTACTGGCTCCTTCCAAGACCCACCACTCCCATGTCTGTCACCAGCAGTAGATTCTTTTCAAACCACCCTTTAAAATGTTACCAGAGCTGTCATCCAGCTGTTCTTTAGAACACCTTAACTGATCCTGTCAGCCACATGCTTGCAACCCTTCCGCAGCTCTCTGGAAGTATTTAGTGAAAGTTCCCATTTCTTAACTGAAAGGATAAGGCCCTTCATGATCTGGCTTCTGCTTGGTGGCCAGTTCCTCCCTTCCATCCCCCTCCACCCTTCAGACTCTAGAAAGGGCCAGAAGTTCTCACAGGTGTCCTGCTGCCCCACACCTGTGCCCATGCTTTCCACAGCTTGCATGTCCTTCCCCCATCCCCTGGGGCCTGTCTCAAGGTGAAGGTGATATGATTGATGGAAAGATGCAAACAGCCATAGGAAAAGGAAATGAGTTCCTTTAGTATAAAGTCAAGGGTACAGCTAACTACACAGAGCAGGGAGACAGTAGCAGGCCCGCTCCAGTCAAGTTCATTAGGATCCAGTTTCACAACTGTCACAGAGGGACCCAAATTCCTAATGCCTCCTTCAAAACCCAGCTCAGTCTCATCTCCTCAGGCTCTCCTTGGTCTTTGCCACTCAGTATATTCCAAATGGGTGATCGGCACCCTATGGCCCCTATAGGACTCAAGAGCTGGCTTGCCAGATGCCTCAGTCTCTTTGTGGTCAAGGCCAGGAGAGGTCCTAATGCTGCCCTGTTGGGGTGTGCATTCCAGCTGGCGCTCATTCCCAGCCCTGGTGGAAACGAGGCAGAATAGCAGTTTCCACTTCAGTTCTGCGTCACCACCTGCAAACCATATTTAGCATCAGGCAAGTTTCCTCTCTGCCCTGAATCCAGTGTCTTCATTTGAGCTGTGGGATCCAAAGACCCACCTGGACAGGTAAGAAAGGCCTGGCACATAGTGGGCACTCAGCAAATGTGAGTTTTCTTCCTTCCCCTCCTAGTAGGCTCACCAGGGCCTCTTTTCTTCTGAGAAAATTAAGTTTGGAAGCCTGTGAATAATACCTGGTCACCTGGCATAAAGCAATGTATTTTAGTTTCAGATCAGAACCAGGAAACCCCACACTTTAATAATGAGAGGGGGGAAAATGTGAAAGTGAGAGAGGCTACGTCCAAAGACATAAGAGGGAGAAAAAAGGGGCTGGCAGCTGTGGATCAATCATCAAGGTGAAAACTTAAAAGACGATTGATTTTTCTCCTTGATGTCCACGTTTCAAGGGCCTTGTTGGATTCCTCCTGGGAAATCAACTTTGAGGTTTGTCTGCCACAGAAAGTCATTTCCTCTGAGCTCTGTTTCCAGTGGTTCCTGGGCTCTGGGCAGGGAGCAAACACCAGTGTCCTTGGAGATCAGCAGCTTGACCTTGGGGCCACCCCTCACTCTTTCCCTGGAGCCTAGATGGTTTCCAGAGCACTGAGCCTGCAGCAGGTGCACCTGGGTTCAACCCAGCTGCCCTGGCTCTGGGTGAGTAGATTCATTTGTCTGACTCACCTTGGGTGAGTAGATGCACTTGTCTGACTGACAGGTGCCCAATGACCTCCAGGAGGCACCAGTATGGATCTTGAAGGTCAGAGGTAGGTGTACAGGGATGGGGATGAGCCAGGTGATAGAATATGTGTCCCTGGGACACTCAGTGTCAGAACAGGAGAGCCAATGTTCCCAGGGTAGAGTTTAAGGAGCAAACCAGGTAAGAGGAAGCAGCAGGTACAGAGTGAGAAAGGAGTACAACAGGCGAGGAGGTCCATGCTGGCTGGGAGCAGGGGAAGGCGCGGAGCAGAGGGTCTGGCATGCCCAAGGCCTGGTTTTATCTGTCCCTGGTTAAAGGGGTCAAATCTGATTTAAAAACCCAGGGTCAAGGTTGACTGCTGTGACCCTAACCCTGCAAGGACGGCAAGAGATTACATGAGGTTATGGATGGAAAGTGCTATCACAGAAGGCTTGATAAATGGGTTGAGTTGGAGGAAGAATATGAATCAGGCAAAGGACAAAGGAATCAAACTGAGATTGCTCTCCCCTGAGCCCTCTGAGAGTCTCCTGGCCACCTCAGGGCTCCCAGGACAAGTGTAGCCAGAGCTGACCTGCCCCAGGCAGCACCCCAAGAGAAAGCCTTCCTCATCATCAGCCCCTTCAGCAGTGCTGGGCGCTTTCTCTGCTTTCCTAAGGCAGCGAGGGCCAGAGGACCAAATTTGGCCCAAGGCCTACTTTTGCAAATCAAGTTTTATTGGAACACAGCCACGCCCGTTTGTTTACATACATATGGCTGCTTTCATGCTACAACAGCAGAGATGAGTCATTGCCACAAAGACCATATGGCCTGCAAAGCCAAAAGTATTTACTATCTGGCCCTTTCCAGAAAATGTTTGCCAGTCCCTGGATTAAATGCATGGATGTTTGTGGGTGAGACCAGACTAAAGACTTCCTTTACTGCTCAGTTAACACTGTCTTCTTCCCAGAAGACATTTAGAGAGAGTACAGCCTGGATTTTGTTGTATAAATCAGAGAAATAAGGAAAGGAGAATTTCAGGGCTGGGAAGAGGGAATTGTAAAGGTGATAGAAGGATCTAAGCTGGTCTGACAATGACCCCCTACCCTGATTTCAAAGTGAAGGCCATCTGGGAAAAGAGGCAAATGGAACATGATGGTTAAGAGCATGCTGACCCACCTTCAGTTCAGTTCTGCTTCCTCTTAGCTGTGTGACCCTGGGTAAGTTACTTAACCTCTCTGAGCCTCAATTTCACTTCCCATAAAAGAAGAATAGTAAAGAGTGAGAATAATAATTCTCACAGACAAAAATTTAGAGAGCGCATGCATGTGACATATTTAGCACGGAAAGCATTTATATAAATGCCACTATTCTCATTATAAACAAGACGTGAGGTGAAGAAAGGGACCTCTCTCCCCTTCGTTCCCAGGTTCCCAGAAGGAAGCAATTTTTCAGTGTCAGAAACATAATAAAAACTGTCTTGAGTACAGGAAACCTGCTACAGAAATTGCAAAACAGAAATCATGGTTCTATATATTCTATAACAGTGTAAATATTAATAACTGTCCATGATGTGCCAAAATAAGTGTTCCGTTCTATGTCCACTTCATGGGCGCCACTACCCGTAGTCCCCTTTTAAACAATTGGCCTATGAAAATTATTCCACTAAGTTCTCGAGTTTGGGAATTGCTGGTAAGCACCATGTGAGCTGCTGCGGGTTCTCGCCAGTCCTCACTCCAGCTCCAGTTGGAAGGCAAGGCTTTGTCCTGCCTGCCTGGTCTGCACCAAAGTCTCCCTGCTGCTGAGAGCTCTTCCTGGCCTGTCCCCTTGGCCTCGGGGATACACACAGGCTCCAAGCCCTCCACATGTGGGTGAAGAATGCTGGCCTCTGGGGGGACTAGTCTGGAGTCAGTCTCTCTCTCATCACCTTCCAGTGCTGCTTAACCAGCTCTCTGGGGAAAAAGAACTTTGGTAGCAGTTGCCCATTTCTGTGGTGTAAATACTCCCATCGTGGCCAATTTCAAGATGCCAATGGCTTGCACAATTCCTGAGCAGGTATGACCTGGCTCTAGCACACCAATGCCTCCTCCCTAAATGCCAGGCCCACCTCTCAGTTTCCCAGTTCCAGGTATCCTGTTGGATGGCACCTCCTAGATCTACTTCTGGGGAACTCTCTCCTGGTCTTAGGTTCCCAGTGTGTTCTCCCAAAGGGTCTGGGCTCTTGGGGTGGAGGTGTAAGTTCACCCAGGCTCTGCCCTTATACTACCTCTCGTGATCCCCCAGCTCACAGCCCATTCCTTCCTTAAAGGTTCGCTTGCCCCTCTCTATCTTTGACTCCACTCGATCGTGACCTTCATTCACACCTTATCATTTACCCTTAGACTTGTCTGCAGCCTCCTTAACAGTCTCCCCAGCCCCAGCCATTCTCTCCCCATCCATTCTTCGCAGAGCCACCTGAGACATCGTTCTAAAACATTTTAAAAAATTATTACCCTCCTGCTTATACAAAACAAAAACAAAAGAATTCTTTGTTTCCTATCACTTATAGGATAAAGGGAGGAATACTTTTTATTATTAGCATGGTGTTTTGCTTTGTTTTGTCTGGGGGATCTTTTTTGGATCTCGTGTAAAAGGGTCAAGTTATCACACTCCTTGCTCTGTGATCCATACAAGACCCCTCTGATTTAATTTATCTACATGTATTCTCCTTTCTCATTATTCCTCTCCTTATTATGGGCAACCAGACAACTGTGTTTATGTATATTCTGGAATTCATATGTATCCTTGGAAAATGATTATTGTAATCTGCATGAATGGCACTGTGCTAAAGAGCTTGTCATGTTTCTCATCTTTTCACTCAGCACTGAGTTAACATTCGTCCGCTCTTGTGCATGCAGCTAGTTTCATTGCTTCCACTGCTTTGCAAGATCATCTGAATTACCTCTGACTCCCTCCCCCACAGATGGTGCTGCCCTGTATATTCCTGTGTGTATCCCCCATGGGCTGGTGTGAGAATTTCGCTGAGGAATTGTGGGGTCATACGGCTTTTGCTTCCTTAGTTGACTAGGTCACACACGATGCTCTCCTGTGCGGCCAGGCAGTTCATATCCCAGCAGCCCAAACCCCATGGTCATGTGACCCCTCAGCACCTCTTCAGTCCCATCTCCTGGCATCCCCTTTCGAAGTTCTTGCCACTGGAAGCACTTATTCATTCACTAAAAGTGAGTGTTTGTGGAAATCGGCTAGCCTGACCCCTTTGTTTTACAGATGAGGGCACTGGGATCCAGAGAGGGGACAGTAGTGGCTCAAGTTCACTCAGCATAGAGTGGCTTACCTGGGAGAGCCTGGGTCTCTTGACAATTCAACACTCCTTTCACTTTAATCCAAGGTCAAAGTTTTCTCCCATTTTGCGGAAGTAGAAAGCAGAGTTCCAGAATTATAAAGTGACACACTGCATTACATGGAAAATTAGAAGAAGAGGGGGAAATCACAGCTCTTCTGTCCCTGAAATTATCTTCCTCCCTGACATGGATCCGACCTAGAGAAGCAAGAGCCCAGCACGCGAGTCAAAGGAGCCTGAGGGTGGTGCTGGGCTCATTTCAAATCACGCAGAGCAGCCACCGCCTGGGCTCAGACGGCCCTCCCCACCGTGCTTGCCTTCACCCGCCGCCAGCCTCTGTGGCCTGGATGATCAAATGGGTCTTTTATCAGCCTGATCTTCCCGAGGCTTTGGCTGGGGATACTGCATTTAGAGCGAAATTTGTTTCCATGTAATTGTCAATTATTCCAATGGATCAGAGTTGGTTTGGGAAACAGAGGCTAAATTTAAAAGTCAGTTTAAGCTTATGAAATTGTTTGGGGACGATCATAATGTAAACAAACGGGCTCTTAATTCATTTTAAATGATTTCATTTCATTTTTCATGGGGTTTTCATTTCTTGTCCCCTCTCCACCTCTTGAGGCATCATTCTCATACCGAGGAAAAGTTCGGGAGGGAGAAGATGGAGTGATGTTCCAGTCAGACCAGCCACAGGGCACCCCTAAATAGTGGTCCCCATACTGAGTGAGGAAGGGAACTCCCATCTGGACTTGGGGTTACTGGGTCCCGCAGTCTGCGCCCCCTAGACTATTACTTTACAGCTTCTGCAGCAAGAGCCCAGAAAATGGTCTCCTTTGGTGCCTGTTTTTTTATGCAAGAACAGCTACAACCCACCTCCACCTCCCCTCAGCTCCCCAAATCGACCCACAAGTTGCAGGCAATTTAATAGGCAGATCTAATCTCACCAAGGTTTCAAAGCCACCCTGTCCATACATCCTAACTCTGCTTCTCTCTGCCCATCCTCCTCCTCCTCCCCTGAGGCTGCACCACAGCAGAGACCTGTCAGAGGGCCCGAGACTCTCCCAGAGGCTCTCCCAATGCAGTTTCAGTGCTTTCCGTTGGAAGTCACATGGAGGGATGCAAAGTCTTCAGTGTTTCTGATATAATGTAAAGCGAAATGGCTGAGAGCATGGGCTCTGGAGGCAGGAAACATGAATTCTTCACTAGCTGTGTAAACCTGAGCAAATTCCTTAACTTCTCTGTGCAGAGGTTCCCTGGATTAAAAAAAAAAAAAAAGGAGTACTAATACAGTCCTACCTTTTAGCAGGACCTTCCCATAGACTTGTTTGTGGAATTTAAATGTATTACTATGCTAAGAACAATATGCTAAGAACAATATCTGGCTTAAACTAAAGAGCAAGTGTTCATGTGTCTGCTATAATGGTGCTTGATGACGATGATGGCAATGATGGTGAGCAGTTTCATAAGGGAAAGAGAAGTGGGAATTGGTTGACTTCATTATTTCCTAATCATCTTTCCCCCGTTGTCCTTGGAGCTCAGAGATCCTACGCATGTGTAAAGGAGCCTCCAGGAAACTAGCATTAAGGTGGCGTGAGCGAATCACGTCAAAGGAGCCTGATCGGAAGAAGGGCTGGGCATCTCGCAGGGTGGAGCTCACCAGCTGACCTCGGATACAAGACTGGTTTTCTCGCCACTCAGAGTGATCCAAGGACACACACCTGAGCTTCTCCCAAAAGTTGGTCAGATATGTAGACTCTCAGGTCCATCCCAGATCCACTCAGTCAGAATCTGCATTTTAATAAGCTCTCCAGGTGATTTCCATGTAGATTAGTGTTTGAAAAGCACTTCTCTAGTCCAAACGCGGGGATGGGTTCAGTGGCCCTCCCCTGTGGTCCCAGCGGCCTGCAGACACCATGCAGCCCGGACTGTGCCTGATTCCCCACCGTATCCTTAGCATCTGGCAACACATAGTGAGCGCTTGAAAATATCTGGCAGAGATGTATGAATGGGTGAGCGGATGACTGCTGGGCTCAGAAGCTCTGTTGACTTGTTTGGAGTCCCCATTGAATAGTGCTGGGATCCCCCAGCAGGAGACAAATGCGTAAACCAGACAAACGCCTCTGCAGCACCTAATTTACTGCCAAGATTGAGCAAGATTCGCTTGAGAGACTTGAGCCTTTGCATTTTGTGCATCTCAGCAGAGCTTGGGCCTGCAGCGTCTGACCTTGTGTCTGCCATGTGTCCCTGTGCTCATCCTCAAGTGTCCCTGACAAAGAAGGAGAGCAGGTCAGTCTGACATGGCTTGCTCTAATTGTGCCTGTGCAGCTGAATAGTGAGCCTCGAGTCCTCATCTGCGGACTTGGTGTCCAGCCCCTGCAGACAATATCTATGCTCTCCTGGGTGCAAAAGGCTTAGAGAACTCACTTTCTCCAAGGCTTTGAAAATACGAATGACATTTACCTGTTTCCAGACTTGCAGCCCCTACCAGACTTGCATGATTGCTCAAAGATCAACAAATCGTGGTTGGTCATTGGCCTTTGCAAATGTTTTTAAATACCCTAGCGCATCACTTGTCTGGGCCAAGAGACGAGGAACAAATAAAGTAGCTCAGTGTTTGATTGCACTGACCTCTTCCTTCTCTTTTAGATGTCTTTTGTGCCTACCAATATTTGCTCTAACCTTTACAGCCTAAAGATGATGCTGAATATTGGTCTAAAGGTTTGGGGGCCATGTGTGATACCCCCAAGGCTTAGAAAATCTGTGGGTAGCTCAGAGAGAAGACTGCGGTTTAGGGCTCTCTTTGTCTTGTTCCCTGATAGCTCCTTCTCCTGTGGTTGCTCAACTATAGGGAATCCTTTAAGAATGGAGGCAGAGAGGAAGGTGCCCAGGATTTGATGTCAAACAGACCAGGACTTGGATCCCACCTAGTGAGGGGCAGACCAACAGGAGGAGTTCTGGGCACAAGGAGAGTGTTGTTCACCAGGCTCAAGGGCATCCAGGTCCCCACACACCTGTGAAGTATGAGGCCCAGCCTCTCTTCTTACCTTCCCATCCTTCCCTACACCTCTCCCCTGGGCTACCTTCAAGCAAACATTCTTGGCCCCCTTTGCCTCGTGAGCTAGTGAGTGTGGCAGACATGGTGGTTGCCTAACCCCAATATCCATTCCCACCTCTGCCTTCCTCCTTCCCACTAGAACCCTTACTGTGTTGGACAGCCAGCTTGCTCTGTGCCTTGGGAGAAGGAGACACCGCCTTGCTGGTGCTTCTTGATGAGTCTAAACCAGTCTTGCTTTTCCCATTTCTACTGGCAGTGACTGGGAATCTATTCTAGACAGCCAAGTGTGAGGAAAATCTTTGGGGGAGCCTCTGGGATAGCTTTACTTACTCTTGAAAGCAGACCCATGGAAAAGGTATGGCATTTTTCTCAGTGTCAACAGGTCTAGATATGATGCATAGAAATGGCTGCAGCTATGGAGAGAACCAGACGTAATACAAAGCCAAGATATTTTGGATGGCAGAGAGAAAAAATAAAAGCAGCCTGGGTCCTTGATGACATCTATGGGCCACGGAATCAATCAACCTGGGGACTGCCCTACCTCTGGACGGGTTGTGATATAAGATAGTAAATCTTCTCATTGTCTGGAGCTGTTGAGTTGAGTTTGCTGCAGCCAAAGTGAAAAAGCAAACTGTGTGATTAGATATAGACATCTCAGGAGGAACAGTGGTGCTCTGTCTCCTTCGTGGTGATTGATCAGAAGAGAAATCCTGCCCTGGGTGTCAAGCTTTACGCCTCCTGTAAACACACATGCACACTCACGGGTGCTCATACACGCGCTCTGGTCAACATCGGCCAAACAAATGGAAGCAATTATCTGAATATTGTTACAAGAAGAACCTCGTTAGGCTTAAAGCCTGAAGTACAAGGGCCCAGTTTTGTTCAGATCAGGGATATGAAGCACCACCAGGTGGGATTGGGTGAGAATAAGCCAATTAAATTGTGACATTTATTAGTATCTTGTCCTTGAGCTTAGGGCCTAATTGGTGCCAGTTTGTCTAGAAGAGGACTTTGGAAACCATAATTCTGTTGCTAAAGCTAAAACTAATAATTTTGATGCTAAAAAGTGCTTCTTCCACTCTGAGCTCATTATGTAATTCCAGAGATCTGCAATGTCTAATGTATAAAGTTCTTAGAAGGAGGGCAAAGAAGGTGGCACCAAGCCTGCCGAGTGGAGTCTTGCCCATGTCAGCCTGCTGTATCCCCAGATGACACCCTCGCATCTGTCCGTCACCTTCAGCCAAGCAAAACCACGACCTCCTTACACTTTGTCTCAGGAGATAGAGATTTGCATACAGGAAGTTTATTGTGCAGGAGTGAGGGGTGGGGTGCTCTCAGGAATACCTGGAAGGGAATGAATGAGGGAAACAGCATAGGGCAGAGGGAGATGTTGAGCTGGGATATAGTAGTTGTGACTGAGACCTCAGCAGATTCCACAGAGAGCTCTGGAACTAGGGTGACCCTACTCATAGACCAGTTAAGGGATGTGGGCTGACCTGGGGAGGGTGTATTTCCTTGGGCATGGCAGCACCCTTGGAAGGAAAGAAAGCAATCCCCAGGGTGGGAACTGTGATTGGTCATCAGCCAACTTTCCCAACCACTTGGTGAGTATGTTCTTTAGTCTTGCAGGGGGATTCTGGGTGGCACACCACAACATCCACCATATGCCTGACCTAGATATTAAAGAGTGCTGAGCAGAAATGCTCTCTTACTCCCCTGTATGTATTCCCAGCACCTCCCAGAATACACATGGCAGTCACTTCATAAATAGTGTTGGATAAATAACAATGAACTTGCAAGACCCAACTGAGGCAGAGATGAAAGCCTCATGCTCCCATCCCCTCTTCAGCCGACCACCGCACTCAGACTAGTCAGTTACATCTAGAGATATTAGGTACTGTTTAAGTCACATAGACCTGCTTCAAACAAGGGAAGAAAGGATGACAGGGTGCTGGGAGGGTTTGTTCCTTATTTGGGGGGAAAAGTTAAAATTAAAGCGTTACTGCATAGCATATAACAAAAGAAAAATTCAGGTTAAAGAGTTAAATACAAGTGAATTGAAACCATAAAATAATTAGAGGAATGTTCTAGAGGACTGTTTTTATAAACTTGGGGGTGGTTAGGCTTTTCAAAGCATCACTAAACATTCAAGCATTTCTAAGCAAAAACAATAAAGGGAAAGATTGATGAATTTGATTACTTAAAATAAAATCTTCACTGGGTCCAAATAAACACCATAAGCAAAATTAAAAGGCAAAGGACACACTGGGGAAAATATAATGAACATATACTATAGAGAAAAGGTTATGTAGATGAAGAGCTTTCAAGAAGTCAAAACGGAAAAGATAAGCAATCCCATAAAAATGGGCAATTGACATAAGTAGGCAATTCACTAAAGAAAAATTACAAATAGACAATAAACATATGAGAAAATATTCAGCCACACTGGGGGGGAAAAGATATGCAAATTAAATCAATGAGTGTGGGAAATTGGGCATTCTTATACCCTGCTGGAGAGAGAGCACAAATTGATGCAATTTTTGTAGAGGGCAATTTGGCAATATCTATCAAAAGCCTTAAAATGTGCATACATATATACTCAGCAGTTTTACTTCTAGGAATTTACCTGACTAATCAAAGCAAATATAGATGCAAGTATTTATGTATAAATACAGTCAATAAAGAATTATTTCTGCTAATGAAACCTGAAAATAATCTGCATATCCAATCAGAGGCAGCTGGTTAAACAAGTTATGGATTATTCACAATATGGGATACTATAGAACCATTAAAATGAAGTTATAGAAGAATATTTACTGACATGTTTGTAAGATATTGCCTAGTGAAAAAAGCAAGGTACAAAACATTATAGATAACACCATAAACGTGTGTGTGTGTGTACTTAGAAGCACTCATTTTCCAAATATTTACTTTTCACTTGGTGGTGTTTTTATTGCCTTTGGTTTTTCTGTGTGCTGTCCAAATTTTCTGAATTAACCGAGGAGGACTTTCATATTTATAAAGTAAAATGTCATGACCAAAATAACTGGATTTGGTGGAATTAGCAAAAATATTGTAATTGTTAGCATTATCAATATCAGGAATGGATACCTAACTCCAGGGTGAGTCTGATGTAAACCCGTCTCCCTTTTGAAGTTGAAGACAGACAGCCAGAGAAGCTCATCTGAGTTTCACAGAAGATGCCCAGTGAGAAGTGATTAGTGTTATAAGACCATTGAGGTTGGAGGGCAGGGATGAGCCTCAAGCATCTCTGTGACCAGAACAGGACTGACAATGAGTGGAATGAAGGTATGACTCAGTGGCATGATTAGTAAACCTGACTTCTACCCCTGCTCTATTATGTGAAGTTTACAATATAGAAAAAGGAGAGCCCCACTCTTTGCCCCTGCAGGAGCCAGAAGGATGCTCTTGTCACCAAGACAACCTGATTCTGAGCAGAGGTTGTGGCCCTGTGGAGGCCATTTTACCCCTGAGTTCTCTTCTCCATGCCTATCCCTGCCTAATTCTCTCTCCAGAGAGTTTCTGTCAGTCTCAAGGTAGAGATGGTTGGCTGCTCTACGCAAAGATATTTTGTATTAACCTTGGACACCAGGCACAACTGCATGAAACTCCTAAGGGACCCAAGTACAGACTATTGATTTAGCTTTACTACTAAAATAGGTGGTGAAACTGTAGTTAAGCTCAGGTGGGTGGATGATGGATGGGGCGATGGATGAGTGGGTGGATGAATATTAGGTCAGTCTTATCTGAAAGCAGGGTAGAGAAAAGATAAAAACTGAAGTAAGATAAGTCTGGAAGTGACTGAGAATGTGACAAGTGAGGACAGAGGTGTTCTCCGCTGTTCTCCACTTGTTCTCACTTCCCCTAATTTCCATGTGTTAACCTATGCAAGCCACAGCCTCCCTGTCCTGGGTGTATTCTCTGCCCTCATGACAGGCTTCTGACCCAGCCCCTAGTTCTCCCTTCTACCTCCTAACTCCTGAGTCATAGCAGGGTTGTTAGCTGGGGCCTTGTCTCCCATCCCCTAAGATCCCTCCGTGCATTGCTCCTGGCTGGCCATACCCCTGTGCTTGTAACCACTGTCTGGGTCCCACAAGCCCATAGAACACATCCTCAGCCTGAGATCACCAGGGCCACCTATGGCTGCCTCCTTCCTGCTTCGGGGGTCAACCCTTTGGGAGTCAACTTCAGTGCAGATCAAAGTCTGCTGGGCTCCTTGAACATTGGAGCTTAAACTGCTGGCCCCAAAGTCTCTGCTGAAAATCGCTGCCTGGCCACACCCTGATCTGGGCTTTCAAGTGGACAGAGTTGAAAGCCATGGAATTGATTTCCAGTGACAGAGTTTAGAGATGACATATTATAGTGGGGTAGGTGGAGCCTGCATTAATCAGCTGATCTACTTTTGTAGACAGGGGGCCAGACAATACGTAGTAATAAATGCCAGGCTAGTGTGATCCTGCAGCAATCACTAAATAACAATTGGAGATCAGTTTCATAAGATTGTATGCATGCACGTGCCTGAGGGCATTTAACTAGAGGCCTTTCCATTGTTTTTGTTAATAATAGTGAACATTTACTCAAGATTACTGTGTGCCAGGCACTGTTCTAAGCACTGATGCATTTACATACATTAACTCTTATCACAGCTTATGAGATAGTTACTTTGTTATCTTCATTTTATTCATGAAGAAACTCAGGCACATGCCCACAACCACACAGCCAGGAAGAACAAAGCTGGTACCGAAACCCAGATCTTTGCGAATCCCAAATCCATGCTTTTAAGTTCTATATTTTAATACTAAACTCTCAAAAGACACCTGTGGCCCAACAAAGGCTAAGAGCCTTCACACAAGGTAAAGCTGAAAAAGTAGAAAAGAACCTTCATTGGGTCAAATTGCAGGGCAAGGAAGCGTGAGCGAAATCAGCATCTATAGTGGGGTCAGCAGCACTCGCTATCTGGGCTTTGCAGGTTTTCATTGACTCCTCATGAGAACCCTGTGGAGCAGCCTCACCATCCCCACTTTACACATGAGTAAAGTGTGGCTCAGTGACCTGCTCAGCACTGCTTACTACTAGTACTTGGTGGTTTCAGATTCAAAATCAGGTTCGTTTGAATCTCCAACTGGTGCTATGTGAGGATCAGACTTCTTAAGAACTTGCCCACATGGGACAGGGGCGGTGGTGTGAGGAGAAGGAATCCAATGCTCCTTGTTCATCCCGTCCTACCTGTCTTCTTCCCTCCTCTCCATTCCCCCTCCACCTCCTCATCCACCGCACCTATTGCTCTTCACTTGCTGGGGATTAAGTTAAGAAAACAAAATTGAAATGAATGCTGCTCTGCCAATCCATCCTTGGAGACACCGACTTACACAGGTCTGATGCTGTTGATGATGTTCTATCGATTTCCCCTCTAATTGCTGCACTGGATCTATATTCATTTTCTGTCTCAAAATTCTTTTTTGTTGGTTCAATCAGCTAAATGAAGGGCCCATTTCTCTCTGCTCCTGTCCTGAAAAGCCAAAGAAGTTCCAAATGAAGAGCTCTCTTAGGATGTCGGTGAGGCCGGCAGATTGGGGACAAAGAGGAATCGGATGCCTTCTTTTGAAGACTTGGCAAATGCAAGGCTGGAAAAGAAGGACCTGGAGACAGATGCAGTTGGTAAGCAGTAGAAATATTCCACCTTGATTTCACTGATCAGTAGTCTGTTCATTCATTCAACACCTTTATTGAGCACCTACCACAGACTGAACCCCATGGTAGAATCTAGAAATAGTCAGGACACAGGCCCTGTCATCATGGAGTTCAACATGAGATGGACAGACAGATATTAATCAAATGATCTCATAGGTAAATAATTCGTGCTATGGAAAATGTCTAGGTCAGGGGTGGACAACCTTTTTGTGAGTGCATGCCAAAACCAGCAAAATCTCTTGACTCAAAATTCTTCTGCTTGCCAACCCTAATATTTTGAGAACATGTTATGCCTACTTAATATCTCTTAAGGTTTATGTATGTGAAGAACCTTGAAGAAATAATAAAATTCATTTGAGCGACAAAAACACAGTATATGATGATGAAAAATACA
>NW_005360425.1:399979-484459 GCF_000412655.1 Myotis brandtii | reverse complement strand
CTCCTGTCTCTAATCGCTTTTTTTCAATGTTTTCCAAGTCAACTCTAAGGTCAATAAATTTCTGCTTCCAAATTGAGCTACTCTGAAATTCAATCAACTGCATTTCAAAGTCAGCCATGTCTATGGTCTTTAAGATAACTTGTTATGTAAAATTATTTATTTATCTAAGATGCACCTACACTGAATTTATCTGAAAAATAAAAAAAGTCGATATTAAGAAAAAAATTGTAAGTGGAAGATTATAAGAGAGGGTTTCGCGTGCCAGCAAAAGTTACTGGCGTGCCATGTTTGGCACGCATGCCAGGGGTTGCCCACCCCTGGTCTAGGTCAACTTTAAGGAATCTCATGGAGGAAATCAGAATTTGTTCAAGGAAGACTCAACTTGTCCTTAACTCAGCAAGCTTCTCAGATCCACTCAACTCAAGATGCACAATGGAGAGAGCAAAGTGCTGAGGGTAATATCCAATCTGGACAAGACTTGGTGCCTTTCTCCTGGGAGTTCACCACATTATGGAGAAGCCAGATGCTACAGCAATTGCACCTGCTAGCACAGGACCCTGGGTAGGACGCGTGCAAAATATTGCTTTGTTACCTGCCTCTCGCTTTGGCCCTTTATGTAAACCTGGCCTTGCTCTTGGTGTTCATCCCTGACCACTATTTGCTCAAGAGGCATTTGAGATTGCTCAGTCCCCATTCTTGAAATCTGACCACATGTTATCTTTCCAGCTCAGCTCATTGCCAGTTACTGACCTTCACCTGGCCATTCTTCCCCCAACCTGTTAGTCATCAGGTCAGGTGAGTGTACGAGGAATATAGGGCATTAGTCATAATAGACTAGGTTATGCTGCAATAACAAATAACCTCAAAATATCAGTGGCTTATTAACACAACAAAGATTTGTTTCCTACTATGCAAAGTCTGCAGGAGTTTCAGTGGCTCTCCAGGGCATTTCCCTTCTAAGTGATTTATGGATCTGGTGGGCTTCCATCTTGTGACTCTGACAACTTAACACCTTTGCCATGGCATGTGAGAGGACTGCAGAGTCATTTGGGAGCTTTTTATTGCATTTCCCCAAAGTGACACACATTATTTCCGCTCACAACCTTAACCAGAATTAGTCACATGGCACCACCAACTTCAAAGCTCTCCAGGAAGAAGAGAAAGATTAGATATTTTTAAGTTGTAGTAATCTCTACCACAATTGGTCCCACCTCTGAACAAAAGGTCTGTTTACAGACATTCTTAACTCTGGCCTCAAATTTTCAACCCCTCACAGACCAGCTTCTCATATCTCGTCCTATTCCTGTGATTTAACTTCAATTGACAGCCCATATCTCTATCTTCACTAGACATATTTCCCAACCAAACTCAAGACTAGGAAAACTCACATCTTTTTTGTTTGCATTAGACTACCTTCATGGGACAAGCCCAAGTCCTTGAGTCATTTCTGCTATGGTTGGGACAATATTGAGATGTACAGTGAAGGCAAAACAGTTCAAGTGCAACAGAGAAGAGCTAGGTTCATGAGATGATGCACACAGAGGTTCAACTGTTAACTCTGTCATTCATTATTTGGATGACTTTGACTAACTGACCTAACCTCCAATTTGCACATCTGTAAAATGGAAATGATAATAGTACCATCTTAGGGTGGTTGTGATGCCAAATGAGCTAATGTAGTTAGTAAGGGCTCAATAAACAGTAACTGCTATAAGTATTATTATAGATTTCTAGAAGTCAATATCTAAGCAAAGGTTTGATAGTGTGTTTCAGACTCAATGCTAGAGATGCTAGGAGAGGAGAGAGGTGGAGGAGCAGAAATACTGGAGATCTGTGTTTCCTGCAATCTCCAAATAAGTTGCCTGGGCAATTAAGCTGTCAAGAAAGCTAGGTTTGTAAGGGTATTTCAGGCATGCACCTCAAGAGTAATGGGGCCTGGAGATTGGGGTTGATAAATATAAGGGTAGAGGATGTGCAGATATACCCTCCTTTCTTTATTCTGCAACCTTGAACTTGGACTGGCTCCAACATTCCTTGAATTAAATATCACCATGCTTGCAAAATGCTCAGCTCAGCCCAAGGCCTATAGTTGATGCTTAATAAATAATAATGATGATGATAATTATGATTATCATTCTACCCCAATAAGTTGACATATTGATGTGGGAGGCCAGAACAAGGCCATTATCTCCAAAGAGACCTCTATGAGTTGTTGATTGCCACCACAGCTTCTATCTAGGAGCAAGACCTCTCTTAGATAATGTGAGTTTAAAACTAAGATATGAATTATTCCAGATCTTGAGGAACTTATGGTCCAGAAAGGGGTTGGATATGGTGCAATGACAATGTGTATAGAACACCTTGTCCTATAATGTGAACATTACTAATAGAGTGGAACTCATAGCAGTGGAACAAGGTAGGTCTTATTCTCCCCATTTTATAGATGAAGGGAATTAAGCTTCAATTTCTTTATCCTTAAAGTGGGTACAATAAGAAACTTCACTGATTACCTAAGAATATTAGAGGTACTGAGAGGACTTAGGAACAGGATTAGGCAGACAGGATAAGAGGTGAAAGGAAGGAGGAAATATGGACGTGACAGTTGGAGCCACCCCAAACCACAGGAATGCTGGTCTTGCAGAAAAGCAGGATGCCACAAGATAAGAATGCTTATCTTACACATGCAGAAAGTTACAAGAGATGGGGAGGAAGAGGAAAAAGAGGAGAGGAGCACCGGTGTATTTTAAAATTGTTCCTGGACAAAGCAGGTAGAGGGAACCAATCAGAAAGTGACACAGGTCGACAAAGAACAGGCTTTTGGTAGATATAAACCCCTAGACCAATGAGCCTTAGTAGAAACCCATTCTTGGGCCCCCTCCCCATGTGCTTATAATGAATTTCTGCTTATAATAAATTTCCATGTGTTTGCTTAAATCTTCTGGTCCATGATTTTATTCTTCAACTTTGTAAGACACAATCCTGGGAAGAACTTTGGCTGATCATTCAGGTATCAGTAGCAGCTATGAAGGGCATAGAATAATTTCAGGTGCAATGACATTATGGAAGCTAATAGCAAAGTCTCTTGATAACAACTAGATGTGTGTTTAGTTGCTACCTGTGCTGGGAAGATATGTAGGAGAGGTAGATGGTGTCCCAGGAGTCTGTCAGCTGGAGTATGGGATAGAAGAGTTGTGTTGAGTGAACTCACAGGCACTGGAGGAGGAAGGGGGAAAGAGAGAGGGAATGAATGAGTGAATGGGTGGGAGGGAGGTGATATAAAACATGCCAGCTCATTCCCAGGGATATGAATCTCTGCCCCAATAGGGCTTCTATATGAAGGTATTTCAGGGCTAGTGCCTGGTATGGACATGGGATAGCTTTTTCTTTGTCCCATACCTCCATCACCCCTAACCAGATCCAAGATAAACCAAAGTTCTTGGCCTGAGAACTAAGAATTGCCTGCAAGTTTGGCTTTTTGTGTTTCCCCCAAGTCTCCTATGCAACCAACCAGAACCAGAAGTCAATGTGCCAGAGATAAGCCTTGGGTTGTGTGGCGAGTCTCCCACAACCTACCAATCTCTCCCTCTGTATCATTTCAGGGTTTACGGCTAGGACCCTGCTTATCACTCCCAGGGGTAGCACTCTGGGTCCTGCTCCAGTGGCAGAACATACCAGAGGGTGATCTGGTACCATCAGCTTCTCCGCACAGGTTCTGCTATATGTGACACATTCCTTCCTCTCTGCTCCTGAATATCTGACTCAAGATGACATATTTATAGAACCATAAAAATACCTCTGCAAGAATAACAATGACATATGCTTCTCAGGATTAGCTGGAGATAGTCACATGTAAGGGGAACTTTTTGGAGGCCCCCTGAGTCCAAATTAGCCCCTTTCGTTAATGGTGTGTAAATGTCACCATCAAAAATATTTTATTTTAATTTGGATTAAGAATCCTTTAAAGTGCAAATATTTCTAATAAGGGTAAGATATAATCAGAGTTCAGGCAAAGTCTTAAAAGGGGACCTTCTTGATGAGTTGCCTGTGGCAAAGCCAATAGTCAGAGTGCTGGAGAGAGCAGTCAGTTTGAACTTCATAAGACCAGGACCATGGAGAGTTCCTTTCTGGCTTCTACAATTTCAGGGAGCTTTCCAGATCGGCTCCATCTCCTGCAGGTACCATTGCCTCTCTGGAGAAGAGTTCTTTAGCAGAGACTTTAGCCAATAAGGCCCTCATTCCCAAGAAAAGGTAAAGGTCTTTCCTCTGGATAGAAGAAAGAACTTGGCTTGAGTTTGCGCTCATTAGGTTGGTACCGAAAGACGCAGAACTTCTCCATGGACTTTTCTTAGTGATGATGATGATGATGGTAATGATGATGGTGGTGATGATGGTGGCGGTGATGGAGATGGTAATAATAGTGATAGATAACATTTCTTGTATATTTTCAAAGTGTCAGGTACAATTTTATGCACTTCCCATGGATTAATTCACCAAACACCCAGAATAAGCCTAGGAGGTGGGTATTATTATTATCCTCATTTTGCAGATGAGGAAACTGAAAACAAAGAGAGGCAGGGCTTCCCAGTGCCACTCCACCACACAGCTCTGTAGGTGGCTGTCATTCTCATTGTGGTTTGTGTGAATGCTGCCCCTCAGGGTTGTGTAGGGCACAAACTCTGCAGCCAGCCTACAGAGAGGCTAACTAACTTACCCGATGTCACAAAGCTAATAAGGGGGAGGCTCAGAATCTAGGAAATAAAATTCTAAAGCCCAGGTCTTAACCACTGCATTTGATGGAACCCCCATAGCAGGGCTTTCTCTTTAGGTAAGTGTACTGTGGGCATGGTGGGTCAATTGGTACTTTTAAAATTCATTTTTAATCTTTATTTATTAAAAATATAATACATACTCTAGTAGCAAATTCAAACATTATAAAAGCAATCAGTGCAGAGTCAAAGTTTCTCCCCCACTCCCTCCCCACCTCCCTACTCTTCCAGTGGTGTCTCTGTTCCACATGTTTCCACCAGCCCCTGTGACAAGAAATAGAAAGAAAAGAGATGATGCTAGATTGGCTTAATTACTACTGGAGTTGCGGGGGTGATACAGGAAGAGAAGGCAATAAAGCTTGAATTTCATCACAACTGTTTGGCACTCGGGGTAGATGCCCTGCCTGGATCTCTCTGTAAGGTCTCCATCATATACACAAGTTCAGAGTCCACCTAAAAGAGCTTTGTGAATGGGGATTTCAGAGCTGTTGAATTTCACCACCACCGATTGTACCCCTGCCGGGAGGACAAAGCAGGCATCTGGATATCATATTATGATCTAGATGCTTTTCTGGTCTCACTTTGAAGAGTGTGTGGTGCTTCTGAGCCCTTGGCCATAACAGCAACGGCAGGGACATTGCTGACCAAGGATTGTCTAGCTTAGAATAAGCCTCTTAATCTTATAAATATATGCATACTTTTTATTTTTTCCTTTATCAAAATGAGATCATACTGTATTTGTCCACAATAAGTTTTTCTGCTCAATACGCTGTTATAGATCATG
Source organism: Myotis brandtii (assembly GCF_000412655.1). Classification (NCBI taxonomy): domain Eukaryota; kingdom Metazoa; phylum Chordata; class Mammalia; order Chiroptera; family Vespertilionidae; genus Myotis; species Myotis brandtii. The sequence continues at coordinate 478,909 of NW_005360425.1, read as the reverse complement.
CATTTCTCCCCATGTCAGTACAAAAACTTACTGCTTTGTTCTAATAGGGTTGTGGTGGCCCACTGTGCAACAGATTACAATTTTTTGTCAGCTTCCTGTTGGTGGATATTTAGATTATTTCCATTTTTTTTTGTACTGTTGCAAGCCATTACAGATGTTCTTACATATGTCCTTTCACCTTGCACTAATATTTTTGTATGAAAAGGAATTACTATGTCAAAGGATATGCAATTGGTGAGTTTTAATGATATAGCCAGATGACATGAGAAACAAGAGATGGTTTTCAATGGGTGGGTGGAGGCGTATGGCTTGGAAGTGGTTATGAGGAGCGAGGAGAATGCTGACCTGAGCTTTTGTGACCTAGCAGAATGAGCAGCCTCGCCTCAAGAAGACCGCAGAGGCAGCCGTGTCCTCTGGGGAGATCTCATTTGCAGTTCAGGTGGGAGGTGCAAGGAGTGTTCTGGGAAAGGCCCGGGCAAGTAGGAAAGTCTGGAAATGAGAAGAAGAGTGGAGGTGAGAGAGTATCTTTCCCATGTGAGGTGAACAGCCATAGACACAAGGCTGTGAGGCTGGGAGATTGTTTGTCTATTGGGTTCAAATAGCTCTCAAGCAATAGTCCCTAAATGGTACCCAAGGCTTAACATCTGCAAAATGTTGTCTTAGGTCTAATTCCCTAGAAACAGACCCTGAGGGATTTGGATGCATTTGATTGTTGAGAGAGCTCTTTAGGAAAACATGTAAAGCAGCGGTTCTCAACCTGTGGGTCGCGACCCCTTTGGCGGTTGAACGACCCTTTCACAGGGGTCGCCTAAGACCATCCTGCATATCAGATATTTGCATTATGATTCATAACAGTAGCAACATTACAGTTATGAAGTAGCAATGACAAAAATTTTATGGTTGGGTCACAACATGAGGAACTGTATTTAAAGGGCCAGAAGGTTAAGAACCACTGCTAAAGGGAGGAAGAAAGCAGGATGGGCTGGAGAGTCAACAAGGCTGTGGCCTCAGGTAAAGCCTGACCCAAGGGGTGCTCCACAGTGTAGACCAGTGATGGCGAACCTTTTGAGCTCGGCCTGTCAGCATTTTGAAAAACCCTAACTTAACTCTGGTGCCGTGTCACATATAGAAATTTTTTGATATTTGCAACCATAGTAAAACAAAGACTTATATTTTTGATATTTATTTTATATATTTAAATGCCACTTAACAAAGAAAAATCAACCAAAAAAATGAGTTTGCGTGTCACCTCTGACACGCATGTCATAGGTTCGCCATCACTGGTGTAGACCAAACCAGGTGGTCATTCACTGAGACAGAGGGGTCCGGTGATTGTGCTCTCATGCCAGCCAGTCAGTAGATGTTCCTGAGGAAGGAAGGTAACCCCCAGGCTTCTCCAGGCTGGGAGGGGTGGTTTCCTATCAGCCAAAGGCAAATCTCCAGAGAAGGTCACCATAATAAGCCATTAGCCAAAGGACTTGCAACAGCTCAGGGAAATTTACATGAACAGCTTAAGGGGTCTGGGATCTCTGAAATGCTACAAACCAGGAAGAAACACTCCATGGTCCTGGCTTTCTGAAGTACAACTGACTTTGCTCTCCAGAGACACTTGGAGCACTCTAATGAGCATGCCTCCAGAGACATACAAGCCAGACTTAGAAGGGGGAGGGTGCAAGGTTCCCTCGGTCCAAGGAGACTTGCATGATAGCACAACAGCAAAAATGCCAGTGAGTGGGAGACTCAGACTTCTACAGGTGAACAGCTTGCCAAGGCTTGGCTTTGGCACACTTCAAAGGAACACTTTTTTGTAGAACACTTTTTTTTGTGGTTGTTCTGAGAACCAAGATTAAAGGCTGGTGCTGACATGTGCATCCAGACTGGCCATCATCAGGAACAACCGTTGTTTCAGGGCTGGAGAAGGAAGTCCAAGGACTCTTTGGAGCCTGAAGAGTGTGCAGTGAACTGCAGGCAAGGCCAGGGGTGGCCACCTCCTTTCCTGTCCCCTGTCTACATTTTCCCCCACTGGAGCATCTCACACCTATGATACCCTGCTCCATGGAGAGTGAATCCTTGGGCAGTGGAGTCAGACAGGCTGAGCATGTCTTCAGGCTCTTCCCCTTTCTACTTGAGGCAGTGGCCTCACCTCTCTGAGCCTCAGTGTTCTCATCTGAAACATGGATGCAATAGTAATCATCACTGAGTGGTTGTGCAAAGAGATAATGACTATGAAGCACCAAGCATATACAGTTAACCCTTGAACAATGTGGAGAGGTTAGGGGTGCTGACCCCAACCCCACAGAGTGAAAAATCCACATAAAACTTTTGATTCCCCCAAAACTTAACTACTAATACTGACTGTTGACTGGAAGCTTTACTGATGGCATAAATAGTTGATTGATATATATTTTATTTGTTATATGTATTATATACTGTATTCCTACAATAAAGTAAGCTAGAGAAGGGAAAATTTTATTAAGAAAATCAGGAGGGAAAAAAAGAAAAAGAAAATCAGGAGGAGAAAATACATTTATAGTATTTATTGAAAACTCTGTCACCCTCGCTGGTTTGGCTCAGTGGATAGTTCTATCCCAGAACACACACACACACACACACACACACACACACACACACACACACACACACAAAAGGGGGGCGGGTAGAGAGAGCTCTAGCCAGTTTGGCTCAGTGGATAGAGTGCCGGCCTGCGAACTGAAGGGTCCCTGGTAATACTTCAGCCTGGGTTGTGAGCTCGATTCCCAGTGGGGGGCGTCCAAGAGGCAGCCAACCAATGATTCTTTCTCATCATTAATTTTTCTGTCTCTCCCTCTTCCTCTCTGAAATCAATAAAAAATATATATATTGAAAAAAATCTGTGTATAAGTGGACATGCAGTTCAAACCCATGTTGTTCAAGGGTCAACTATAGTGGGTATTCAATAAATGGCCCTTGCATTTTTGGTTGTATTTTAAAATCAATAATATTTTTATATCTCAGAAGTGTCTATACCAGCTCGCTCTTTACCTATGGGCCTCCAAAAGTTTATTCCTCTCTATTCCTCTGGGCATATTTCCAAGCTCTGCTTCCTGATTCTGCTGGCCCACCTTGCCTGTTCCTCATTTATGACATCGCAGGAGATTTGCATTTTTATGATCCACCCAGAACAAGAAGGAGACAAAACCAGATGGGACCAGAATGAGCAGATGGCTGTGCCCTGGAGCTGGCCTCCCAGAAAGGTCATTATCCAATCTTTATGTAGTACACTCGTGTAGTATACTTTGTGTAGTGTACTTATAGAGGCATGGAGAGGTCAAGCCAGACTCCCACAGGCCTCTGTATTGTTTCACAGTGCATTCAGCTGCAAGTAATAGAATCATTGATTAAAAGTGATTTAAACAGATAGGAGTTTGCTTTCTCACACCACAAGGAGCCTAGGGGTGGGAGAGTTCTGGAAATGACTCAGCAGCTCGATGATGTCAACGGTGCTCTGGCCTTTGAAATGCTCTTGGTCTTTATTTTTGCATTTTTCTTCATGGTTACAAGTCGGTGGCTGCAGCTCTGGACATGGCACCCATGCTCAAGGCAGGAAGAAGGAGGAGGGGGAAGAGGGAGAGACTGCTTCAACCCTGCCTCTCCCCTCTTATTAGGGAATTAGATGCCTTCCTAGAATCACTCAGAAGACTTCCACGCAGCACTGAATGGGAGGATCTACCAGAAGGAGATAATTCTCCAAAAGGAAGTTGGGAAGATGTTAGAAAAGAGAGTTGACTGCTAGGCAGGAGAGAGAGAATGGGAAAGAGAGGGAGAGAGAGAAGAAGAGGGAGAGAAAGGTCAAGTACATAAAGAGACATGACTTGCTCTTTAATGTTCATCCTTTAAGTTACAACAAAACTGCAATTTTCCAGCTCTATAGAAACCTTATTACACATACTGTACACTGTTCCACTCCATTCATTCCAGCAGTGCTGAGCAGGGGAAGGCAGAGAAGTGTCTGCCATCAGGATTTTTCTGGAAGTGTCCAGGTCCTTTCAATTTCGAGTGGAAATTTTTTAAACTCTCTTTCAATTTGTGACCTCTTTTCCCTTCATAGGTTTCTAATAAATTCACTTTTTGCTTGTAAGCCAACAACCTTAACTGAAAAGATTGCAAATAACAGTTTTACTTCATGCACACAAAACACGACATGATTAGTGGATATTCAGTCTACATGCAATGTTACAGAGATTGCACAACGAAAGTGACCCTAAACGTGTTTGCTGCGATCACACCATGCACTTTATGCCTCCGTGCCTCAATGCATTTGCCACCTCTGCTCTATCCAACCAAATGTCCTGTGTCCTTGTAGCAGCCACTCTTTGGGGTGGGACATCAAACCCATGATGAGCCGTCTTTCTTGGGAACTTCCCTGGATTCAGTGGCTGTCTCTGAACTACCTAAGCTGGATCTTCAGGTCCCGCTATACAAACCAGGGATGCACATCTGACTCAAGCTGGGCCAATCAGATTCTTCTAAAAACGTGGAATTTGGGGCTGAGGCAGGCAGAGATGAGGAGTTGGTGGAGGAGAGCTATGCCCATGTACACTCTCTAGAATGATTCTAGATTTTTGAGGCCAAGGGCTCCATAATTTCTGCATTTTCACCATTTTTGAGATTAACTTTTTCATATCCACCTTGAATTCCTTGAAACAACTGTGGCCCTTACACTAAATCTTTTTTATTTAAACTAACAGTCTAGTTTTTTTTTTGAGGCCAAGGGCTCCATAATTTCTGCATTTTCACCGTTTTTGAGATTAACTTTTTCATATCCACCTTGGATTCCTTGAAACAACCATGGCCCTTACAATAACTCTTTTTTATTTAAACTAACCAGTCTAGTTTTTTAAAAAGTTACAACCAAAATAACCTTATTAACACACTCATGATTCTCTGATTTTTCAAGACTGCTATGCTCCCTTTCCCACGAAGCCACCTCTGACTCACCCTCCTGCAGCAGGCAAAATTTGCCCCCTTCCTCTTCCGTGGTCTCATAATACTTACTGCTCACTTCTGCTGCAGCATTTTGTACACTATTATATAAACTGCTGTGTACATAGACCAGGGGTTCCTCAAGGAAAGAAGCAGACTTATCTATACTGGTGTGTCTAACGCTGATCTCAGTACTTGCTACATAATAAGAGCTCAACTGGAGACAGGCTCTGTGAAGGGTTAAACCTATTCCTTTTGTGTGTCTAGGTGGATGCTGCAGAGGGATGTCAGCAGCAGACCAGCTCTGTTCAGCTCACATCATCACCACAATGAACTCTACAAGCTGTCAGAATCCCTTTGTCCCATTGGAAGGTCTGTTTGTTGCATGTTGTTTGGAGTGAAAAGCGATCAGATAGGGGACGAGAGATTCCCTTGGTTGTAGAGATTTCTTATTTCCAGAGAGCCTGACCTGGTGGACCTTCTGGCTATCTTATTGACCCCTTGCTGTCTGCAGTAGGTCCCCGAGGAGCAGGGAAGGATGCCTCCCTGCCTGAGGGAGGAGGGCCAACAGGGAGTATCAGACAGCCTGGCCACAGTCTTCTCATTCACAAGGGTTTGGTTCTGACAGGCTTCAGAGAGACTCCTGGCTCTCACTCTGAGCTGAAATTTAAAGACAATTGCAGCTTGGGTGAACATGAAACTCCTGGAAAAGTGGGGACTTTCAGAATGACCAATCCAATGCATGTAACTCTGACCCAAGCTGCAAGAAACAAGTGCAATTATGGGAAAGTAGGGCAAGAGGAGACAGATGACTCTGATCTGACCAACGTTAAAGCGCTCAGCACACAGGCCATCTAAAAAGTTGGGCTACAAGGCCAAAGCTTAGATTTCAATTGAGTTGCATGGCCACAGTCTTAGAAATGCTGATGCCGAAACCGGTTTGGCTCAGTGGATGGAGCGTCGGCCTGCAGACTGAAAGGTCCCAGGTTCGATTCCGGTCAAGGGCATGTACCTGGGTTGCGGGCACATCTCCAGTGGGAGATGTGCAGGAGGCAGCTGATCGATGTTTCTCTCTCATCGATGTTTCTAGCTCTCTATCTCTCTCCCTTCCTCTCTGTAAAAAGTCAATAAAATATATTTTATAAAAAAGAAAAAAAAGAAATGCTATCTGCCTCAGGGTCCTGTGGCTGTGCCATTTGGGACTGGATGAGAAAAGTGGAGACTGCCTAGAAGAAAAAGTTATCTGAACTAAGGTCCTATGCAAAGGATGACTGATAATTATAATGAAATAGTGAAGATATAATAACAATAATAACAGCTAACATGCCAGGCACAGTTCTAAGTGCTCTGGATGTTTATTGCATTCAATCCTCATAATATACTTATGAGATCAATGTCTCTATTAGCCTAGTTTACAGAAATGAAAGCAGCCCTGGATGTCATATTTCTTGCCTAAGCTCACACAACTGGTCAGGGCGGACTCGAGATGCTGCTCAGAGCCCTTGCACTGAGCCTCCAGGCCATAGATGTTCTTCAGCCACCCTGGGGTCTCCCCTACCTTTGCAAATGTTGTTGCCTCTGCCAGGACACTCTCAATAACTGATGATAATAATAATGTAACAAGATGGACATTTCCACCAAGCCTCTATGCAGCAGATCTCAGATGTCAGCATGGGTTGTGAGATAGGCCAGTCAGAAGAATCTTAAAAAGTGAAAAGCCAGCCAAGTAGTGGGCAAATAAATACTAAATGTTTCACCTTTGTGGAGGGGATAACAGGATGGGGAAGAATGGGAAGAGGATATCTTGGAGTTCTCTCTGAAGCGACGCATGAGCACGAAGACTTGAATGACATAAATCATGTGGATGTCTGGAGGAAGAACTTTCTAGAGAGAGAATATCAAGTAAGTGCAAAGGCTCTGAGGTAGGTGCTTGCTTGATGGGTTCAAGGAACACAATGGCCAGTGTGGCTAGAATAGAGTGCATGCCGGCGAGAGTCAAAGGAGCTGAGGTCCTGAAGGCAGTGGGGCCTTTGCCCTTTTAGGCCATTGCAAAGCCTTTGACTTTTTCTCAAGGGGGAAGGAAAGCCAAGGGAGTTTGTAGTAGAGAAGCGCTGTGCTCTGATTTGTATTTTTAAGAGAAGTGCTGTGGTGAAATCAAGAGGATCAATTAAAAGGCTGTCTTTGTCTGGATGGCGTAAAAATAATAAACATTTATTTCTCACAGTTCTGGAGACTAGGAAGTCCAAGGTCAAGGTGCTGGCAGATTCAGTGACTGGTGAGAGCTCACTTCCTAGTTCATAGAAAGCTGTTGTCTCCCTGTGTTCTCACGCGGTGGGAGAAATGAGGGTGCTCTCTGGGGCTTCTTTTATAAGGGCACAATCCCATTCATCAAGACTCCATCCTTGTGATCTAATCTTCCCCCCAAAGCTCCATCTTCCCTACCATCACATTGGGGGTTAGGTTTCAACACATGTGTTCTGCAGGGACACAGATATTAAGTCTATAGGAAAGGTTATTGAAATAATCCAGCTGAAAGATGATAATGTCTTTGGCCAGTGGTGGAAAGAAGTAGTCTTACTCTGGCTTAATTTTAAAAGAGAAGCCAACAGGATTTTTTGACCAATTGGATATGAAGGGTAGAAAGAGAGGAGTTGAGATAATCCCAAGACTTGGGCCCTTAACAACTGAAAGAAGAGAGTTGCCATTTTTAGTGCTAGACACACTTTAAGAGAAGCTAGTGGGAATATAACTATCATGAGTTGAATATTGGATACTTTAGCTTAGAGATGTCCATAGATATTCAAGTGGAGATGTTCAATAAGCAATATCTGGGGTGGAGACTCACCCTTGGAAGTCATCAGCCTTGATAGGGTATTTAAAATAACAAAATCAGATCAAACAACCTAGTCCAGACAAAGAAAAGTCTGAGGCTGAGCTGAACTGCCCTTCAATGTTGAAAGGCAAGAGACGTAAGAAGGAGCCAGCAAAGGAGGTTGAGAAGAGTTCTTGCCCAATAAGATAAGAGAAGGATCAGAAATGAAGATAAGAAAGTGTGTTAGGAAGGAGGGAATCATCAACTATGGCAACTGCTGCTGAGAGGCTAAGAAGATCGAGGCCTGAGAAATGACCCTAGATTAAGCAGAATGAAGGTGCTGAGGACCATGACAAGTGCTGAATCCATAGAAATGGAAGTTGGTCGAGTGGGTTCAAGGAAAATGGAAGGAGAGCACATAGGTAGAGCAAGTACAGGCAATGCTTCTGAAAATCTTTACTGTAAGGAGAGTGGAGCCCTAGCCAGTTTGGCTCAGTGAATACAGCATCAGCCTGTGGACTGAAGGGTCCCGGGTTCGATTCCAGTCAAGGCACATGCCTCGGTTGTGGTCTTGATCCCCTGTGTGGGATGTGCAGGAGGCAGTCAAAGAAGGAGAGAGAGAGGGAGAGGGAGAGGGAGAGGGAGGGGGAGAGGAAGAAGGAGAGGGAGAGAGAGGGAGAAGGAGAGAGAGAGGGAGAGGGAGGGAGGGAGAGAGAGAGAGAGAGAGAGAGAGAGAGAGAGAGAGAGAGTGGAGAAACAGGGCAGCATCTGGAGTGAGAGAGGTGTAATCAAGAGCTTGAATGCTTATGAGAATGGTCCAAAAGAGAAAGAAAATCGATGTGAGAGAAATAAAGGTCATATGTTTAGGTTGACAGGCATCCTTCCCAGACAAGAAGGGATGAGCCCAGTGACAGAAGTACGTGCAGGCCAACAGTAGGAAGTGTAGCACTTATGGGTAAAGATACAGGTGTCAATCAAGCTGTTAGCTGAAGTGCTGGAAACCTGTGAACGCTATCTTGAGTGTTTCTATTTTCTCAAGGAACTAGGAAGCAAGGTTATAGCTACGAGTGAGGAGAAGGAGGAGGAAGGAGATATAAAATAGTTTTCTTGGAGACGAGGAGGGAACATGAACCAGGAGTATGCAGGATAATTACCAAGTTGCACTAAGGCCTGTGAGTGGACGTAAACAGAGAGAGAGAGAGAAGTCGGCAATCAGCACAGTTAGGGATTTTCCTCCAGCCACATCCGGCTGGAACCATGTGGGCATGGAGTTGGGCAGAGACTTCAGTTTCACACAGCTGGGTTAAGTGGAAAAGTGTGACAGGGAAGGCCACCTTGTCGGAGAGAGAGCTCATGGATACCACATCGGCCTTGGGTTAATCCAAAAGGCATTTGCACTGGGATGCCTTTGTGTTCTTGGAATTTTATGAACCTTAATTGCAGCAGTCGGGTCGTTAACGTTTGCTGAGTTTCTCTCTGCCAGATGGCGTTCTAAGCACTTCACAGGGATTGCCTTATTAAACTTCATGACAACCATATGAGCCAGGTGCTCTTATTAGTCCCATTTTGCTGATAACAATACTGAGACACACAGAGAGATTGAGATACTTGTCCGAGGCCACACAGGTAATAAATAGCCAAATCAGAGGGGGCATCTGAGGGGTTACTACAAAGCACAGACAGAGGTCCCACCACTGCCATATGCCTCCCAGCACCATAAATACCACAGAAGTCTGGGCTTTGCTGAATATCTTGGTGCTTCATGCAAAATCTCAGATATCCTAAATGTGGATAGCAGATGGGCAAATGTATCCCAATTTATTGCCTAATGTATAAAGGGCTCTAACTTAGCTTCAGTCTGGAGGCATGCTTGTTTAACGGAGCCATTCTAACCCAATTACGGGAGCTGGAAAAGGAAAGAATGATGGCTGGGAATTCACAGCCAGCCTGCCTTAATTGTCAGCAAATGGGGGTGGGAGAAAGTTTGCCTCGATTCCTAAACGTCCTCGTAATTAACAATATTGTGACTCAACATCACATCCACACACGCCCACAGCGTTTGCATTCTGCCATTCTGAGGGCGGGTGCCATATCCACCACACTTCCCGTGAGTAACCAGAGAAAAGGCCTGTGGGTCTACCCAAAGGGGTAAGAGGGAGACGCCTCAGCTAAATCATTTAAAACCAATATATTGGACTCCTAAACCCTGTTTTCTTAAGCATCTTAATACCCTGGTTCCCATGTCCCTTGAACCCTGAGTCATTTTGCCACTCCAGCAGCTCTTCCCCATCTTTCCCAGCTGCCAGAATCCAGCCAACCCCTTGGATTACCTGCATAATAACCGCAAGGTAACCCGTTTTACCATATATGGTAGTTTGGGATGTGACAAATACCTTTCTGGTAGAAAGCATCAAATCTCCTCCTGTGTGAGGGGTTGGGATTGGTAATCTTGCTTTTGGCTGACTCGGTAGAGGACACACTGACGCACAAGGCCCCTGTAGGAGGAACTGGGTCAGTGAGTAAGGAAGGGACCTAATGGACATGCTTCAGGGCCCAGGAAAGTGCCCAGCGCCCAGAATGGAGTCGGCTGGTGTCCAGGTGAAATGGGGAGACACGGGGCTACCCGGAGGGGACTGTTCATTTCCCTGAGGCACGAGGGCTCTCCTGGGTGAAATTAGGGCTAATGGACATTTGTGGTTTTTAAATAGCTCAGCCCTTTTAAATAGGGTGGGGCGTGCAGTCTCCTTCCCTTTCAGGTCTGTACTATAGTGTTGTTCTTGACTGGTACCTCCTTGGGGCCTAGGCTGTGAAGGCGAGACAGCAAGCTGGAATCCTACAGCCATTGCTCCAGCGCCCCCTCCCCCGCCCCAGGCCCCATCCACTGCCGTGGCCCGGATTGCAAGCTTGGGGACCTGGGTCCAGTCCCCATTTCTCAGGCTGCCTGGATGGGGAATGGGGCAGCCCCTGAGGACAGCTGTCCCATCTCTCCCCCCAACACTGACTTCATGGGGACAATTGGGGGTGTTTAGAGGAGCAGGAAGAGGAAGCAGCAGCTGTAGATACCCTCAGGGGAAATAGCCCTAAGATGGGGGTTAGGAGTAAACTCCTTCCTATAGCCCCAGAAGAAATCCTGGGGAACACCCCCCACAGTCATGGAGGAGCCAGTTTCACCAAACCAGGCACTCAGCACAGAGCCTGACATTAACAGGCTTAAAAACTCTTAGTGCCAAGTTCAAGGCCTGACACATGGCATTGGTTTTGAAGGCTTAATGGTGAACCAGAGTGACTCTCCCACTGCAATTTTTTATTATTTTTTTAATATATTTTTATTGATTTCAGAGAGGAAGGGAGAGGAAAAGAGAGATAGAAACATCAATGATGAGAAAAAATCATTGATTGGCTGCCTCCTGCACGCCCCCTATTGGGGATCGAGCCTGCAACCCCAGGCATGTGCCCTGACCAGGAATCAAACTGTGACCTGCTGGTTCATAGGTTGGCACTCAACCACTGAGCCACACCACCCAGGGTCCCACTGCAATTTTTTAAAAACATTTAGTTAAATAACCCATTTTATTGGAGAGGAATTAGAAAAGCTAGGATAAAAGGGGGAAAATCCTATACTCTTACATGAAGATAAAACACATAAACATTTTTAAGTCTTTCCACCAAGACTTCTACATGTATATCTACACATAAGCATATTTTACATAGATGGCTCTGTACTGTATGCACTATTTTGCAACCCTCTTTTCCACTTGACAACACGTCATGTTCAGCTTTCAATGTCAGCACACACAGCTCTACATCATTTTAAATGACTCCACTGCAGTCCTTTGGGTCAGTGTACTCAGATTCATTTAACCAACCCCCCATTGCTGGATATTTATGCTGCTTTCAAATTTTTTCTTATTATAAATAAAGATGCAGTAAATATTTTTGTGCATCCAGTCCCTGCCCTTGAGGAACCTGCAGTATTAGAATTTGGGATGGAGATCCCATTGCTTTACTTTGTGGCAAGTGAAATAGTGACTGTTGTTTTTAATGAAAACACTGATAATAAACACCACTTTCATTAAGCCTTCACTGTGCCAGGCACAGTGCTTTATATCCATATTCACTTAATTCTTACAATTGTGTGGGGTTGGAATTATTCCTATCCTTATTTGTAGGAAAGGAAATTGAAGCTCAAAAAGAGCAAGTGATGAGCCCAAGGTCACATGAAGAGTAAGCAACAGAGACATCATTCAAATCTAGGTCTGTAGACACCAAAGCTACAGGTGAAACACTAGACTTTCTCTTGACAGTGACTTGGAGCCAGTGTTCCTGGATTTCAGCCTCAGCCCTACTCCTTATCAGGTTCAAGTTGAAATAATAACACAGTGATAACAGACCCCTTGTGTAGATGGGTTTCTTCCCTCCATATATGCCCGCCCCTTTGCAATGTGAGTTTGAAGCTCCACCCTTCAAAAGGGGAAGTTGTTTCCCCACCCTGGAACCAGCCCTGGCCTCTGTGGTTTGCTTTAGCTGCTAGAATGGGGTAGATGGGCCATTGCTCCAGTTCAAAGCTCAGACCTCACGTGGCCCCGCAGCTTCTGCCCTGGCCTGAGAACCTGCCTCTGTCGTGCAGACAAGCTCAGCTAGCCTGTTAGAGGATGAAGGGCATGTGGTTCAGTGGCCCCATGTCCCTGGCCTGCAGAACCTCCCTGGCAGATGACTGAAACTGTCAGAGGCCAGCATAACCACCCACCCCATTATGAGCTCATAATGCTTAATGTTTTAAGCCCACAAATTATGCAATGTTTATTATGTAGCAAAAGCTAATGGGCACCTGGTTGGGTTGTGTGTGGGTGGTGCAGTCAGGGAGAGAGGGAGCTCCAGTGGAGGCTGTGAGCCACGTGGCTGGGAAGGCTTCACAGAAGAGGTGACAGCTCGCGCATCGCGGGGTGTGCAATAAATAGCAAAGCCTCCTGAAGCAGAACGGAGAGGTGGGCCTGCATGTACATTTAGATAAACCTCACCGCTGTGGCTGCGGGTCGCCGGGTTGCCGGAGACATCTCTCCTGAGCCCGAATTAAGCAGAAACCTCCCTCTGGTCGGAAAGGGAGCTAGATGTCATTTACACACCAAGTGAAAAATAAAACACCCGGCAGATTCCCTGGCAGCTCTCACAGGGCTATCCTGAGGCTGGCGCAGAGATGAGCTGGATGATGATGGTCTGTCTCCCTTTCAAGTGGACAATTGAAATTCCAGTCTCGGGCGCAGGAAAATGTTGTTCTGCTCCCATGTCTCCTCCCCCTGACTGGGGCCAGGCCCTGAGGCATCCTGTGCCCTGGGAAGTCCCGAAGGAGCAGTCTTCCTGCCCCTCTGACAAGGCACGTACTGCTAAGTGTTTTCTAGTAACCATTACACACGCGACCCAGCAGGGCTGCTCTTAGCAGTGTCCCGACGAAAGAATTGAGCCAGTGTGAGTGATTCAACAGTCATTCATTCATTCATTCATTCATGCCACAAACATTCCCAATGAGTCTAAGATGCTTAGGATGGAGGACAGACACAAGCAGAAGCCTGGGGTTCATAAAATCTACCTTCACTAGCCTCTGCTTTCTTCTTTGATTCCCCTGGTTGCTCAACAAATGCATCACTTAAAGATCCTGTGCCTGTCTTAATGAAATCTAACTGAGAAAGCAGGAGGTCTAAAAAGGGAACCAGGAGTTGTCCCCACCTGGTCCGGGTTGGTGATAGAAGCAGCATCTTAAGGAGCCCGAGGGGCTGGAATAGTGAGAACAGAAAGTTAAAGTAAGGGGTGTCTGGATGCTGAAACCCATCCACTTCTGGGTTTGGATGTCACCTAGGAGGAGAGGAGGGACACAGGGAGAGTTGCTGAGGCTGAGTAGGAAGCCAAGGTGATAGGTTGGAGTCCCGAGGGCACTGTTGCCTGTATTGTGTCTCCTAATAATAGTGACAATTTTTCATGCCTGAAAGTGTTTTTCAGCACTCGTTTGTGAATGCCTTATTGAACTGGCCTTGTGGAAGCTGCTGGGTGAACCAAGGAGGATCCTGCCTCTAGGAACCCACGGTCTGTTGGGACAGATAGGTCTTCAGACACAACGGTGCCTTCCAAGGTGATGGACACTATAATGGGAATAGGCCCAGGATGCACAGGGAGCAGAGCCCAGGGGCCTGGGCAGGTTAGGGTGGGCTGCACATTTGGGTTGAATGAGTAGGAGTTTTCGGGTGATGGAGAGGCATTTCAGGAGGATTAAAGATTTGAATGCACTCAGTTGAAGCAGAATGAAAAAGTATAGAACATCTCAGTGTCCCTGAGTGTAAGATGAACACGGTTCAGTGGGAAGCGGGCTGGAAAAAGGCAGACAGGAGCCAGATTGCACAGGGATTTATGGGCCAATTGAAGAAGCCTGGACTTCATCCTGCAAAAAATGGGGAGCTGTTGAATGGCTTTGACCAGAGAATGATGTGATCAGGGCTGTGTTTTGGAAGGATTTCTCTGTAGCTGCGTGGAGGATGGCTTAGAGAAGGGAAAACCAGGGGCAGTTATACCAGCAAGGAGATGCTACAGGAATCTTGCCAAGAGATGATGGTGGCAGGTGCAGTGGGAGAGCTTAGTACATTGGGAGATGGATTCAAAACCTTTCTGGATCCCTTACCAGCTGCGTGATCTTAGACAAGTTACTTAATCTCTCTGCACTCAACTTCTTCATCTGTAAACTAAGGATAATAAAAGAAACCACCTCATATCAGCTATTTTATGAATAAAATGAGATGGTCCATGTAAATCACTTGAGCCATCCCTGGTGCATTGCAGATACTCTATAATTACTGATTATTCTCATTTCATTCATTAGACTTGATGATGATTGGATATGGACAATGAGCTACAGGGTGAGTCTAGACTTGCTTCTACAGGGCTAGCTAGGATGCTGTCTTTCCCAGAGGCAAGAGATATGGGACTCTTGCATCAAGTTTACTCCTCTCCAGGAGGATGGAGGTGGTACTCAGTGCACAGAGCTGGGCTCCTACCCTCCACTTCTGCCTGAGGACTCCTGCTAATGCGGTCTTCATTTTTCAAGAGTAGACTAGGTTCCTACCCAAGACTAATAGCAATAATGTCACACCTGCTTGTCTTCTTCAAACCTCACAATTAGGTCATAAGTAAGACAAGCATACTATTGTCCCATTTTTACAGAGGTGGAAATTGATGCTCAGTGCCAAGGAGAGATGGATAAAAAGGGAAAGATCCATGAGTTGACACTCAGGTCCTCTGACTCTCAAACCCAGTACTCTTCCCATGATCTCAAGTTGCTGCCATCCTATGCTTCCTCATGGGCTTCCCAAAGTCCCTGTGACAGCACAGAACCCCACTGAAGCTCCAAACTCTGCCCTTCCCATCTCCCGGAGATAGAAGAGAAACTTCTGAGTCCCACCAAGAAGGTGGAACAAAGAGTGCCCCAGCTTCACTTGAGTTTCCATAGAAGGAATTCAACCCCTTAAGCCAGTGGTTCTCAACCTTCTGGCCCTTTAAATACAGTTCCTCATGTTGTGACCCAACCATAAAATTATTTTCGTTGCTACTTCATAACTGTAATGTTGCTACTGTTATGAATCATAATGTAAATATCTGATATGCAGGATGGTCTTAGGCGACCCCTGTGAAAGGGTCGTTCGACCACCAAAGGGGTCACGACCCACAGGTTGAGAACCGCTGCCTTAAGCCCTTGCTACAAGCCTGGAGATCTCTGGTTACAATGAAAGGAGGGAGGGGGAGATGTAATACTTAGCCACCCTTTCGAGAGTGGGCCAAAGAAGAGCAGAGAGGGAGGGAAAAACTATAATCCTTCTCTAAGCTCTGACATTCATCATCTCATTGACTGCTCACATCCGCCATGAAGTAATCAATATCATTTCCATTTTTTGTATGAAGAGACTGAGAGCCAGCAAAGTTAAGTACCCAAATTCTTCATCATTCTGTGATGACAATCCTGCCTTCAAAAGAAGAAATGAGGTCATGAGACCCTGAGTTGAGACCACCTCATCTCATTGGGTATATTTTCTTACCAACTTGGGAAGGTGGGACTCAACCTTTCATCACTGCTTTTGTGAGGACAACCAGGTGAATTAAACACGGTTGAAGGGGCTCAGTGGAGCGGGATGAGGGGCAGGTGGCTTGGAGAACTCAGTGTGTATCTGTCTGTACATTTAAATGCTCTGAGGGAACACTTAAATGAAACTATCAACTGCCAGGAAGTGTGATAAGTACTTTATGTACATCATTTCATTTAACACCCTAAACACCCTTATGAATTAGGTTCTATAATCATCCTATTTTCTAGCTGAGAAACCTGAGGCTCAGAGAACTGGAAGAACCTCCTGCTCCAAGGTCATAGGGCCACTAAATGGCAGAGCCCAGTCCCAGTTCTTAACTGGTGGTCAATGCCAACTCCTGAAGGAGAAGGGAACACCCCTGCTAGTTAGTGGACACAGTGGGCAGGATGCGTAGGCCATCCATGGCATGTGTATTCACCTGGAAGGCCCAAGGGAAATCCCTGAGGTTAATTCCTAATATGAGCCTGGAACGGAAGCTCTCAGCCTTGGGTTCCCTCCCAGTATGAGGTCCACAGCTAAGAACCTTGTATCATCCCCATAATGGAGTTGTTCGGATCACTGCTTAACAGAAGGGCAGTGACAGCATACAGACTAGCAGCACAGGTCTCATGACGTTTAAGACCGAAGACTCCAGTCTCACCACTGATAAGGATTAAGGATTTGAATGATGAGCTATTTGACTGAGGGCAAGGGATTTACTTTGTTTGGCTCCAGATTCCTCAGCTGTAAATCAGGGCCAATAACCATCACTACTGTTCTGGTTCTTACTGCTTTGTAATAAACTATCCAAAAACGTACCTGTTTAAAACAACCACTCATGACTTTGAGGGTCAGGAATTTGGGGAAGGTGAGCCTGGGCAGATCTGCTCAGAGGCTCTCCTATGATGGCAGTCAGATGTCATGTGGTGCTGCTACATGGCGTCCAAAGGCTCAACTGAGCTGAACGTCCAAGATGCTCACTCCATGCCTGGCAGTTAGTGCCAGCTGTTGGCTGCAAGCACAGCTGGGCTGCTCCTTGGAGTTCGTACACATGGCCTCTCCAGCTGAATAGTCTCAGGGGTGAGCTCCTTACATGGCAACTCGGAGTTCCAAAAATGACAGCCCCAGCTAACAAGGGAAAGCTGCACTCCTTTTGGGGACCAAGCCTCAGACATCACTGTCACTTCCACTGCACTCTATTGATTAAAAGTGATTTGCAGGGCAGCCCGTTCAAGGGCAGAGAATTAAACTCTGCCTCTTTATGGGGGAAGGGCCTAGAAGAGCATGTGAAACAGGAGATATGGTGGTCACCTTTGAAAATAAAACCTGCCAGCCTTGTATTTTGGTATTATACATGGATTAAATAGGCATTGCATAGAAAACACCTAAGATGGGCATATCGGTTATTAGACACACATGGTTGGGAGCTATTTTTCACCATATCAGGATAGTAGAAAGGGTTGAGGGAAGAATAAAAGGGGTTACTGGTGGTTATTGACAGCCATTGGTCTTTGCCAAGATTTTCCCAAGAAGTAGAGTTACTTGACCATTTAACAAGTAAATGGGCCCAGGGAAGAGAAAAGGGGGAGACTTCCAGGAGAATAAAGGAGGGGAGTGTCAGGTTTGTTCTGGCTGAAAGGCTTGAAGTATTGGTGAGAGGAGGTGTAATCCAGGATCCAGACAGGAAGAGGTGAGAACAAAGACAGGACTGATCGATGCTGAGGTGGGTAGGATCAGCACATCCTAGGTTCATGATGCATGAGAAAAAGAGAAGACAAGTTTTGGAGAAAAAAAATAACCTATCAGGCCTGGCAGGGGGGCTTACATACAATCCAAGGTTTTATGTTTTCCACGGTTTGGAGAAAAAAATAACCTATCAGGCCTGGCAGGGGGGCTTACATACAATCCAAGGTTTTATGGCTTTGTCCACGGTGGCTGAATCCTCCAGGCCTGTGTCTGGGTTAGTCCATGAGGACAAGGAAGTTGTCCTGCAAATCTGTTCACTTTGGGGACAGGGAGGTGGACTGGAGGTGTTTCCCTCTTTGTTTCCTAGAATATTTGCTAAGCTAGGCATTTTCAGTGGAGATGAAGGTGGCCATATCTGAATTTCCTGAGAAAATACTGCACTATTTTACTATTGCCCTTACAAAAAATCCAAACTCCATAGCAGTCTATAGACCAAGCATCATTTGGCCTCTGCTATTTCTACACTCTCATCTTGAACTTCTCTCTCATACTTACTAGATTTCAGTCCCATTGAACTTCTTTCAGAGGCTTAAGCACTAACCTTTTTTTTTTTTGCTCCAGGCCCGTTGTACCTACTGCTTCCTCTGCTTAGAATGGCCCCTCCTCCTCCCTATACATGGTTGGCCCCTTGACATCCTCTAGGTCTCAGCTGGAATTTCACCTCTTCAGTGCAGACTTTCCCAACCACCCGATCTAAACTGGCTGCTCCTTCTTATTCTCTTTTAAAAACACCCTGCTGTTTTTATTCAAATGGTTTAATCACAATTTTGTGTATTATGTGTTGGATTATTTCCTTAGTTATTGTCTCCTTTCCTACTAGACTGTGAGTTATCTATGAACAGGGCCATGACTGTTATTTTCACTTTATATACCTATCACCTAGCCAAGTGCCTGCTTGGTGATCAATATGAGTTGTGGCAAAGTCTGGAATCTCAGTGTGGCTGAGGTAGGAGGTATGGACTTTGCCTGGTTACAAAGCTAGGTCAGAACATACTGAAATGTTGGAAGTGGTGGTGGCCAGGAAGCCTCAGGTAAGCAAGCACCTGTGGGATCAGGGGATGAATGTTTTTTGTTGTTCCTGAGGGTAAAGGCCCCTTGAAGGAGGCTGTGTCCTGAGCTGATCTCCCTTCCCTAGTGTGTTCCTTTTGAGATGGTTTTCCAGGAAACACGTTTTCTGTACAGATGAATTTGAGTCTTTTGTCATATTAGAAATGAAAATAATCACCCAATGTGCTGCTGCTACCAGGCACAGAGTCTAACTGATGTTCTGTACACATTGGGAGGGGCTCTGCTGGGGACCTGACATCACCTGCCTGCTCAGGTCAGGCTTCTCTCCGTGGTCCTGAAATGCCCTGTCTTTAAAATTGTCCTTGCAGAAGCCTGCACCCGAAAAGACCTAAAAGAATACAAATTCACATGTATACAT
This sequence comes from Myotis brandtii, assembly GCF_000412655.1. Lineage (NCBI taxonomy): Eukaryota > Metazoa > Chordata > Mammalia > Chiroptera > Vespertilionidae > Myotis > Myotis brandtii. The sequence goes on along the minus strand of NW_005360425.1, from coordinate 459,864 downwards.
GCACATGTACTCACATACACACACAACTCTATAGACCCACACATCATAAACTCACCCACATATACTCGCATAAATAGTGAATGACAAAACTCAATTGCTATGTTTGCAATGAGCTCCCGCTGTGTTTATGCCAAGAGCTACGGTGAATTAGGCCCTTTTTTGAAACAAAAGACCATCATGTCCCCTGAGGTAGATTGTCTGCAAATCCACAATTCTCCCCCTCCCGCCCCCCGCCCCCTGCATCCATGCCTCTTGAAATATGGCTTTGCACATTTTCCCATCTAGGATTAGAATCTACTTCCTCGCCCCTTGAATCTGGGCCGGCCTCAGGAATTGCTTTAGCCAACAGATCATGATAGAAGTGAGATAGCACCAGCTCCTAGCCTACCTCTCAAGAGGCCTTGGATACTCCCATTTTCTCTTGTGGAAACTTACCCAGCTGCCATGTGAACAAGCCCAAGTTTCCTGCTGGAGGATGAAAGAACACACAGGGCAGAGAGGAGCCACCCTAGCTGAGCTCCTTCTAGGCAAGCCAGTCCCTCTCAGACAGCAGACACACGGGTGAGCACTGTTGAGAGTGGGCTGGCCCAGCCCAGACCAGAAGAGTTGTCTAGCCAATCAGTGAACTTGTGAGAAATAATAAATGATTGTGTCTTAAAGTCACTAAGTTTGATGTAGTTTGGTACCTTAAAATAGCTAACATATACACCTCCTTACATAAAGAACTAAATATGTAACTTTTTCTGAAAGTAATATGTCCTCAAACATTAGATGTTGCTGATTATAAAGCCCCAGAGGATGTGGTCTAAAGGGTGCTGCTTTGGGAGTAAGGAGACCAAAATCTTCATCCCAACTCTGCCACCAATGGACTGCGTGACCTTGGGCGAGTCACTTGACATCTCTGGACTTGGATTCCTTTTTCTACACGTTAGAAGAATAAGTGTAGCCTATTTTAGGTCCTTAGGATTCTGACACACATTCTGTGGTCCCATGACTCTCAGTTTTTGCTACTTTCATCTGCAAAGCAAGAGAACATAATTCACAATTCTCTCCGTCTTGCAGGATAATCCAAAAGGATGAAGTGCTATTTCCTGGGTGGCACCTCGGCTTCCAGACAGTGTCAGGAATTTGAGTGTCTCTGCAGCAGGAACAGACACCCTGAGATGCTGGGTTGGTGATAATTTACTGGCTTTTACCAACATATGTGAGCTCACAGACTTTCAGCTCATATTAGAAGTTGGGATGAAACTGATGTGACTCCCAGGCAGTCTCTATCACATCTCCTAAGAGAAGCACAAGCATCCCATTGAAACATGCACTGTGGTCCCCTCTTCTCTTCTCTCATGTTCCCTCTGGGTTAATACAACTTGGTTTGTCAGGTGAGATCGGCTTCCTAGGCTCAAAGAGGTGCCGGACAGGCAAAACCATATGTATGTAACACGGCTCGAAGAGAAAACTGCTTGCAGCTCTTTGCCGAGTTCTGAGCATATACAGATCAGTATAAATGTTGAGTGCGGTAAAATTATTCCTGTGGAGAGTTTTGAGTGAGTTCTAATAATTCTACTGAAACTTGTTCCAGATATGGAATCTAGGCAGTGCCAGGGTAGAAACCAAAGTCTGGAGTCTGGCTTAAGACAGTGTCAGTGGCTCAGGAGACAGCGCTGCAGGTGGACTGTGGAATTGTGGGACCAGGATCAGGTGCTCCCATGAGAGGACACCAAAATAAAGCCACCAGAAAGCTCTAAATCCGAATTCCATGGGAAAACCAGAGTCTAGGACCATGCACCCAAGATCACCAGCTATGCCAGCACACACAGAAGATAAAGCTAGCAAGGAACATTGTGCTGGCAGTGTTTAAAGACAAAATGAATAGTGTATTGTTCACAATTTCTTTTGGCTGAAAATCATAGAAAATCCAACCTAAAATGACTAACCTGAAATTGAATTTAGTAGATCACAAAACTGATAAGGGCAGGGGGCAGGATGGTTTCCAGGCTTCATGCAGTGCTTGGAACAATGTCACCAGGACCCAGTTTCTCTGTCTCTTGATTAGTTCCTGATCTTCCTAATGTGTTGTCTTTGACAGGTTCCTCCCTCATTTGTGGGCATAAGAAGGCTACAGCTGCACTCATACCTTTCATCCATTACAATCTATACCCTCCAGGAAGAGAGAGGTTATGTGTGTGTGTGTGTGTGTGTGTGTGTGTGTGTGTGTGTATGTGTGTGTGTGTGCATGTGTCTCAACATATGCCACAAAGTCCTGGGTCTGACTGTGTGTGTGTGTGTGTGTGTGTGTGTGTGTGTGTGTGTGTGTGTGCATGTGTCTCAACAGTATACACAAAGTCCTGGGTCTGACTCTTGTTGTCCAATTAGGCCATGTGATCATACTTATACCAATCCCAGTGCCTAAAGTTAGGCCACACACTGATGGGCTTAGGCCAATTAGGACCTTCTGTGAGAGGTGGCAGCGGTCAAACCACCTGAACCACAGGAACTTAGAGTGGAGAAAGAGTACCTCTCCAAAGGAAATTCAAGATCTTTAAAAAAAATTTTTTTATATTTTTATTGATTTCAGAGAGGAAGGGAGAAGGAGAGAGAGAGATAGAAACATCAATGGTGAAAGAGAATCATTGATTGGCTGCTTCCTAAAAAGCCCCACACTAGGGATTGAGCCCACAACCCAGGTTTATGCCCTGACGGGAAATTGAATCGTGACCTCCTGGTTCATAGGTCGATGCTCAAACAGTGAGCCACACCAGTCCAGCTCAAGATTTTTTTTTAAACCAGAAGATGGGTCAATAGATTTTGGAGGGGGAAAATCCCACAGGTGTTCATTATAAGCTGCAATGGGCAGAAATATAGAGCAAGAATCAGAAGCCTTCCAACCTGAACATTGAAGATTTTCTGAAAACAAAGGGTAAAAGTTGTTGCCAGCAGACAAGGGTCTAGATGATGGATATTAGTAACATAAGCCAAATCACGGCTAGAGATGAAGGAACAGGCTTCTTGGAGGGCTCCTTCTGGCCTGGAGGGCTCTGGGGTTACAGGAGTTCAGATGTTCTGGACACTGGATCCAGAAGAAGGATCTGCCAGCCAGGTAGGGTCCTGTTAGACAATGCATCTAAACTGTAAAACCAGTCAAATAGAACGGATGTTTCCAGGGACTAGGACTCAAGTAAAGATAAACCGCTCTGAAAAACAACAACACACAAACAGGTTGGAATTTTTAAAAATCTAGGCGTATTTTAAAGCATGTCAAGCGGAGCTCTGATTCTTTTGTATGTTGCATAAACCTCCATGCAGCCTGCAGATGCAAAGGAGGTCATGTTTAATGCTCAAATTACCATAGCTCCGAGCTCCCACCTGGTGGATTACAACATCTATAAAACAGGATCACAGTCTTCTCTACAACTCTGTCACCTGGGCCCAAAGCAGTTCTGTTTGTTCCCGAGTCCATGATATCTCTATATACAAAACAACTCGATCAGCTGTTGGCTTTATCCCTCTCACCAGTGAGGCTGAAACCTGGCATCTGGATGCAGGAATGAGGGAGGGACAGAAGCACGCATCTCTCCCTTTGGTTTCCTCCTTATCTATGCTGTTCCTAGACTCCAGTAAACAGCCATCCTCCTCTCATGGCTTCTCAATCTATACAAATAACTGTAAGTGGGGAATAGTTCATTCATTCAACTCATATTTACTGAGTACATAGTATACTAGGTGCTTGAGTTTACAGTTCAGTAGAGATGACAGATATTAAAAAAGGAAACAAAATTGTGTGTATGTGTGCATCTAGAGATAAATGCTATCAAAATTATCTGGAAGAAAATCAACTGATGTAATCCATCATATCAGCAGGCTAAAGAAGAAAGATAATATGATCATCTCAGTAGATGCAGAAAAACAAAATCCCAACCCCATTTATGATAAATACTCTTTTTAATTTGATTTAATTTAATTTTTCCCATCACCATTTATCCCCCCTCCTATACCCCTTATGCTATTAGTCAAATATAAATAGAGAGGACCTTCTGCAACTTGATAAAGAACATTTACAAAAACCTACAGTTAACACCATACTTAATAGTGAGAAACTAGATGCTTTCCTATTATCATTAAGAACAAGGCAAGGATGTCCCCTCTCACTACTTTTTAAAAAAAGTTTATTTATTGATTTTTAGATAGAAAAAAACAGAGATAGATAGATAGATAGATAGGATAGATAGATAGATAGATAGATAGATAGATAGATAGATAGAGATGTGATTGATTGCCTCCTGCATGCCCCCTACCAGGAATGCCCTGACTAGAAATCAAACCAGCAACCTCTTGGTGCTTAGGATAACACCCAACTAACTGAGCAACACAGTCAGGGTTCAGCACTGATTTTTAACATTATATTAGAAACCCAATCTAATGCAATAAGAAAAATATATATATACAGAATGGGAAGGAAGATATAAACTATGTTTGTTCACAGTGACATAATTATCTAAATAAAAATATTGGAGAATCGACAACAAAACACTCCTGGAAGAACAAGTGATCATAGCAAGGTTTCAGGATACAAGATTAACATACAAAAGACAATTGCTTTTATATAGACACGCAATGAACAATTGGAATGTGAAATTAAAAACCACAGTATCATTTACATGAGCAACAAAAAATGAAATACTATGGTATAAATTTAACAAAATGTATACAATATCTATATAAGGAAAACCACAAAACTCTGGCAAAAGAAAGTCTAAGTGGAGAGATATTCGCATACATGGATAAAAAAACACAGTATTACCAAGATGTCAGTTCTTCCCAGCTTGATCTATAGATCCAATACCAATCAAAATCCCAGCAAGCTATTTTGTGTATATAGACAAACCGATTCTAAAGGTTATATGGAGAGGCAAAAGAACTAGGAGAGCTAACACAAAATTAAAGAACAAAGTCAGAGGACTGACACTTCCCTACTCAAGACTTACTATAAAGCTACAATACACGAGACAGTGTTGGACTGGTGGGAGAATAGACAAATAGATCAGTGGAACAGAACAGAGACCAGAAATGGACCCACAAAGTAGTATAGTCAGTTGATTTTTGATGAAGAAGCAAAGGCGGTACACTGGAGAAAAGGTAGACCTTCATCCATCCATACGCAAAACAATGAATCTAGACACAGATCTTACTATTTCACAAAAACTAACTCAAAATGGACCATAGCCTAAATGTCAAATGCAAATCTATAAAACTCCTAAGATATAACATAATAGGTTGTAACAAGTAAAAGATGTATATTAAAATTTTCAGGGCAACCACTAAAAAATACTGCACAGAGATATAGACAAAAAGCCAAGAAAGTAAGCAAAAAGAAGTACTAAATATATTTAATTAAACCTCAAAAGACAGAAAAAGAATAACAGAGGAACAAAAAAATTATCAGTATTTTCAGTTCACAGAGATGGTATAGACCCATTCATTTTTTTCCTGTATCTCCCCACTAAGCAGAACCATAAACCCAGGAAATGGTGCAAAAGGTAACCAAAGAAGAACTCTACTAAGAAGACATAATTAGGTAGTAAGGTAGCTAGGAGAAGGTGAGCTGGTCAACCATACCAAGACTAGAGGAACAGCACAGTCACGGGACATTTTGCATCACCTCCCCACCCCTCACCCCCGGCCCAATCCAACAAAGGAAGGCCATCCAGGCCAGCATCTCCTGACCTCCAATCCAACAGCAGAAGGCAGTCCAAGTAGACTCAGTTTCCCCCTAGATTGAATAGAAATCCCGTGAGCAAAATTAGGTGAGCCCAATATCTCAAATGAAGGAGATTGATTTCCAGGGACAGAAGTCTCCTATCTGAATGGGTCTAAGAGTAGTTTACCCATTAAAAGATACCAAGGCCAGTGGGCAAACTGTGGAGGAGAGACCAGGATATAGCAAAAGAAAGCCTCTGTTCTCTTGGGTTGGAGACTCTCCTTCCCCAAGGTGGGCAGGAAGCACTAAAAAATAAAAAAAAAAGAACTCAGTCATGGCAAGTGGCATGGTTCAAGAAGTCTTATTGTCCCCATGGGCCCCAAACTCTTCTCCTCCCCTGAGAAACCAGGCAGTTGAGGGCACCTGTGGAGGGATCCCACCACATACCTTCCCCAGAGAGAGACACCAGCCAGATGAACTGGGGCAATCCCTTTCTTCCAAAAAAATAAAAAAAAAAGAACTCAGTCATGGCAAGTGGCATGGTTCAAGAAGTCTTATTGTCCCCATGGGCCCCAAACTCTTCTCCTCCCCTGAGAAACCAGGCAGTTGAGGGCCCCTGTGGAGGAATCCCACCACATACCTTCCCCAGAGAAAGACACCCAGCCAGATGAACTGGGGCAATCCCTTTCTTCTCATTAAATGCCAGTAGGCACCAGTGGGAGCCCCAATGGCACTAAATAAAGTGCAAAGGCCCAAATGCCACAAGGCCCTGCCAATTAAATTACCATTGGAAGCATGTTCCAACAAGTAGGTCAAGGCCCACATGCTAACCCAAAACACTAAACAAGTGACTGCCTGTTAAAAGAAAAGATTTAAACAATACCAAGAGTCCCCTAACATATTGGAAAAATGTCTAAGATACAAATGAAAAGTATCCATTAAACAGAAACCAAGAAAACCACAATTTGAATTATAAAAGACAACTGATGCCAACCCTGAGATGGATTAGATGTTGGAATTATATGACAAAGATTTTTAAATGGCCATCATAAGAATATTTAACAATTAATTACACAGTTTCCTGGAACACATGAAAAATATGAAATCTCAACAAAGAACTAGAAGCCATAAAAATAACCAAATGAAATTATAGAACTAAAAACTACAATAACAAATGAAAAAGTTTCTGAGTGGGCTTAATAGTAGAGAGGAGATGACAGGATACCATTGGTGAACTTGGTGACAGCACAGTAGAATTCATCCACTCTGAGCAGAAGAGAGGGGACATAGACTAAAAATATAATAAACAGAACCCTAGTCACCTTTGGGACAAGAAGATCCAACATCTGTTTCATCAGGGTCACAGGAGTGAATGGTGTTAAAAGAGTATTTAAAGAAATACTGACTGAGAACTCCCAAAATTTGCTAAATACACAAACTTACAGATCTAAGAAGCCATGCAAACCCCAAACAGGATAAACCCAGGGAACTTCATAATTACACCTTTGAAAACGTTAACAGACCTTGAAAGCAGCCAGGAAAAAAGAACACATTACCTATAAGAAAACACCTAGTCAAGTGTTTGTAGATTCCTGAAATTATAGAGTCCAGACTCAAAGGTTTATACTTTTCAAAATTTCCAGAATATAATCTAAAAAGCACACCATAGAAAGAAGCAGGAAAGTCTCTGTTTTCGTTGTAAAAGAAAATTAACAGATGCCAGCATTGTGAAGGCACAGGTGCTGGAATTATCTGATAGAGACTAAAAGTAGTTCTTACAAAACTGTTTTAATGAGCAATGTAAACACTCTTGAGACAATTGGAAAAATAAAAAGTCTCAGGAAAGAAGTTTCTACCTGAAAAACACAATAAATGAAATAAAAAACTCAATGGATGGCTTCAAGAGAAGGACGGAAATGAAAGAGGAAAGGGGGGATTTAAGGATATATCAGTGGAAATGATCTAATCCAAATAACAGAAAAACATAATATTTTAAAAAATTAACAGAGTCTCAGGGACCTGTGGGACAATAAGAAAAATATATAACATCTGATATATACTACAATATACTCATTAGAATAACAATAATTCAAAAGATTGACAACAAACTATTACTAAGGATAGAGAGCAACCAGAACCCTTGTACATTGCTAGTAAAGATGTAAAATAGTACATCTGCTTTGGGGAAAGTTCTGACAGTTTCTTTCAAAGTCAAGCCCAGAACTACCCTGTGGCCCACTAATTTCAGTTCCAAATAGTTAACCAAAAGCTATAACAGCATATCTCCATTCAAAAAGTTATTTGTGGCAAATTGATTCCAAATAGTCCAAAACCAGAAACAACCCAAATATACATAAGTATGAGAATAGGCTTTAAAAATTGTGACATATTCATACAGTGGAGTACGAATCAACAATAAAAATGGATGCTACTGATACATGCAACATGGATGAATATCATAGATGTCATAATTATACGGAGAAAAAGAAGCCAGACACAAAAGCTTCATATTATGTTTGCCTATGGATATGAAGTTCTAAAATAGACAAAATCAATGGTGAGAAAAATCAGAACAGGAGTTTGCCTTGTGTTGGGGCTGGGTATTGACTTGGAGAAGAAAACTTTCTTGACAGAGGTATGGGTAACACAGATGTAGCCATTTGTTAAAAATATATGCCTTACATTTGTTCATGTCAATATATGTAAATTTTATTTTAAGAATAAGAACTATTTTTTAAAATATAAATAAAACAAAAAATAAGGAGCCAGCCATGCATAGTGAGGGGGAGAATGTCAAAGGCAGATAGAACAGCGTTTGTAAAGCCTGACTGTAACAAAATGATGCTTCTGTTTGAGAAGATAAAGGTGGGGCTGGGACAGAATTGATGAGAAAAAAAGGGAATGAGAAAAGCTTTGCGTTAGATATGGTCCAGATCCCACAGATCCCAGGTAAATCAGCATAAGGAGTGCTCATTTTATCTGCAGTGTAATGGAAAGCTATTGGAGGTTTAGGCAAGGAAACAGTATGGTTCAATTTGTGTTTTTAAAAAGATTTCCCTCACTGCTGTGTGAGGAAAACATTGGAGAAACCGAGAGCCAACTCAGGGAATCAAAAGAGGCCAATGCAATTGTCTTGGTAAGAACAAATGTTACTGGGATTAGTGGGTGGCAGCAGCAGCAAGGAGAGGAAAGTCTCCTTGGATGTGGGGGAGGGGTTTAAAAGAGGAGGAGAAGCAAGGATGGCATCTAGGTTTCTGACTTGAGAAATTGAGCAGAATGTGATGCCCTTAGCATAGGTGGAAAAGACTAGAAGCTTGGATATGAGGAGAGAGAGCCCGAGGACATTTGGACATGTTAAATCTGAGAATCAAGTGGAGAGGTCAATGAAGTGGTCGGAAATGCGTGTGTGGAAGTCAGAGAGTTTAGTCTGGGCATATAAATTAGGGAGTTGCTAGCTTGGGGTGGTATTAAAAGCTCTGGGAGTGAATGAGAGTGTGAGGAGAGTGAAGAGAGAGCTAAGGTGAGTCCTGAGGTCACAGAGAACCCGCAACCTTGGCGTATGGGGACAATGCTCTAACGGTTAGTCTAACCAACTGAGCTACCCAGTCAGGGCTGTGCCTTAGCATTCTTAACACATTCTTGTGTCATGAATAATTTTCTTTAACAATCTCCAAATGGGGTCACCTTCTGAGGTACTGGGGGTTAGGACTTGAACATATGAACTTGGGGGCACAATTCAGCCAATGACAAGGGGTATTAATGAGTCATATGTATGGAATTCGAGTACTCAGCAACTAGAACATAGAGGAAAATAAAGAACCAACAAGTCAGCCAACTTATCACTTGAAATGATAATATAGCCTCTGTCTGCTGTTTTGGGACTGTGATATATTTTCCTAGTGGTCTATTTTAAAAAATAAATAAGGTTTAACTTTTCCTCAAAAAAAAAAAGAACCAACAAATCTTCAGTGGAAAGAGACAATGACCAGATAACATCAGTGGGCTGTGTATTTGAGGGGAGTTGGGATGTCCTGATGCATGAGTCTCAAGAGAGCGGCCACTCTTGCAAAGAGAGAGAGAGAGGTGGTCTGAAAACAGCCATGAGGCAGAAGGAGGACAAGCAGGTCTCCCTCCCTGGTGGGGAGGCCTTTAGAGATAGTAACCTCAGGTCTGTAGTAATAATAATAATAATAATAACAACAACAACAGCAGCAGCAGCAGCAGCAGCAGTTTCCAGCTGAGAGGGCTGCCTGAGCAATGATCTCCTCAGGCAACAGCCATGTTTTCACAAATGCAGGAGGTGGCTGGGATGTTGGGAGAAGAGACTGAGGATAAAGAGGAGTTAGCCAATCAGAGCAGGAGTCTACATCTACAGCGTCTGGGTAGATGTGCACATCTGTGTGTGTGTGTGTGTGTGTGTGTGTGTGTGTGTGTGTGTGTGTGTGTGTGTGTCTATTTTAAGGCCACCATTCAGTCTTGAAACCAATAACTCTTATTGTCTACTGCCCATGTGGGACATTTTCACCACTTTAAATTGGTGGCTGGAAAAACCAGGCTTACTCAATAGTAAGACTGGGCCACCTATGAAATAGCAGCTGATTCTCCAAGTGAACTTTCAAATCCATTTGTCAATTTGCTTCCGGTGAGTAGTGCCCCCAAGAGCTCATACAGCCAGCTCGCTCTCTCTCCATTATTCCAAGAAGAGCCTGAAGTTAAAGAATTGCATCCTGAGATTTGGTGCCTCTGTTGGCCTCACCCATCAAAAGGATAGGATTAAAGTGCCAAGGGCTGAAACGCCTCTTTATTTCATTCACGTAAGGCCAGGTGATTCCTCCCTTCGGATTTTTATATTAATGTTCAAAATAAAAAGTCAGCTGTGTGCAGTGGCTTAATCTAATCCTGTAAGACACATTTCGCCAAATAAGCATGTGCAAATGCAGAAATTTGGGTTTTGAGCTGGATGAAACATCTGAAGGACAGGATGTGCCTGCATGTTTCGTGGAATGAGCCAGGCGCGTTACTAAGATGATGCATTGCTGAAAACTGTCTAGAAACAGAAAAATGAACCCGAGCCAGGGCAGGCTCTCTCAGCTTAAATAGATGGAAATCCAAAATGAGGACCTTAAGGAAAAGGGTTGAATTTGAATTATTTTAATCACTAGGAGGAAAGAAATCAGGACTTTTAAAAGAAATTGAATATCTGAGACTATCCGGGCATCTCACTTTAAATAATACATCCATCGTGTAAATAATTCTGTGTTCATTCGTTCAACCAGAACTTTAAAAAATCTGTTTTGTCTCATGTCTTATGCTAGGTGCTGGGGATATGAAAAAGGCAGGGCTCCTCCCTAGGGATGTTCCAGTCTAGGGAAGACAGACAGTCACAGATGGTATTGGTTCCCATTAGAAGTCAATCTAGACTAAATCCCAACTCCCAGCCTGTAGACTCCAGAGCCTAGGGCAGAGGGCAGCCAGATTTGCAAGGTTTTATTGCATCAGGCACTTTCTGGAAAAAAATTATTTCCCACGTATATGTGCTATTTTAAAGAAAAGTGAATAAAGTTGTGATTAACCAAAAGAAAACTCATTTAAAAGCTTTTCTTGCCCTGCTGGTGTGGCTCATTAGTTGAGTGTTGACCCATGAAGGTCACGCTTTGATTCCCGGTCAGGGTACATGCCCGGATTGCAGATTCAATCCCCAGTAGGAAGCATGCAGGAGGCAGCCGATTGATGTCTCTCTCTCATTGGTGTTTCCATCTCTCTATCCCTCTCCCCTCCTCTCTCTCTAAAAAATCAATAATAAATACAACATATTAAAAGCTTTTCTGAATGCATGGAGCTTCTTGCCGTGTATTTTGTCAATCAATGGGTATGAAAAGTACAGCTACACCTAAAAATTCAGGAAATATTTTGAAGTTCACAAAGGATCTTCAAACTAGCAAGAGGTGGTAACCACAGGTCTAGTCGCTGGCATGGGACCACTGATTCGCTGTGCAATCCCAGCACAGCGGGAGTGCAGGACGGGCTGTTTCCTCTGATCCAAAGCTGGATTCTGGATTCCATGTCCCTCTCCTCCTTGGGAATCTCACTCCATTAATTACCTCTTTTCTTTGATATCTTCACTCTTTCCCTCTCTACCAGATCTTTCCCCTTTGTCCATGTACATGCTCAGGGATGTTCTCTATCATGTCAGTTGCTCAGACATTTATTGGGCTTCTGTATAACCTCGTCTGGAATGTCAGGGAAAGACTCTCTGAGAAGTTGGAAGTTGACCTCAGAATAATGAATAGGCATTAGCCAGCAAATATAGGAGCAGGGGAGTTCCAAGCTTTCCGTCTTATCTCCTAAAATAAATCTCAAAACCATTTGCTTTTGTCCATCTCCAACACCAGTTAATCCAAGCTGCCAATAACTCTTATCTGAATATAATAATGTCCTTATAACTGGTCTAACAGTGGTCACTCTTGCCTCCTGAATGTCTGGTCTTCACACTAGCCAGAGTGGCCTTCTTAAAAGGTGACTCTCCCCAACTCCTTGCCACCACCACCTCCAAGGCCCTGGTGGTCCAGCCTTTGCCTAACTCTCCTGCCTTGCTAAACATCCTTCATTCCTTCCCACCTTCCTCTCTAACCCACACAGGCCTTGCCGAACCCCATATTTTCTCTGCTCCCTCCTCTTGCATTTTTTTATTCAGCTTGAACACAGTGGTAAGGAATTTGACTTCATTTAAAGAGCAATGGGAAGTCTTGGATTTTTAAGTGGAGGAGTGATGACATATGACCAGACTTATATTCTGAAAAGAGCACTTTGGCTACTGTGTGAAGAGTGAATTTGAAGGTGCAGAGGAGAAAGCAGAGACCCGTGGGGAAGCTATTTCTGAGGCACAGGTTAGAAATAAGGGTGGCTTGGCCCCAGGTGATGGCAGTATGTATAGAGAGAAATAGACAGGCTTGAGATATAGTAGGAAATGGAACCAAGAGAGTTTGGGATGGATTTGGTGGCAGAGAGTGAAAGAGTGAAATCAAGGATGAGTCCTAAGATTTTGACTTGAGCACTTGAGTGGTGGTGGTTTTATTTACAGAAAGCCTGTCGGTGCTCACTGTCCTATCTACACTGATCACTTGCCATTTCCACCTCTTTTTGGCTGTGAGTTGTTAGAGTAATTGGGATATAGAGTGCTTAATTAGGAGCAAACTGAAAGATGTCAACATATGGAAAAGACTGGGGAGCATGGCCGATATAAAGCATTGTGAAGTTCACTCCTTAGAAGAGATGAACTTGAGGTGTTACCTTGCTGGCCCCTTCTGTCTTTACTTCCTTCCCTATCCAGCATAGATATCATTTCTTACCACTTCAACCTCCTCTTACCAATAGCCTTGCCCTAATGTTCCCCCCAACTCTGGCAAAACACCAACTTTGGATGAATCCAATTATTGCTCATCTCCGGTTGCTAAGCACTGCTGGAAATCTACCCAGATTGGTGCCACTATAAATCACTGGTGCCACTCTAAATTTATGGTCTCCAACTTCAAATGGACCCTCAATTCTGCCTGGCAATCCTTCTCCATTTCCCTTGTCATCTCTCTCTCTCGTTCTCCACAGTGGCTATTGCAGAGTTTAACCCTCTCTTCAGCTCACTTTCCCTTTTCTCTAAGCAGATGACTTCATTCCTACTTCACAGACAATATACAGGCCATCAGAAAAGGGAGCTACCCCAGCCTTCTTTCATCACCTATATCCTTATTTAAATCTAAAGCTATCCTTACTTGCCTCTATCCACTTATTTGTCTCTTCTTCTGTGTAAAAGTAATGCTTCAGCTTGGATCTCATTCCCTTCCACTATTCAGGACTCTTATTTATGCCATCCATTCCATATATTGTTCAGCCACCCTTTTACCAGCTCCTTCCTAATTGCATTGAAACTTGCTCAGGTCCCTCCCATCTAAAAAAAATTTTTTTAAAGAATCTATTTTTCTGTCTATCCCTAACTAGTTTCTATCAGATCTCTCTCCTTTCTTCTTATTAAAACTTCCTAATAATAATGTCGACACTGTTTTTGTCTTTGATTCTTACTATCCACTCTTTCCACAAACCACTCTAGTCTTGCCCTCATCATTGTTACTAATGACCTCCATATGGGGTTCTAATGGTCACCTTTCAGTCACTATACCCCTTGGATTCTCAGGAGCTTTGATGCTATTAACCATTCCCCCTTCTAGAAACTCTTTTCCTTGGCTTCTATAAGCCACACTCTCCTGGTTCTCTTAGGCTACTCCGTATTCCTCTTCCTACCCTTGAATGATAGTTAGATGCCAGGCTTTCTTCTCTTTTCACTCTATACCTTAATCTTAGATGAATTCTGTGGCAGATTATTTGCAAAAATGGTCGCATTAATCTCTCCTTCCTTGTATCTTTGTTCTTTGTAAGGTAACTTGGCAACTCATCCTATCAAGAGGTAGAATCTATTCCTACCTCATGAATCTGGACTGGCCTTGACTTACGTTGACCAACAGAATATGGCAAACAATGTTGTGCCAGTTGCAAGCCTGAACCCCACTGCCATGTGAGCAAGCCTGGGCTAGCCTCTTGGATAATGAGAGTCCCCTGGCCCAGTCACCACAGCCAACAGCCAACAAAGCAGCTGGTGAGTGAGGCCATGTGAGACCAGCTAGCTTCCGCCAACCAGACATCCATCTTTTGATGTAATCCAGATGCAATACTGCACACACATTTTTCTTCATCCTCTCAACCACCCTATGTGGTTGGGGTTCTTCATTACCCCATCTTACAGATGAGAAAACTAAAGCAAAAAGAAGTTAATGACATGCCCATAATCACACTGCAGAAATTGGTACATCTGAGATTTAAATCTAGATATGTCAGACTCCAAAACCTCTGATTGTCACCCTATATTCTCTTCCCCACACTTGCAGTTCCAAGTGTGTATCACATTCTCATGTCTCTAACTTGACCCATGATGACTTTTCTTCCTTACATAGTTCATCCTCCTGCTCTTCTTGGCTAACCCTATTCATCCTTTACAACTCTGCTTAGATATTACATCCTTAAGAAGTTCCTCTGACTTCCCTTTCTTCCCCAGGATGGATCAGATGACCCTCTTCTCTGTCACCAAAGCATCCTCTCCACATCTCTCTACCCACTCTCATGAAGTACATTAAAGTTATGTCTCTCTTCCTAGATTGTGAAACCACTGGGAACAGGGACTCTGGACCCAGACTGGGGCCAGTGGGTGCTGGGAGCTAGATGATGGCTTCACCCAGCCAGGTGTCATGAGCCAATACATACAAAAAACATGGTTGCCCAGATATCAGCATGGCACAGGCCAAAGTCAGGTAAGCAGAGCTGGAGTGCCCCAAACTACTCAAAATGCCAACTACTCACACAGAAATGGAAATTTCAGACTCTTTGGTAATTTCTAAGGTAATGGGTCTTAAAATGAACTTTTCAAAGGCATAAAATTTGCAAAGCCATTCACCCCAAACTCTAATATGTGAGCTTGAAGAGAAACTGTAAGAGATTCCAGGGATACTGCTCTTTCTTCTTTATTTCATCAATAGACACTTTCTCATGAAAATGCACTCTAAAAAGTACTGGAAATGAGAGATTTAACAAATGGAGTCAGTAACCCTGGCCATACCTCAGGCAATGCAAGATGCAAATGGCCCCCAAAGGGCACATTGCTCTTTACAGTGAAAGCAAACCCTCTCTAGGAGGGGCAAGGCTTCCCCAGAGCACCCTGTCTCAGCAGCTGCTGTCATCCAGCTGGGGAAGGGAAGGTGTCATATGGTGCGGGGCCATCAATTCCACCTCAGCCACCTTTGATGTGATGAGACAGTGATGAAAAAAATGCTGCCTTCAGAAGAAGAGAGACATTAGAGAACAAAATCCTGGGTTCTTGCAAATGTCCCAAGCAATTAAAAAAATTACAGAGTGCACAGAGAGCAAACACTAATATGGTGATATAACATGCCTAGAGTACATTTTGAGAAGTTTCTCAGAGAAACCCCAGGGAATCTTTCACCATCTACCTTTTTAGTGCTTTTTCTTTCAAGTCTTTGATTCTAAAATTAGGTGCATACCAGTAAGAGGCTGTGGAGCCAGCATAATCATGTAGGGTGGTGGGTTAGTTTATTCTTGAGTGAGTGGTATTTGCATTCAATAATGGCTTGGCATCATTTTGGAATGTATATACTGTTGTACATAAGTGTGAGGAAAACTAATAGCTTCTTGACAAAAATCTATGTTTTTCCTCTTTTTGGATATGCACCTAGACTACATCTCCCAGTCTCCTTTGGAGTTCATTGTGGTCATCAGACTAAGGTCTAGCCATTAAAATTTGAGAAGAAATCATAGCACTTTTAGGCTCAACCCTTAAACATTCCTACACATCAATTTTACAGATGAATGGTGGTGATGGTTGCACAAAAATGGGAATGTACTTACTACCATTGAATGGAACACTTAAAATGGTTAAAATTGTCCATTCTGTGTTATGTGTATTTTACCACAATTTAATTTTTTAAAAATAATTTTTAACGCCCTAACCACTTTGGCTCAGTGGATAGAGCATCAACCTGCGGACTCAAAGGTCCCAGGTTCGATTCCGGTCAAGGGCATGTACCTTGGTTGTGGGCACATCCCCAGTAGGGAGTGTGCAGGAGGCAGCTGATCGATGTGTCTCTCTCATCGATGTTTCTAACTCTCTATCCCTCTCCATTCCTCTCTGTAAAAAAATCAATAAAATATATTTTTAAAAAAAGAAGAGGGAAAAATTAAAAAAATAAAAATAAAAAAATAATAATTTTTAACAATTTCCATGCTCTGTAACACTCTGTCCCTCCCTCACACCCCAACAGGCTGAAATGGAGACAAACAACTTAAGGGCAATCTTGGAAGCTACTGAAAATGATAGTCTCTATAAGTATGCTTACCAGCACTAGAAATAAGCTTCTATTGTATTTGAGTCACTCTAACTATTGGGACCAATGTTAGTTATTGCTGTGTAACAAATCGCCCC
Source organism: Myotis brandtii (assembly GCF_000412655.1). Lineage (NCBI taxonomy): Eukaryota > Metazoa > Chordata > Mammalia > Chiroptera > Vespertilionidae > Myotis > Myotis brandtii. The sequence continues at coordinate 443,131 of NW_005360425.1, read as the reverse complement.
AAATCGTAGTGGTTCAAAACAACAACATTTATCATCTCACAGTTTCTGAGGGTCAGGAGTCTAAGTACAGCTTAGCTGGGTCCTCTACTTCAAAGTCCCTCACAGGCTGAAATCAAGATGTCAGCCAGGACTACAGTTAGTCCAACCCTCAGCTGCAGAAGAAAGTATCTGATTCCAAAGTCACTCATGTGATTACTGGCAGGATTTAGCTCCTCATGGGTTGTTGGCTGGAGGCAGCCTGGTTATGTGGACCTCTTGAAAACAACTCACTGCATGGCAGCTTGCTTCATCACAGAAAGAAAGCCAGGGGAGCCATAAGAGTGAGCAAGATGGAAATAACAATCTTTTATAACTTAATTTCAGAAGTGACATCCCATCTTTTTGCTGAATTCTGCTTATCAGAAGCAAGTCACTGAGTCCAGCTCATACTCAAAGGGAGAGCATTATACATGAGCATGAAAGCCAAGAGACAGATATCATGAGACCATTTCAGAGGCTTCTTCCCACTGGGCCCATTCGTTACTGTAGCTAGCCTACCCTAATTATTATAATACGTCTAATGGAGCAGTTTGCAGCTTTGATATTGGTGAAAGTTTTATTTGAACATTTTACTCCATTCATTCTCTCTATTGCTGGGGCAGAAGTGCCCAATTTCAGGTACTTCATAACTGAAGAGATAAATGATGATATTTCATGAGTTTTCCCAGCATGATTCACATTAGCATCATGACCATAGCTGACCAAATCCAAGACCAAAGGTAAAAGTAGCTTCCTTTTGTTGCAGATGGTTTCTCTTCCCTTCCCTTGGTGACTAAAATCTAAGACAGCAGGACTTTCCCCACAGCGGTAGCTTTGCCACCATGTTTTCTGGAGGGTCTGGCCAGCTCCTCACACGTCAGAAGGTGGAGAACAGAGTACATTAGTCTTGTTTTCACAAAGCCTGGATTGAGGAGGGGCTGGCCAGACAGCTGTCAGATGCAAAGATCCTCGCTTTGTATATTGCTCAACTTAATTGCTCATCTGGCTAAGCCCCATTCCTCTCCAGATGTTGTATCACGGCACTGCTGGAATTGCTGCTTTCAGCCTCCTCTCATCACCCTAATTAAGCCAAAATAATAAGGCAACATGTTAGACACGATGATCAAGTTTTAATTAGACTTTGATAAACCCAATGTGAATTTGGGCTCATCAGGTGCAACATCTCTGACGAGTAGTGAGGCCAGTGAATCATGAGATGGTTTGGGTATAAATAGCAACGAGAAGCTCAATTTCATTTGTGTGGAGGGAGACCAGGGATTGGGTATGTGTGAAACTATAACAACCATAATTACATTTGAGGACACTTTACAGTTTACAAAGTTCTTTCAGACCATTGCTACGTGATTATGTGAACTGAGGTTCATTTCACAATAAGGCATCCAGGCCCAGATGGGGAGAAGAAGGGAGAAGCTAAAGTTTAGTCAATTCCTAAGACATACCAGAAACTGTGCTTGGAGCATCATATCCAAAATAGAAGTCAAATGTCTCACCCAAAGTCCCAGATCTGTTCATTTCCTTTATAGAGCTATCTTCACCACTTGTGCAAACAGTCTTCCAAAGGCAATGCCACAGAGGCAATGCCACAGAATTAGAGCTGAAAGTACCCTTAGAGATAGATAAATCCAACCTCCTAACTATACAGGTGGGGAAACCAGGGCACAGAAAGGAGAAGGCTTGCACCATGGTCACCCAATAATTTGGTCATAGAATCAGCAAGAACTTAAGTGTGACACTATCACTCTTCTAATTCATTCATTTATTTTGATTTGATTCAACAAATATTTGTTGAGCATCTACTTTGTGCCAAGCACCATTTTAGGGATGTAGCAGTAGATTAAAAGAGATAAAGAGCCATGTTATAGTGGGTTTCCATTCTGGGGAGTGGGCAATAGAGAGTGAATAAGTAAGTTATATAGTATGTTAAGAGAGAATAAATGCCATGGACACACCAAAAAAAAAGATGATAGAGCAGGATAAGGGGGATGGAGAGCAGCAGAGATGGGTGACCTTAAATTTAAACAGGATGGTCAGGATAGGTCTTATTGAAATTGAGAAAGCTTCCTAAAGACAAACGTCTCCATTCATTCATTCTTTCATTCACTTATTCATTCTTTGAGAACTTACTGAACACTCACTTTTGTCCAGACTTTTGACAGAGGTGGGCAGTGATGTCGGTAAAACCCAGCTGAATTCCCAAGAAAACCGCTGAGCTCCTTCTTCCTGAAAAATGGCATTCCCCAAGCTCATTACCAACCAAGCGGCTCCAGTGCTACTGACCACTTCTATGTAGCACAGAACATGTGGACACAGCATGGAAAGTGTGATAGCCAAGCAGTGGTTGAGCCTGGAAGGGAGCAGGCAGTTTATCTGCAGGAGCCTCCCTCCCCTCCCAATAACTCACCTCACAGGTACACTAACAAGTCTCCCTTCCTGGATAACCTAACCTTTACCCACCTCTTCCCTTCAAACCTTCACCACACAGGAGCTAACCTCATGATCAAAGCCTTGTGTGAAGGCCCTAGTGTCAGCTAGTTACCCCTATAAGTTAAATGAATCTGTGGATTTTGGTGTCTATACCAGTCTGCTAATTGGGGTCTAATGACCCCGGACCATTCATTTTCTCTCTCTTTCTAATTTGTTGAAACAGCATTCTAGAGATAAGTGGTCTCTGACAGAAGCCTTCATTTACACTGTGTGGAAGCAATAATCCTTTGCGTTTGTATAGAATTTTACGATTGACAAGGCACTTTCACATTCGTCATGTCATCTAAGCACCATAAAAGTGCTGAGTTATTATTCTTTCTTCCTCTCCCCTCCCCCCAACCCCCCTCCAGATTAGGAAGCCTGTGCTCTTAGGAGTAAAAGATTTCTCCAACATCACACATGGAAACAGCTAAATGTTCAATGCTCTTTCTAAAACTCCAAGTTGGCTGGCTCCATGGACAAAGTAGAGGTGATCCAGCCTCATGTTGAATAGAAAAGTAATAGAGAGAAATCCAGGAAAGTAACAACATGAAATCCAGAAGCAGTAGATTGTAGTATTTTTCAAACTTCAATGTGTACAAAATCCCTCGGGGGATATTGTCAAAAGGCAAATTCTGAGTCTATAGGTCTGGGCCAGAGCCTGAAATTCTACATCTTTTTCAAACTCCCAGGTGATGCCGATACAGCTGGTCCTCAGGCCACACTTTGAGTAGCAAGAGGATGATGCAAGGCCACACCCTGAGTCATTTGATTGGAAAGAGCTCAAATCCCAGTTCTGCCCTTTTGTGGCCATGTAATTTCAGACAAGTCTCTTCCCCAAACTGAAACTCAGGGTGGTGGTTATTTTCCCACACACACAATTGGATACAGAAAAAATGCCATGGGGGGGGGGGGCCTCAAATTTTTCCCTAACAAGACCTTGACTGATCGATGCCCTGAGACTGTCAGGGAGGCTTATCCAAGATGTATCCTGCACAAAGGTACCCACCCATACGGCAGTGGGTGTCAGCTGAAATCCAGTCCGCACTCCACTTACCACGCAGCACCCCCTGAACAAGGTTACATCCACCTAAAGGAAGGGGATCATTTCTCTCATTTACACAAGGGCACTACATGGACCAGCCTGGGTCTTACATACCTTTCCACCATCCTTGACAACTGCTCATGGCCTAACTGATCTGCCTCTATAGGGCTTGACCTAGTTGCCAAATTCTTCATCTATACTTTGTCTCCTCCTCTGCCAGGACTCTATTGAGTGCCACCCCTATCAATAGCTTTGTGGCAGGGTTTATGTTCATTCATTACCATTCATTTATTTAACAGCAAATACTTATGCAGTGTCCTCTCTGTGCTAGGCATGGTTCCGAGCACCAAGAACACAGTAATAAGCAAAAATAGACAACCCCCCACTATGGAGCTACCATTCTCAGAGGAAAGAGATAATCCATAAATAAGGTTTAAGATAATGGCAGGAAGTGATATGCATAATGAGGAAAACGAGACAGAAGGTGATATTTGAGCAGAGACCTGGAGAAGGTGAGAGAGTGAGCCTAGCAAGGTGGTAGAGAAACAGGTCCTGAGGCAGAAATGTTCTTGGCATGGTCAAGGGAGCTGCACCAGTGTGAGTGAAGCAGCATGTGTCAATGGGAGCATGGAGGTCATGTGGAGAACTTTGGGTTTTATTCTAAACTAGAGGCCCGGTGCACGAAAACTTGTGCAATTGGGGTTGGGGGGTGGGTGGGAGGGTGCGAGTCCCTCAGCCGGGCCTGCACCCTCTCGCAGTCTGGGACCCCTAGGGAGATGTCCACCTGACAGCTGAGGCCCACTCCCTGGGGGGATCAGGCCTAAGCTGGCAGTCAGACATCCCTCTGGCAGCCCAGGAGCCCAGCTTGTGGCTGAGCAGGGCTCCCCCTGTGGGAGGTCACTGACCACCAGGGGGCAGCTCCTGAGTTGAGCATCTGCCCCCTGGTGGTCAGTGCGCATCATAGTGACCAGTCATTCCCGGTTGTTCTGCCATTAGGGTCAATTTGCATAATACCCTTTTATTATATTCTAAATGTGATGGGATAATGCTGGAGAGCTTTGTGCCAAGGCATTGCTGCTGCTACAGTTATGCCCCCCTTTGTTTCCAGTTTAAATGTTTGAAAAGGCTAGGTTGTGGCATAATTCATTCAACAAAGTCAGCAATATATCTTGAGTCCCTACCACATGCCAGGCACTGTTCTAGGCCCTAATCTAGGTCCTGGGAATATTAGCCATGAGTAAGATGAACAAGCTCTCCATCCTTGTGGGGCTTACATTGCTATCATGGGGATATGAATCTCCACATCGCTCTCTTCTTGATGAGATCGATGTAGGGGTGAGGGTGTGCTGGCACTTTTTCATGAAGCCTACTACCTCTCTTTGGGTTAGGGGTAGGATAAGCCAGAAGGGGCTGAGGGGCCACTGCTACCTACACACAAATGCTTTGTATTCATGACTCTTGGGGAAATCAAGAGCAAGAGGTGGATACCATGTCGAGGTCCATGTGAAATAGAAAGAAAGGATAGCTCCAGGAAGAAAAACATAATGGGGTTGAGCTTCCTGAGGAAGATGGAATTGACCTTGGAAATGAACAGAAACCTTGGAAATGCACATAAATTCTAGGAAGAAACGGAAATGAGATGGGAAGCTTGACTTTGCTTGTGTTTTACATGCTTGTTCAGAAGCATTGTGCCCAATTGTATTTGCCCAAGATCTAGCTTATAAAGCATCTCCTTTACAGGACCATCCTCAACAACCTTCATTACTTCTGCCTTCCAACAAATGCCTTGCCCTGTGCCTAGTTCAGTGTTTCCAATGCCTATTACAGAACCTGGTTCATAGCAGGCACTCAATGAGTACTTGCTGGGTCAGGAAATGGATGGATGGATAAGTGAATGTATGTTATGATGGCCACATGGGTATAGTTTTTATCTCAGACTAGCTTGTTGGTTCCAAGGTGTATGCATGAGGAGGTAAGGGAGACTGCAGGAAAAATCTGAAACTGGCTAATTAATATATTTTTCTGCTATAGCACCTAGAATGTGGCCTTGTACATAATAAGAGCCCAATAAATGTGAGCCGAATGAAAGAAGATAAGCTTTGACCAGAAATATGAGTCCAAGGGTTCAGTTTTTTCCATGAAACTTTAATGCCAAAAAGGATTTCTGCATATGAAATTCACCCTTCCCTGCTCACCTTTACATAATTCAAGCAGCATGTGGTTCCTTGGGGACTTCTTTGGACATTAAGTTCTCTCTCAACAGTCTGAGGATTGAACAGCTGCACTTAAGCAATTACCATCGATTTGTCATTATGAGGGGAGTATAGGAGCAATGGGAGGAAGGGCGTGGAGATGAGAGCGAGGTGCAGAAGAGCTAGGGACAGAGGAACCCAGGGACCAAGAAACACGGGGACTGCTCTTGTGGAGGCAGGGAGCTGGGAGAACGCAGTGTCCCTGGGGGAACTGGGATGCCAGATAGGGCCATTCATGACCCCAGAAGCATCGGAGCCTTTACATTATTTCCTGGCATGCTTGTTTCTTTCCCAGTGTCTAGCTCGAGCCCCTCAGCATCAGCCTGACAAGCGCACCTCAACAAGGCAAATCAGAAAAGGGAAGAGGTTGCAAAGGTTGTCTTTGTTTTGCAGTGAAAACCCAACCTGAGAGCTGATGAGAAAAGCATCAAGGCGCTTTTTGAAGATGGGAGTCCCCCGGGAGCTGTCAGAGGAGTGGGAAATGCCTCAGGCATGGTTTGCCTCCCTGACTCCGGCTCCCAGGAACATTTGTGCTTGATAAGGATAGGTCCAGGTTGGAGATGACCAAAACTGCAGTGTAGCAGCTGGTTAGGAGCCTCTGGGAGAAAGATAAGAAATGATTCCTGTGGGGGCCCAGAACTCAGGAAGGAGAAGCCCTGAGAAAAAGAGGAGGAGAAGTTACCCTCCCTGACTCCTCATTTAGAAGGAAATTGCCTCCAGTGGAGCTGGGTGGGAGAAGAATGCTCAGACCCTCCCACTTTGTTGTGAATTAGTGATGCTAAACCCTCTTGAGGCTCGAGACACCTGGAGAGGGAGAAGTGAGAGGAAAACCAGCAGTTAGCATCCACCGCACTCTGAGGCAGGCAGCGTCACATACCTTGTCTCATCAAACCCTTACAACAATTCTCTGAAACAAGCTCCATAATTCCCGTCTGTAGTGGGTTGAATTGCACACCCTCCAAATAGGTTACTGTGTTGTTAGATGAGATCATTTTGGGTTATCAGGTGGGCCCTAGAGCCAGTGCCAAGTGTCCTTATAAGAGACAGAAGAGAAGGCACTGAGAAGGTTATGTGAAGACAGAGGCAGAGATTAGAGTGGTGCAGCCACAAGCCAAGGAACTCCTGGAGCCACAGAAGCTGGAATAGGGAAGGACGGAGCCTCCCCTAGAGCCTTCGGAGGGAGTGCAGACCTGCTGACACTTTGATTTTGTACATCTGGCCTCCAGAACTATGAGAGAATAACTGCTTGTTGTTTCAAGCCACTACCTTTGTGTAATTCATATGGCAGCCCTATTACATCATTTCATAGATGAGAAAATGAGGCTCAGAGAGGCTGAGCAACCTCTCTAAGAATACCTGGCTCGGATGAGAGAGATCTGGGTTACAGACCTTGAATAGAGCAAAAGATTAGTATTTGCCACAGAGCATCTGCAGAAATGAGTCCAGAAGGGCCATCTGCAAAGAGTTCCATAATCCAAAAGGGGGGAACACTCGGCCAGGTCCTCTCTGCTAGTGTTGGTGGTAAAAGCTCTAAGAAAACTATTTGAACATCACTTCCTCAGCAAGACCTGCCCTCACACTAGAGAAAGTTAGGTTCTTCCCTGGCCGTTCCTTCTCATAGTACCTACCCTGGGCTTCCCTCTGAGCTTACGCTCACAAGCCTGAGTGAATGCATATTCGGAGTTTGTTTTTGTGTACTGTACCAACACTTGGCACATTACACAAATAACTGCTGAATGGATGATCATGAAAAATTGGTTTAACTTTAACCCAACGTTTTCCAAACTTGATTAACCATTAAAGCCTTACCCCTGTAGCACCTGAGAACATCAGATTTGGAGAGAGGTGGGGGTCTCCGCCAGAAAGTTGCTGAAGACGCTGTGTTTTCCTGAGACGGGCTTGAGTAGACTTCTCCGGCCAGAGGGCCTCTCTGATCCTCTTGAGGCCATGGAATCCCAATTAGTGTGTCTATGGGATTTGAAGTGTGAGGAAGAATAGACAAGTTGCCCTGAAATCTACCAGTACATGGAAAAACCAACACGTGATACTAGCCAGAAAAATTCTGAAATTAAAAAAAAAGAATAAAAATAAATCACGAGCCTTGCCAGATATTAAAACATAATAAAAACCTGTAATACTTAAAACTGTTTTGTACAAAGACAGGCCAGTCAAGTAAAGGAAAATAGAATCGTAAAACATAATAAAAACCTGTAATACTTAAAACTGTTTGGTACAAAGACAGGCCAAAGTGGAAGTAAAGGAAAATAGAATCAGATAGAAATCTAAGGATACACAGGAATTTCATCTATGGTGAATATGATATTTCAAATCAGGCCAAAGGGATTCTTCAACAAGGGGAACTGAGGCAGCCAACGTGCCATCTGGAAAAAAAGAGTGAAGCTGGATCTTGTCTTCACTTCTCATATTATAGCAAATTCCAGATGGAACTTTGTATTTCAGCATAAAAAAATAAACCCATAAAAGTACTAGAAAGGAACACAGGAGACTTTTATATGACTGTGGAGTAGAGCCAGACTTTCTAAGCAAGACAACTCTAAAGTGAAAAAGTAAAGCATTGATTCACTGGAGTAGAAAAATTAAATTCTCTGAACTTTGAAAAGTACCATAAGTAAGCTCAAAAATCAACCAAAAAACTGGGAGAAAAATATCTGCAACTCATATGAAAAACAAAGGCCTCATTTGCTTAATGTATCAAAAGCTCCGAGAGATCGATAAGAAAATGACAAATAACCCAACAGAAAATAAATGGGCAAAAAACAAGCCAAAACAAAAAGCACAAACAGACAACTCAGAGAAAAAAAGTCCTGCAGATGGCTAATAACAGTTTTTAAAGTATTTTAAACCACCTTTTATAATGAAAGAAATGGACATTTAAAATGAAAATTTATTTTTCATCTATCCGATTGGCAAAATTCAGAAATGATAAGACACAGTCGTAGCGGGGGGTAGGGTAATAGGCATTCTCATGCTTATTGGTGGAAACATAAATTGGGCAACATCTATCAAAATGAAAAGAGTGGGTCAGATGCTCAGTGGATGCAGATTCCTGCCTCAGGAAATCTTGGGCTGAACCCTAGCCAGCCCTTCAGGATCCATCTCTCCTCAGCCACCTGCCAGGACCCCACAACCACCTTGAACTACCACCAACACTAAAGACTTCCCTCAGCCCCAGACCAGCCTGGAGCTCTGTGCCTCCTGGTCACTGTCTATGCCTTACCACTCAGATTGGGATGAGTGGCTTGGGAGAACTCTGCCAAATATTTTCTTCTCAAGTCCCATTAGGAGAGGAAACATGCTGAGAAACCAAAGGCACCAGCAACTTAGGAGGAGGCCAGTCTTTCTTCAGAACAGGAAGAAGGCAGCCCCTGGCAAATAGAAGGGGGATTAAATGCAGTGGCGTGTGCATTACACTTGAATGAGATTGTGAGTTGGTCATTATGGAAATTGCACAAACTGGCCCTGACCCGAATGATCCCCACTTTGGGATTTCACTGGGACCCATGTGAACATGGAACCAGTTTCTCCACCATGAAACCAACTTCCATAACACGTGGGCTCAGGAGCCTGGCATGGTGCAGCATCTTTTTGATAAGCACATCTGGGAGATGGTGACATTGACAGCTGAGCCCCAGGCTGGCTTCCTCATTACCATGGGGGTGGCTTCCCAGTGCAGCCTGTGTGTCCTTGGTTTACTTTTAACCTTTCTATAAGCTATATCAAAAACATCCACCAAGTTTTCTTTGAATATTTCCACTCTTCCTTAAATAAATGAATCTTGTACCCCCTTAGCCAAAGAAATATTAAAACAGTACAAACATATTAACCCAGCAATTTATCTTTTAGGAACTTATCTGTCATGTATGCTCATACATATGCTAAAGACATGTACCATTATAGTATTGCTAGTAACAGAAATAGACAAGAAAGAAATTTAAATGACAATCAATAAAGACCCTAGTTAGATAAATTATAGGATATCATGCAATGGAAAATTAGTTAGCCATGTAAAAGGATGAGACAACTGATATGGACACATCCAAGATATATAAATTTTTTCAAAAGCAAGGTACTGAATGGTCCATCATTGATGCAAAAAAATAATTACATATGCATAGAGTATTTACAGAAGAAAAATTGTCAGTACAAAATGTATACAGTAAAAAGAATTGCTCCTTCCCTCTGTAGGCCAACCTACCCTAACTCTAAAGGAGGGAAGATCTAGTCTCTGAAATGTGAGGATCTTCAAGTCTAGTCCTTCTCCCAATCCAGCAGCCACATCATAGAATTGGGCTCTTGTTTAGGTTTGTCATCCCAATTCTGCTTGACCAACCAGCCCTCTGCAAAGATGGGGTTGGGGCTGCTTTGTTTTAGCCAAGCCCTTGACAACTGCAATTGGGCTCTTGTTTAGGTTTGTCATCCCAATTCTGCCTGACCAACCAGCCCTCTGCAAGGATGGGGTGGGGCTGCTTTGTTTTGGCCAAGCCCTTGACAACTGACTTCAGACCATTAGCCTGGAGTCCAGAAACCCATTCCTGAAATGCATGTCTCCGTGACCAATTGCCCATGATGTGTAGAGTACACGGAACACCCAGCACCACTTCTGGGCATCCTGAGTCCTACCTGCTGCATGAACACTGCCTCCTGGGGTATTTACAACTACACTGGAGTATCAGGCACTGCTTTCTGAAGTCCTGGATTCTGCTCTCAGGAAAGCCAGGTACTACCCTGTGGAGGCATCAGCCCTGATATTCACCCACGAGTGCTACTTCCTGGGATCCTGAATACTCTGCCTGGAGTGCTGACAGAGCACTGCTTATGTGGAGTTCAGAACACTTTAGTGCTGAGTTCTTATTGCTGGGGACCTGGCCAGGGCCCCCGAGTGCAGGGGACTACATGCGTGGACCGTGGGGTCGAGTGTGCCAAGAGTTTTGAACACTCTCTTTGGAGATATGATCCTTGTGTGTGACTAACTGGGAGAGATCCCCACCTCCACCCCCACCACCTGATCATGAACCACTACTGTCTCAGACCAGGTGTTTTTCTTCCTGCCATCTGACCTCCTGTTCACCATCTGCCCCAAGAGAGTTCTACCCTACAACAGCAGTACCATATTTATTGAATACCTACTGTATACTGGGCACAATAGTACCTTGATACCTACTGTGTGCTGGGCATGTTGGTAACCTTGACTCCCACTGTGTGCTGGGCATGGTGGAAGTCTTGTAGCTTGGTAATGCTAGCAAAGGACAGAATCTGCTTCCTTGACCTTGGTCTTGCTTAGATGCATGCAGGGTAGTCTGGCAGTTTTCTGAGCTGTACAAAGTGAGCTTAGTAGTCAGGATACAGATCTAGATTGGCCAACCTCCCAGAAAGCTGAGGACTAGAGAGATGGATGGACTTCATTTCAGGAGGGGCCAGAAGATCTGAATTTGTTGTGAATGCTGATATATTGGAGTCTAAGATATGCCAAGTTAGTCTTGGGGTGGACTGGATAAACCCACACATGTCTTATGGATCAGAGGTTAGACCAGGGGATCCGAGAAGGTCTTGACCACTGTTCTGCCCACCCTTTCCCTATCACCAATTTAGGCCATAATTATCATTCAACCACTCCAAGTCATGACAACAGATTTTGCCAGGTGCTCCCGAGGAGATGGAATCAGCAGCTGGTTTGCCCTGGGCTGCCAACCTGGGCACAAGGTCAGCGGTAGTATGTGGTAAATTTAGCAGCCAGTCTCCACCAGGGGGTCACTTTCTTTCCCACTGTTTCCCTATGGCCATCTGCATCCTCAATGCCGGCTCAGGTTTTCTGGAGAAAGGTGGCTCCAGGCAGCCTCATGTCTGCTTGAGAGACATCGCAAATTACAGTACCAATCAGAAAGTTCTGCAGCTACGGTTCTCATGTGTGACAACCCCATGATTTCCGGTGGTAACTTAATATATGAGCATCGAAGCCAGAGCAACTGGCTATAAACCTCAGTCTCAAGCAAGTTGCTTAATTTCTTCATACCTTAGATTCTCCACTGGCCATGATAAAACTCATATTGCTTTCATAGGGTTGTAGTGAAAATGAAATGAATCAATATAGCTAAAAGCACTTAAAATGATGCCTGACACACACTAAATGCTTAATAAGTATTCACTAATATCACTCTAACAATGATATGCTGTTAAACATCAGACGTCCTTCACCTGCATTATTTAATTCTCACACAGTGCTCAGAGGTGGGTATCATCATCCCCTCCCATTTATTGATAAGGAAACTGAGTCAGAGAGAAGCAAAGGGACGTGCTCAGAGTCTGATGTCTGGAAAGTGGTGGGGCTGAAACATGAACCCAAGCAGCCAAGCCCAGAGCCCATTTGGACTCTGACCACTGTGCACACTGCCCAGCGGAAGAGCCTTCTCAGATGGGTTTGTTAGAAGCACCAATGGACCCCAGGTTTCTTCAGAGATGGGAGACCTTGCAGAGCCCCCTCAGGTATGCCAGGGAACATTGCTTGTGGCACAGAAGGCTTCCTGGCTGAGGTCACTATAGCAGTCAGTCATCTTGGTATAGGCGAGCTGGATCCAGTGAGTGCAGGGAGATCAGGGCGGGGGTCAGCACTCATAACAGCTAACACCTACCCAGCACTGAGCAAAACACTTCACCCCCATTTAAGCTTCTAACAGCCCTATATATTAGGTACCAATTTATCCCGTAGATGAAGAAGCCGAGACACAGACAAGTTAAGTAATTTGCCCAAGATCACACAGCTCGGATGTGACAGAACCAGGACTGAACACCAGACAATCAGGCTCCAGAGGCCATGCCTTGAACACTACCCGAAACTGCGTCTGAAGTTGATTGCGCAGAGGATATTCTCAGGGGTTTTAGGGTAAACCCTCAGGATTCCTAAGCTTTAGAAAAGCGAGAAAGAAGAAGCCAAGCAAGAAAGAAGAAGGAAATCCAGGAAAATGCGACAATCCAAGGGGAGCAGAGATTTGGACAGGTCAGGAGGTGCAGAACTTTGGTCACCCCATGTGTTGCTCCAGGAACTGCAGGAAGGAGGCTGCAGAGCACAGAGGAGGAGTACAGGGCTGGGAGCCAAGGGAGCTGGGTTCTGGTTCCCGATGCATGACCCACAGGGCAGCATTTCCCCTCTCTGGACATCAGAGTTTTTGTCTGTAAATGAAGGTGATCAGTTTATAGGAGCTCTAAAACTCTCTGTTGTTCCTACCCTCTGTGTTGTGTCAAGAGAATTGCATGGGTGATCCATCTGAGGCTGACACCACCCAAAGGGTGGGGACTCCCCCTCCACCATTTGTCTTGAGAGGGGCCTGGCCAGGTACAGCAAATGTTAGCATTGGTAGATGTTTAGAAGATGATGCCTGCACCTCTGATGAGAGTGCTCTTTTGAAAGGCCCAAGAAGTGGGGTAAATCCTGGGTAGCTTCCCAGGCCAAAGTGGGACCAGACTGAGCTCTATAATGAAAAAAAAAAACCAATGTAATGAGAAAGGGAGCTCCTCGTCTCTGAAAGTGTCTGAGCAGAGATGCATGTTCATCTACAGGAGCTTTGAAGGAGTTCCTTCCTTCCCTAGTAGATTCAGGATACTTCACATTGTAGGCCATTCACTCATTGATCATTTATTAACCCAATGAATATTTAATGAGCACCTACTATGGTGTCGGACACTGGGCTAGAAACAATTGCTATAAAGATGAACAAGACACAGTCCTACCTTTGACCATAAAGGTGTATTGTGGTAGAGGGATGTTGAGAAGGACTGTCCCCCACTGAGCTGTAGCTTTTTGGTGATTCATGCACCACTCGAAGGAAGCTTTGGACATGCTCACCTACACAATATTTTATATCCAAATTTGAAGTCCACAGGGCAATGAGAGATGATGTCCTAAAATCCTGCTTCTGACCTATTAGCTCCCATGCCCACACAGCTGGTAGGCACCGGCTGCCTGCCAGCCATGCTGGGAAGATGGCAGACACATCCAGGGACAAGGAGATGGAGCTAGCATGAATGCAGGGCACCTGTGGACTGGACCAGCATCGAGGGAAGGCAGCCATGGTAACAGAATCCACACTCTGAGAGGCCAGGGCAGACCTGCTCCATCAGTCCAAGAGGAATGAATGTGTCTGGCCAGACGAACAGGGAAAGATGTTTCTGAAGTGCAGGGTGGGACCTGAGGGAGAATGAGATTCTGAGGTCTTTTCTTTGAATTTTAGGAGAAAAACCAATGTAGGCTTATTTGGGGTGGGTGAGTTGAAGAAGACCCAGGCAGAAAGCAGAGCAACATCAGTCCCCAACCAGTTCCTTGAAGGATTAGATGGGGGAGAGGGTAGAAAAGTCCAACATAGCCAAGAGGTCTGGTCAGGAAAGCACTGGGCAGCTACCCCAAGTTCCCACAGGGATTTCCCTGATTTTGCTCTGCAAAGAGCAGCCAAGATTATTTCTCAGCTGTTCTCATTGTCAGGGAGGCCCATAGGACAGAGACAGCCTGTTTCTATCCAACTTTCCATTCACTTACAAAAGACAGAGCCCACAATCTCTCTCCTACTGTGTGCCAGACACTCTGGCCACTTGCACACACACCTCCTATACTCTTCAACAATTATAATTGTATTTTAAGCCACGCAGTTAAAAAAAAAAAAAGCTGAGATTTGGAGTGTTTTAGTGATTATCCAAGGACACAAGTCAGAAATGGTAGAGCTGGGATTCAGACCTGGTCAATCTGGAATCTGCCCACGCGGCACCCTGCTCCCTTGTCCCTTGTCCTGACCTGGCTCCTTCAGTGATGCCACAGGGCCATCTTTCCTCATAGCCTTTCATGCTCTGACATTTCAATAACCACATAACCACACTCCTCATTGGCAAGGATCTGCACCCAACTTCTGGTCGGTCATCTTTCTGGTTTTCTCCCCCTGACAACATTAGCTCCAGGCGACTGGCACACCCATAGTTCCACCTCCATCCTGCTTTCTCCTTCACGGCAACTGGCACCTCCATGCCACAGATACTTCATGCCGATGCTCCTCCTTTGGTAATATTTTTCCAAACTTCACAGCAGCACTATCGCTCTGTGTAATCCTCACTTGGGTATCAGCCCACCACAGCTCAGCCAGCTGAGACCCTGGACTCCAGCAAGCTGGCTGGACCTGATGCCGTCCACTTGGTCTCCACCTCGCTATGATCCCTCCATAAATATCTCCTGATTATATCGCAAGCTTTAAGCCTGAGCCTCTTCCACATTTAGTCCAGCTTTCCCCAGCCACAGAAAGTTATCATTCTCCAAAACTGGTTCTGCCAGCTGAGATTTTCTATCCCAAAACGGCCTAGCCCAGGATGTCCAAAAATCTGTCTCTAAGTTAACCGAGGTCTGCTCCAGCGTGTCTCAGCCTAGGATAGAGCTGGAAGTTCAGCAGACTGGCCACCACGGTCGACAGGAGAAGTTGGACCCACTGCTACATCTGGCCTAGCTCTGAGCAAGCCCAGGCATTTGTCCCTTAAACAAATGCCATCATGAACCAGGACTTAACTGTTTCTTGTCTTTCCTCCCCAATCAAACTGTAGTATCTTAAGGTTAATCTCATATTGCATGTTCAGAATAACTAGTTGAACCAATAAGTGGAGGAGGAGGAGAGGGGAACTCTCATTTACTGGACACCTACTTTTGAAAAATCACACCCAGGAGATGTGCCTGAGTTAGTTCATGGCAATAATAATAATAATGATGATGACAATAACAGTAGTAACATTTATGGAGTACTTACTACATGACAGACATCTCTCTAAATACTTACAAGGGGGGTTCACTTACTCAATATTCACAACAATACCAAGAAATTGGGGCTATTTCTAAGGGGCACAGAGGTAAAAACAACACCACCAACAAACAAACAAAAACAAAAAAACTTGCCCAAAGCTACTCAGCAGGTAATTGTCAGAGATGAAATTCGAACCCAGGGAGTTTGTCTATCCTTAGACAAGTTACAGGGAGTCTAAGCTCTAGTATCTTAAGGTTAATCTTAAGGTTAATCTCATATTGCATGTTCAGAATAACTAGTTGAACCAATAAGTGGAGGAGGAGGAGAGGGGAACTCTCATTTACTGGACACCTACTTTTGAAAAATCACTACAGCCTACCATGGACTGAAGAGTGTCCCCTCCCAAATTCATATGTTGAAGCCCTAAACCCAATGTGATGGTATTTGAAGATGGGGCCTTTGAGAGGTAATTGGAGTTAGATGAGGTCATGAGGGTGAGGCCCTCACGACGGGATTAGTGTCCTTATAAGAAGAGACACTGGAGAGCTTGCTCTCTCTCCACAAGCACACAAAGAAGAGGTCGTATAAGCACACAGAGAGACTGTGGCTGCCTATCAGCCAAGAGAAGAGGCTACTTTGCTGGCACCTTGACTTTGGATTTCCCAGCCTTCAGAACTGTGAGCAACAAATGTTTGTTGTTTAAAGCCACCCAGTCTATATGACATCCTGAGCAGACTGGGACAGGGGCATTTTGTTCTTTAACTCTCTAATAACTGGTCCATTGTGGGGCACACCCCTCTGTTTTCAACCCCCAGCCATTCCCCCTTCTTCCGTAGTTTATAGAATCCCAATTTAGCCTCTGTATTTGGCACATTTAATGTGCTTGGGAAGGTAGGTCCCTTCTCCAGCCCCAGGGCCTCAGCTTAGGCTGAACAAGTGTACATGACCTTCATTTAAACTCCAGTTACAGGGAGTCTAAGCTCTAGAGATAAACTCCCTGGGTTCGAATTTCATCTCTGACAATTACCTGCTGAGTAGCTTTGGGCAAGTTTTTTTGTTTTTGTTTGTTTGTTGGTGGTGTTGTTTTTACCTCTGTGCCCCTTAGAAATAGCCCCAATTTCTTGGTATTGTTGTGAATATTGAGTAAGTGAACCCCCCTTGTAAGTATTTAGAGAGATGTCTGTCATGTAGTAAGTACTCCATAAATGTTACTACTGTTATTGTCATCATCATTATTATTATTATTGCCATGAACTAACTCAGGCACATCTCCTGGGTGCTTCTATGTAAGATTATGCTCCTTGGAAAAAAAAAGGGAGGTGACAAGGAAGGCTGCCTCCTTCTTTTCACCTTGAATTTGATGGTGATAGATATTAATGCCTGGAGCTGCCATCTTGGGATTTTGAAACAATAACCTAAGGATAGACAAGCAAACATGCTGGTAATGCAAGATAGAAACTTAGAACAGCCTACTTCCAAATTTCTCTTCCTGTGAAAGAATGATTAGCCAGTCTATGCTGTTATTGACCCATTGTAGCAATGAAGAAACAGGCTGGTTAAGTAATTTGCTCAGGATCACACAGCTCTATGGGAGATTTGGGTTCAAACCCAAAGGCTGGGCTCTTCCCTTGGAAGCAACAGACCTGGAAGCTTGGAAAGAAGAGGGCCTGCCTGGAAGAGGAAGCGAGGGGGGCGCTCTGTCCGACTCTGTGCTTCCTCTGGAAGAGGTGTGTCGGAGCAGGTGCCTGCCTGCCTCAGTGCCTCGGCTGTCAATAAAACCCCCAGCCTGACTGTGGCAAGCTGCAGATTCATGCAAATTCAAGGCCTATATTTAGCAGTAATTTAGCTGTCATCAGTCAGAGGGAGAAGAAAAAGCCCTCCCCAATGTAATGGTTATTCATATCGACTACCTACTCCTCAGATGCCTTATAAATCCAACTGAATCTGACTCAAAGCATCCCTGGCGCGCAGGGGCTGGCGGGCTTGGGTTATTCTACTCTCCCTCTCCACTCCCCACACCTGGGCAGAGATAAAGGGACAATGGCCTGGGTACCAAGGGGAGGAGGGTTCATTTTTCATGGAGGGTGATGATAAGGGAGAGAGAAGGAGAAAGATGAGTCAGTCATAGAAATCTAATAAAAACCTGAAACAAGAAGAAAGCCAATGAGTCAGAGGATGTTGGAGCTGGGAGTACCCTGGGAAATCAAGTAGGCCAACCCTGAGGAAACTGAGGCCAAGGAGGGGAAAAATCATAATAACAGCTATCATAATTTCCATTAACAGAAAGCTTTAGTTCTATGCCAGGTGCTATACTGAGCACTTCACAGGCATGCCACCATGTGCTTCACCCTGTAACTCTAAAGCTCAGAATTATTGTCCCATTTTATGGACCGGGGACTGGAGATACAAAGAGACTGAGTCACCTTTTTTTTTAATAATTTTTATTTCTTGAAGTATTACAAAGAGTATTACATATGTCTCCTTTTTTGCCTGATGCCATACTCATTGCTCATAACCACGAACAATACTGTGGGATTTGTCAACCATTATTCATGGTTAATAAGTGTCGGAGCCGGACATGGCTTGACCAACTCCTGGTCCATTTTCCTTCTGCTGTATCCTCCAATAGAAAAGAGTGATGACTAGAGGATGGGAGAAGGGAAAATGAACCTGATAGATGAAAGGGAGAGTGGGTGTGTGCTTAAGGTGGTTGGAAGTTTGGGCGGTGGTGGTGAATGTACTGTTTTCTGTCCCTAGTGATGCACCCATTGGATTTATTTAAGGGTGTTAGGAGGTACGTGAAAGACTGAGGAGAGGCTGCTTTGGAAAGGAGTGAGGGAGGCAGAATGATGGGGCTTTGGACACCATGAAGGCAAGCAGAGGCGGGAGAGCTGCACACAGAAAGGGAAGGCAATGAAGGTAGCTTACTGCTCACTTGCACCAAGGATCTGCTCTCCTGCTGAAGGCAGACCAGGCACCACTTTGCATGAGGGACTTTCAGGAAAAGAAAAAAAACTAGGAAGGAGTGAGATTCAGCCTATACACTTGATCTAATCATGGTTGGGCCAGGAAGGAGCCACGCTCCTTGTCTCAGCCTTCAGAATCTGACCACTGATGTCAAAAGAAATCAATGCAGGAGAGATGGAAAGATGGCAGCTGGCAGGACAGAGGTGAGGAAGAGGGTGTGAGTGAGTGAGCGGGTGAAAGGGGAGTGTGTGGGCATGTGTGGGGTGTGTGTGAGTGAGTGAGGGACAGTTAGATCCTGCAAGAGAATCAGGGGCTGGCAGACCAGGCTCTCCTGGACAGGAAGCCCCTGCCACTGCTGCGGGCATGGACCCCACGCCATCTTGAAGGGGAGAGTGGCTTCCTCTAGGAACTCATCATCACCATCTCCCAGACTGGCCTTGGACACTGCCCGGGGCCCTGCAGCCACACCAGCCAAAGTCCTGCTGCCTGGCCTGCAAACTTGCAGACTCTAGGATGTCCACCTCCAAGGGTGCATGGCTCCTGCACCAGTAAATGACACTTCCCCCACCCCGGCTGCCAACCTCCAGACACCGCAGTCACGACAAACCAGTGCATGTGGGGCCCCCCTGATTCCCCGCCCAGACAGGTGGCTTCCTGGTGCCTCTGGGAGCTGCCACTGGGAGCTCACACATCCAACCAAGGCACACGTCCCTGTAGCAAACACTCGGACTTCCCCCGCCCTGGCTGCCAACCTCAGATGTTGTAGTTGCACTGCTTAAGCTTGAGCCCACCCGCCGCCCCGCCCCCCAGCCTGCCACCTCGGCAGGCAGCTCCCAGGTGTCTCTGTGAACCGCTGCAAGGCACAAGCACACTCAACCAAGGGCACAGGGCTCATGCAGCAGAAGCTGGATCTTACACCTCCCCAGCTATCAGCATCCAGTCTCCATAGTCACACCACTGCAGCACGCAGGCCCCTTGAGCCCACCGCCCCAGCAGGAAGCTCCTGGGCCCCTCTGTGAGCTGCCACTAGGCACATGCCTCCCAACCAAGGGCACACGGCCCCCTCAGCAGGATCCATGACTTCCCCCTCCTGGCTGTCTGCTTCTGGACACCTTGGTGAGTTACTGAGGACTCACCTCCTCAGACAAGGTCACACGGCTTCCACCATAGACACTGAGACTCCCACATCCCCAGCTGCTGGCTCCTGGAACCTCTTGCAATTCACAGAGGGAAATCACTTGGGCCAGAGTCCCACTGCCTCAACTGCAGACTACGGGACAGCTGCCCCCCACCATCACATAGTCTGGGACCCTCGTAGTGAGTTGCAGAGTGACGCTACCCCATTAAAAGTCTGGACAAGGTCATACTGTTTCAACCACAAACTCCAAGACTCCCACATCCCCAGCTGCTGGCTCCTGGACCCTCTCGTGATTCACAAAGGGAAATCACTTTGGCCAGAGTCCCACTGCTTTAATCGCAGACTACGGAACTGTTGCCCCCCACCATCACGGGCTCCGAGACCCTCGTAGTGAGTTGCAAAGTGACCCTACCCCAGCAAGAGTCACACAATACCAGCCAAAGTCACAGTACCTGAGCCTCAGGTCCCAAGACCCCTTCCTCCCAGGACGTGGACTCCGGGAACTCACTGTGAGCCCATGCCAGTGTGACCTCAGGCAACCCTTTCCACAAGAGCCAGAACCATGATCACATCCACAACAGCTTGCACAATGAAGCTGAGGGTGAGTCACATTGCCAATCCGTGGCAAGACTTCATCCATGAACGAGAAACTAACATTCAAGACCCAACTATATCAGGAGAACCCAAATAGCTCAAGTAGGGGGCTCCAAGTATTCTTGAAGTAGATCACCAAGCCCAAGGGATCTGAGAGACTGCACCATTGGGTCCCAAAAATCACCAACTCCATAGAACCACCCCCAAAAGAATCTGGGTAGCAAAGCAGTTGGATCTAAGACATAGAAATAATTAAAACAATACCGCAAAAAAATGGGGAGACAAAAAAATCTCCAAAGGAAAGAAAAAGAGAAATCACCAGAAAAGGAATTAAATGAAATGGAGGCAAGTAACTGGACAGAGAAATAATTCAGAGTAATGGTTATAAGGATGCTTAAATGTCTGGAAGACAAATACACACAACTCAATGAGAATTATAAGGAGCTGAATGAGAATGTCACCAACATGAGAAGGAATCAAGAAGAGATAAAGAATGACATAGCTGCAATGAAGAGCACAATAGAAGTCTTCAACAGTAGACTAGTAGAAGCTGAGGACTGCATCAGTGAACTAGAAGACAAGGTAGAAAAAAAACACACAAACACAGCAGCAACTGGAAAGAAAATTTAAAAAGCAGGAGAAGAGCCTAAGAGAGCTTTGGGACAACACGAAATGAAACAACATCCACATAATAGGGGTGCCAGAAAGAGGGAGTGGAGCAATGAATAGAAAATCTGTTTGAAGAAATAATAACAGAAAACTTCCCTGACATTGGGAAGAAAAAAGCCACATAAGTTCAAGAAGCACATAGAGTCCCAAGCAAGATGAACCCAAAAAGACTGACACCATGACATATCATAATTAAATGGCAAACATCAATGACAAAGCAAGAATCTTTAAGGCATATTTCAAAGACCTTGAACAAATTCTTCAAAAATTCATCTGGAATTTAAAAAGACCCCAAATAGCTGCAGCATTCTTGAGAAAGAAGAACAATGTTGGAGGGATCACAATACCAGATATCAAGCTGTATTACAAAGCCACTGTTCTCAAAACTGCCTGGTAATGACACAGAGCAGACATATAGACTAATGGAACAGAACAGAGAACCCAGAGATCGACCAAAGCCATTATGCTCAATTAATATTTGACAAAGGAGGCAAGAGCATACAATGGAGTCAAGACAATCTCGTCAATAAACGGTGTTGGAAAAATTGGACAGATTCTTGCAAAAAATTGAAACTAGAACACCAATTTACACCATACACAAAAATAAATTCAAAATGGAAAAAGGAATTAAATGTAAGACGGGAAACCATAAAAATCTTAAAGGAATCCACAGGCAGCAAAATATCAGACATATGTCATAGCAATATCTTTACTGACACAGCTCCTAGGGCAGTGATGGCGAACCTATGACACACGTGTCAGAGGTGACACGCAAACTCACTTTTTTGGTTGATTTTTCTTTGTTAAATGGCATTTAAATATATAAAATAAATATCAAAAATATAAGTCTTTGTTTTACTATGGTTGCAAATATCAAAAAATTTCTATATGTGACACGGCACCAGAGTTAAGTTAGGGTTTTGCAAAATGCTGACACGCCGAGCTCAAAAGGTTCGCCATCACTGACCTAGTGGCTGCTGTGAGAAACAAATGTGATCGTGGATCTGAACCCCAAAGAACCGTTAGAACTCTCAAGCAAGTCATATCAGCGTGTGCCCACAACTGTGTGGGTGTGCCTGTGAGCGTGCGCCTGCGCCTGCGCCGTTAGCTCCCACCGACACCGTCTCCTGCCGTGACAAGTCTGCAGCATTATCTGTACCGAGCCATCAAAAATACATATCTGAGAAATGCAAATCAAAACAACAATGAGGTATCATCTCACACCTGTCAGACTGGCTATCATCAACAAATCAACAAATGACAAGTGCTGGAGAGGATGCGGAGAAAAGGGAACCTTCTTGCACTGCTGGTGGGAATGCAGACTGGTGCAGCCACTGTGGAGAACAGTATGGTGTTTCCTCAAAAAACTAAAAATGGAACTTCCATTTGACCCAGTAATCCCACTTCTAGGAATATATTCCAAGAAAACAGAAACACCAATCAGAAAGGATATGTGCACCCCTATGTTCATAGTAGCACAATTTACCATAGCTAAGATTTGGAAACAGCGTAAGTGCCCATCAGCAGATGAGTGGATTAAAAAACTGTAGTACATCTACACAATGAAATACTACACTGCTGTAAAAAAGAAGGAATTCTTACCATTTGCAACAGCATGGATGGAACTGGAGAGCATTATGCAAAATAAGCCAGTCAGAGAAAGATAAACACCACACGATCTCACTCATTTGTGGAATATAATGAACCTCATAAACTGATGAACAAAAATAGTTACAGAGACAAAGAAGCATCGAACAGACTGTCAAACTTCAGCGGGAAGACAGGGGAGGGTTGGGAGGTGGGGGGAAGAGATCAACCAAATGACTTGTATGCATGCATATGAGCATAACCAATGGACACAGACACTAGAGGAGTGATAGCAGGTTCGGGGAGGGGGGGAGGTCAATAGGGGAAAAAGGAGACAAATGTTCTACTATGTGTAATACTTTAAACAATAATAAATAAATAAATAAATAAATAAATAAATAAGAAAAGTGAAGAAGAAAAAAAAGAAATCAATGCACATTCTGAACTGGAGCCAGAATCCCTCACAATCAGGCCCTGCCCCCAGGACTAAGAACATGGGCCCTGGGACCAAAGTTCTAGTTCCAATCCTTACTAGCTGTGTAACCTTGAACAAGTCACTTAACCTCCTTGGGCCTCAGTTTCCTCATCTATACAATGGGAATAATCATAGTCCTTACCTCTTAGGATTGATGTGAAGATGAAATGAGTTACTGTAGGTCAGGCGTTTAGTGAGTGAGGCAACTGGTAGAACCAGTGTTGTGTGAGTGTCAGTGATGACCACGGCTTTCGTTGCTCATTCTGAGATGCTTTTATCTGCCAAAGCAATAGGTCTGCAGGGCTGAGCGTTCTTCCTCTGTAAACTCAGGATGATTCAATTAGCCTTGCCATGCGACAGAGTGTACACACCAGTCACTCAATAATATATAAAAATACTACTTTTCTATCCCTATCCTTCTCCACCATTTCCTCTCTCCTTCCCTCCACCCTCTGACCCACTCCCCCTCCTCAAAATTACATTTATCTGAATGATAATAATAGAGAAATAAATACCTCCTTGGTCCTCAAATTGCTCAGGCATCTTAAGGCCAGTTCATCTGGGAATATTGTGGCCCCGAGTGACTTCTGCCTGTACCCCCCTCCCACCCAGGGTCCCCACTGCATCACATTCTCCTCCACCCCCAGCCTCATGTTGGTCTGGTCCCCTGGGTGGGAGCCTGTCGCATCCCTCCTTTCAGTCCTGGAACTTCCAGACATCAAGTGTGGCTTCACAGTCAGCACTTTGTATCCTGAGCAGCCAGGAAGAGGGATTGCCACAAATAACCGTGCTAATGGAGGTAATGGAAGGAGGGAGACGGATGTCTCCAGTTCACAGGAAGGCTGGTGGCACGCGCTTGCTTTGCTGAGCCCGCGAGCACTTCAACAGGCTGTGAGCTCCTTAAAGGAAACCGCTGTGGGCCAGGCTGCCTGTACTGACAGCGTCTCCTCTCCAGAAAGGAGTGAGTCCCGCAGTTCTCAGGTCTGGGAAAGCCCTTCACAGGAGGGAAATGCCCAGAGAACAAAAGGTCTTGTCCTCAGTGGCCCTCTGTGCGTGACCCCTAGCCCAGCAACAGCAGCAGCACCATCTGGGAGAGTGTTAGGAATGCAGATTCCTAGGTCATGCCCCTCATCTACAAAACCCTGAAATAGACTCTATGGAGTTGGGTCCCTACAATCTGGGTTGTAGCAAGCCCTCTGGGGGATTCTGTAGCACGTTCAAGTTTGAGACACACTGGTCTAGTCAACAGTTCTCAAATTTGCTGAATATTAAAAGCCCCCAGGGAGCTTTCAAAACTCTCACGGGCCAGGCCACGCTCCAGCCCCATTACATCAGAATTCCTCAGGGTGGGATCCGGATGTCGGTGTTTCTAAGTTCCTCCAGGTGACTCTGATAGACGTCGAGGGTTTCCAACCACCAATCTAAATATTTCATAGACAAATCCACCAAGATCCTCTTTCCAATATGACTGTGCTTAGCAAAAGCCATAGACATTTGCCCCTGTGCAAGAGAAGAGAAATCAAGTTTGTGCTGCCTCTGTTCAATGCCAAGATGCTACTGAGTCTATTTACTGAGGAATAAAGGAAGGCACAGAATTGCTAAGCAGCTTCTTCAAAGTCTGAAGCCCAGGTCATAACCTGGGGCCACGGGCTAGACCCTCCGTGGGCAAACTACGGCCCACAGGCTGGATCCGGCCCGTTTGAAATCATATGCCCAGGATAGTGAGCACACCCTGCTGTCTCAACAGCAGCAGTTATTTCAACGCTGCCTCAGCTCTTGTGAGTGACATCACCAGCTGACAGATCTCAAGGCTATTCAACCAATGCTAATTCAGCAAGGCCAAGATCACACACCAGTCAGACACCCAGAGTCGGTTGTAGAGGGTGTGGCACACTGTACAAAACATTAAAAGTTCATTACTTCTGGGCAATACCAAGAAATAAACATTGGGAATCTTCAACCACCACAAATGGAAGATATCATGTCAAGGGGGGGAGGGGGGATAAGGACACATATGTAATACCTTAATCAATAAAGAAATTTCAAAAAATAAAATCAATTAAAATAAAATTAAAATAAAATAAATAAAAAATAAAATTCTTTGGCACACCAAAAAAAAAAAAAAAAAAAGTAAGAAACCTAAGGTTATGTAACAAAACCTAAATGGTGATTTAGTCCTCGTTAATTTCATACACTTTCTGACCTTGGTTCCCCATCCAGTAAGTTTCAGAGCCAGAATCTGAATCCTTTTGTGCCCAATCCCAAAGCTCGGACATTTAACACTACTTTAAAGAATAATCCCCAGGGACCACTCAATAGAAGCAAACACTTTCTGTATAAAGCACTACCAATAAGTGCAAAGAATGACAAATAATAAAAACAACAATGATAGCATCTACCCTAATTGAGTGCTCCCTGGGGCACTGTGCTAAGGAATTTACATGTGTCATTCCATTTTAACCATATGTTGTGGAAATTATCAAATGTATCTGGTTCTCCCTGAGACACAAGTTAAGAGTATACCTCTGGTCCCCTTTGTTGGTGGGTTGGGCATGTAATTCTGTCAAGATAGATGTAAATATTTGACATGTGGTTGCTCTGTCAGCCTGAGTTCCTAAGTAACTGGGATAAGCAGAACCACATAACCACCAACCCCTTCCCACAACCAATCACCCTATGCTGCCCATGGAACATGGGGAAGAAATAAACCTTTGTTTCTCAAGCCACTGAGACTTGGGTTCTTTGTTACACAACATACAGCCCATGCTGATTCATACTTTATATAATATTATCTCATTTTAACTCTGTCAACATCCCTCAGTGATTAGTATTGATTCCATTTTACAGGTGTAGAAACTGAGGTTCAAGGAGATTAAATTGCTAATTTTTCCAAGGTCATAGCTGGTAGGTTTCAAATGAGGTAGGCTAACTCCAAGACCATAGTTTTAATCTCTACACTAAGAAAGTGGTATATGTGCTCTACAGAACGAATATGAAATCATTAAGATCAATAATTTTAAAGATCATGCAGAAACAGGGAGAGAATATGTAGGGTAAAATAATAAATTAAAGAAGCAGATTACCAAATGGTGGGAAAAGTGTGTTTGCAATTCTATTCATAGTATGCGTCTGAGATGAGCCCAACCAGGAAGGAAATATGCAAAAGTGGAAATGGTTGTTGTATTAGAACAGTGGGATTATGTGGGAGTTGTCAAAAGTTTCTCCAGCGTTATTTCATAACTTTCTCATTAATAAAACAAATCAATCTTCTCGTTCAAATGCCTACATCTGCACCATGTCAAACACGTGGGTGGAAGGTAAAAAAAAGTGCCATCCGTCAGCAGCATGCATCTCATGCCCAACATCAGACATCTGGAAAGCCTGAATGAGCCAAATGACTGAATTTTTCATGCTTCGCTGAAGATTTTGGGGAGTTGGGAGGTTAAGTCTCTCTGAATGGCTCGTGAGCTTCATGGAGAAGCTGACTGAGGTAGAAATGCTGTGGACAGCAATGCCCTACTGAGGAAATGGATACAATCCCGAGCAAATCGAATGAAAGACGATTCTCTGTTCAGCCACCTCTACCTGAGGTCCACTGGGGAGTGACATTTAGCTGGTAACAGATGTTGGGGTCTGTGGGGCAGGTCCTATCTAGCCAGGCCCTGTGAACCCCTGCCTCTGAATACAGAAAGCTTTAAGGATTGTTTTAATTCACCTGAAGGAAATGATACCCGGGTCAGTATTCGTCAGAATGCAGAGCAGATGCAGTCTCCACACAGGCATGCCCATTGCTCCCTTACCATGGAGCCCTACAAAAGTCAGGCTGGTATTATTCGACCATCTCCACCCAGACCCTACGAATGCCATCACAGGAGAGCACCTAAGCCAAGTGGCAGGCAAGCTATAGGCCTCTGACTTGGTCTAGTAGACAGAAAGCTCTTCTCAGAGGATAATGTCTTTTCGCAAGACCAACCAGGGCTTTCTAATGGGGGTCTTAACATGAGGCAGAGATTGGGCAGTAGAGACTAGGAATGGGAGTGGGAAGACACATGGGGAGAAGCTGAGATGAGAATGTGTCCCCAGGCACCTCATGGCAGAGCACTGGACACACTCTTGCTTCTAGGGCAGATGGGCAGTACTAACTGATGTGGTGCTTAGCCAGCGTCGGGTCCTGGAGGATCTTCCAGTTCCCAAGCTATCTTCCTCCAGTCTCCATATTATGAGGCTGGTCCTAGGATACCTTGTGCGGAGTGTTTCCTCAGGTCATTCCTATAACATGGGTTCTCCTGGGAGGACAAGAAGCTTTGTCCAGGGAGCTGGCCTATAGGACAGGGGTGCCAAAGCAGCAATGGAGGGAAGTGACCACGAGGTTCTGCAGATATATCCAGGTCTAATTGGTTGGGCCAGGAGTTTGCAAGCTTTTTCTGTAAAAAAAAAACACCATAGAGTAAATGTATTCAGCTTTGAGGGCCAAATAGTCTTTGTACAAGGACTCAACTCTGCTGTTGTGGCGTGAAATCAATCACAAACGATGTGTAAACAAATGGGTATGGCTGTGTGCCAATAAAACTTCACTTACCGAACAGGCAGCAGGCTGTACTTAACTCGTGGGCTGTTTGCTGACCCCTGGGTTGGGCCATCAGGTTCCTGAATCTGACGGTGACAGGTCCACATGCATCTCCAGGGCAGTGTGCCCGTTGAATGCCTTCC
Organism: Myotis brandtii; assembly: GCF_000412655.1. Lineage (NCBI taxonomy): Eukaryota > Metazoa > Chordata > Mammalia > Chiroptera > Vespertilionidae > Myotis > Myotis brandtii. The sequence goes on along the minus strand of NW_005360425.1, from coordinate 415,410 downwards.
TGCTCGCAGCAGCTGATAATGGTGGTGGAAGGATTAGCTTGGGGGAGCAATGGCATCGGTCTCCAGCTACTGTCACCTTCTCCCCTCTGTGGCCTCTACAGTTTTTTGCGGCTCCTAGATTCCAGGGACAGCCTGATAATGAGGAGATATAGGAGTGACAAAAGGCCCAACTCCAGAGCCCTGCCTCTCCTAACAGCTTCTCTGCCTTCTGGGAAAAAACAGTCGCCTAAGGTGTGAGGAGACAGTGACTGTTTCCAGAAAAGAAAACACCATCTGTGAAAATAAGAAACCTACTTCTTGACTCCACCCATCCCTAAAAAACCCTCTTGCTCATGGAAAAGTAGATTTTGAACAACGGCCCAACCACTTCTAAACAGACCATTTCTCCCAGACATGCCACACTGTCTGGTTTCAAAGCCTCTGCCCTGAGCTGCAGGCACACACAGACAGCTGTCTCCACTTGGGTTGGTATCTCCTGATTTCCACGCCCCGTGGGCCCAGATCTGTTCTTCTTCTAGTTTTGCCATATCATTAAAATGTCACCTTCAATTACTCAACTGCTCAGATGTAAATTCGAGGAATCTTTGTTCTCTCTTACCCAGCACATCCAATCCATCAGCAAGTCTGATCAGTTGTACCTCCAAATTTTATCTCAAATCCTCTCTCCTGCCTTCTTCCCCAGTACCACTTCCGGAGCTAAGGCCTGACCACCGCCCCTTGTAAGAGCTTCCAAAGTGCTCTGTTTGCTTCTCCCCCTGCTCCCTACAGCCCACTCTCAGTCAGCAGGTTTTTTAAAACAGAAAGGTGAGGGCACATGTTTATCCTTCAGCCCCTGCTCACAATCCTCCCTTTGGTTCCCATGGCTCTTAGAATAAAGCCCAAGGTGTTTATGGGGCCCACAAGGCCTAGAATAATCTGACTCCTGCCCACTTCTCCAACGCCATCCTGTAACATCCTTCTTGCTCACAATGCTCTTTCTACATGAGTATCCATTCTGGTCTTTGAATACAACAGGGCCTCTCAAACCTCCAGATCTTTACCCTAAGTGTTCCCTCTGTTGTTGTCGCCCCAGTCTTTTGTATGATAGGCTTACTCTTAGCCCTTAGGTCTCAGTTCAAATGCAACCTTCTCATAGAGGCACCATGTCTACAACCAGCCCCAGGTTACTGTCCTGCCACCCCCTCTGTTTCCTCCACAGCCCTAATCATAACCTGAAACAATTGTGTGGGATGTGTGTTTACTTGTTTTATTGTTGCCTTCCCCACTAGAATCTAATCTCCAGGAAGACAGGAGTCTTGTCTATCTGCTCTGTTGTTGTAGCCTCTGTAAGTCCCTGGCAGAGTCTGTGTTCAGTAAGTACTTGTTGGTTGATTGAATGATTAAGCTCACCCCACAACATATGAGGAAAATCCAGTGGTTTTTCTCCTTTCCTCCTTCTCCTCACTCACTCAGGACTCTTCATCTTAATGACTTGGCCCACATTTCCAGCTCTCAGATGAGTGTATGGCATAGTGATGTTAACTATAAGCTCAATGTTATACAGCAGGTCTCTAGAACTTGCTCACCTGCATACCTGACACTTTATGCCTGTTGAGCAACAACTCCTTATTTCCCCATCCCCCCAGCTCCTGGAACCACCATTCTATTTTCTGTTTCTGTGAGTTCGACTAGTTTAGATTCCATATATAAGTGGGATCATATGGTATTTGTCCCTCTGTAACTGACTTATTTCACTTACCATTGTGCTCTCAAGATTACCCATGTTGTCACATCTGGCAGGATTTAAGAAGAGACTCTTGCCCTGACCAGTTTGTCTCAGTGGATAGAGCGTCGGCCTATGGACTGAAGGGTCCTGGGTTCGATTCCGGTGAAGGGCATGTACCTTGGTTGCGGGCACATCCCCAGTAGGGGGTGTGCAGGATGCAGCCGATCAATGTTTCTAACTCTCTATCCCTCTCCCTTCCTCTCTGTAAAAAGTCAATAAAATATATTTTTAAAAAAAGAAAAAGAAGAGACTCTTTTTGAAGTGTGCTGAGGGGTGGGGATAGGGGGATGGTCTACATAGACTTTCCCTCACAGTCAAGAGCAGAAGGAGTTAGACAAGTGAGGGTGTGTGAGGATGTGGTTCCCACTGGCCTTTTGTATCCTTTACTGCAAGGAAATCCCTTGAATGGGCGTTTCAGTGTCCTTGCTCTGAGATGGGATCAATAATAACTACTGTGAAAGGCCATGGCCAGCGTGGCTTTCGGGTTCAAAGGCTTGGAGAAAGAGCTGACGCACAAATTGACACACAAGACATAGGAAGATTAATTTTTAGAATTACGGGGTGGGGGGAGGGGGGAACCAGAGGAAAACTCAACTAGAGAAGTTAAGTTCCGCTGAGTCTCCTTTCCCAGCTGCTTTTATTTACTAGAATACACAATTGCCTGGTAGGAATGCAAACAGACATATCAATGGTGATGTTTAGTAAACAGTCAGATTGTCAGGTTTTGGGGGAGTTTGCTTTAGGCCATTGAGTCAGCAGTAGGTAATAAAATGTAAATATTCACCCTGTGACTATCAAAAGGAGTCCCGGCCAGCCTTCTGCCAGACTCCTCACATTTATATTAATTACTGTTGATCTTGATTTCCAGCAAACTACCTCACAGGGTGATTGTCTGGGTCAAATGAGAGAACATGCATGAAGCTAACTTGGTAGAAAAAAAGAAACTCCAGAAACTTGGGGTAGGGGTAGGGTTTTAGGGCACAGCCTTGGTGGGCATGCTGACATGTGTCAGATCAGAAGAGGACATCCAAAGGCTCCCTAGAAGAATGTAAGCTCCATGGAACAGAAACTATGGTTTATTATTGCTGTCTGCCCAGTGCCTGCAACAGTGCCTGGCACATAGCAGGTGCTCAAGACTCAAAGTGAATTCATCAGAAGAAGCCAAGTGTTGTTGCTTGTTGTTAGTCAAGAATGAGAGACACAGGAAACAGACAAATTAGTCTGGTTAACAGCTGCCATCTTTTGTTCTCAGTTATAACTTTAAAAATAGATGATTCAAAAAGGAAAGGGAAAAAAAGGAAGTGTAACTGGGTATGGTCAGGGTGGTAATGAAATATCTTGGACCTGTTTGGGAATTAACTACAGGATTTAGCACTTAGGAATCTTGTTCTTCTGGACTGTTATTTGGCCTTTTTCTCATCTCTCTCTCCTGTTTGGACTCAATATATTTCGCAGCAGCAAGCCTCTCGTATTACTTTTCTACCATGCTTCACTTCCCCCAGACAGACTCCGGGATTAGCTTGGGCAATTCATTCTGTTCAGATGGGGGAGTCTTCATTTAGACTGATGAATGTAGAAACAAAAAGTAAATGATTCACTCAGAAACAGTCATTCTTTGTCTACAGTGGTGAGAATGCAGCAGCCTGAGCTCAAGCCTCTGCCCCTCCTGCCCTGGTGCCTGGGGCTGAAGGTAACAGGGGCTCCTCCAAAAATTGTTCAGCCCCAGGAACTGCCACTTTCCTCCTAGGTCAGTTCCCAAAGTGAAGCAATTCACTGTAGTCATCTGGGTGACTAGACATAGCCCGAGGGTCTACTGCTGACTCCAGCAGTGAGTCTGAGCTTTCTTAGGGAAGTTCAGGGTGCAGATGAAATTGAGGAGGGAGAGAGCAGATTTTCAGAGGCCATCTGGTCCCAGCCTCAGCCTAAGTAGCCCTCAGTTTGTTATGAGCATCTGCCTGTGATGCCTCTTCTGCAAGGAAAACTTTCCCCTGTTTTATGTGTGTGTGTGTGTGTGTGTGTGTGTGTGTGTGTGTGTGTGTGTGTTTGGCTTATTTGTCCCTTAAGATTTAGCATGAGCACTTCCAAGATGTCTTCCACGTCTACTAACTGAGGCAGGAGTCCTTCTCCCAATCCTTGTGCTGGTTTCTAATACAGTCCTTAATTTATATCGTCCCCACTGATGGAGAGCTCTCCAAAGTCAGAAACTTGTCTTATTTCTCTTTGATCAGCAGAGGCCAAGACAGGACCCATCACATAGCAGACATCAGCGAGTGCTGGGGTTGAGTAAATGAAGCCGCTCTCTGTAGATCTGTAGATTACATAGCCCCGAAGTGGTGAAGCCAGGGATATTAGGCAGCTTTGGAAGGATAACAAACAACACCCAAGCTCAAGTCTTCAAACAACAGACATTTACTTTATGCTCATTTGCATGTTGGTGGCTGGCGACAGTTCTGCTCTCTGTGTCTTCTCATCCTGAGGCCCAGGTGGAAGAAGCATCCCTTGTGTGAGATACACCCATTCTCAGGGCAGAGAGGAAGAGCAAGAGGCTGGCACAAACCACAGATTTAAAGCTTTTGCTCAGACATACAATAGGTCAAGTTTGCTCAGATTACATTGGCCAAAGCAAGTGTCCAAGCCCAAAGTCAGTGGACCGGGACAGAAACACACTTCTCCTTTAGAGAATGTTGAAGTAGAATGTAACATCTACTAGTAGAATGTAACATCTAACATCTATCATCCCAGGACTACATGCCTGCAAAGAGGCCCATCTTTCCTTTGTACCTGCCTTCTAGCTTAGAAGCCCCCTACTTTGGCTTAAGCCTTAGGAGGGGAAGGGACGCAGATGTAGAGATGGAGGCTGGTGGTGAATTATCGGGACATCTTTCTCCAAAAGCTATGTTTATCTTCCACCTTGATGAAAAATTTGCAATGTTTACACCACTGCGGCAAGGTAGAACTATAGCTTCCGTAATTGATTTCATGCATTTTTGGCAGCCCTATCATGTTGCAAGGAATCATAAATTTTCTTTCTCCTCTAGGAACTATGTCCTGAAATACAATGCTTATAGAAATAACATAGGAAGCACATGCAACATAAGCTCAATTCTCTTCCCAAGTCTACATATATGTGCCCCAAAATATCAGATGATGTAAGAAAGAGCTGTGCTGCGCTGGCATCTGCATCTCAAGCCATGATCACAACAATATCGGCAACTGAGAGATGACATGTCTCTTCAGGAATATAGACGTGACTTTCCTTCTTCCCTGCCTGTCTGTAGCCCATGTGGTATCTGGGGACCATTATGACTCACCAAGGATCTGGGAAGAAGAAGAAAGTCAGAGAGGGATTAATGCCTATTTGCAAACTAGACACCAACTAGTGACAGGCAATATGAAAAATATCTGGAGTTACCACAGTTCTATCACAACAGAATAAACCCCAAAAGAGTAAAAGGAATAACAAGAAGAGCAAAGTTATTAAAATTAGAAATATTAACTTTAGAGGCAATCAGCAGGCAAAAGTAAATACTAAATGACTAAAATAATTATCAAATATCTAGTAAGATTCTTATAAAAATTAAAAACAGGGATGGGCAAAAGTAGGTTTATAGCTGTGAGTATGAGAAACACAATTTATTCTTGTATTATTATTTATTATATTATTTTCCATACAAACAACTATGAACCTACTTTTGCCCATCCCTGCATATTAGTAGTTTAAAAAGTAGACACAATATAGATAGTTCACAGAATTAGAAAGGTAATAAGAAAATTATGAGCGACTTTATAGTAAACTTGAAAATGTAGATAAAATGAAGATAACTAGATAAAATGAAAAACTTATCAAAACCAAAATAGATAATATGAACAGTTCTATAACAATTAAGGAAATGGAATCAGTAGCTTAAAAGAGTTTTATATAGAAAATACAGGGCCCAGAATGTTATACCCAGGGGCTCTAGCAATCATTTAATAAATAGATCATTCCAAGATTACACAAATTCTTTCAGATACTACAAAAAGAGGGAGCACTTCTCAACTTATGTTATGGGACTAACATCCTTTGATGCCTAAAGCTAACAAGCTCAACAAATGAAAACAAAATCACAGTCCAATGTCACTCATAAACACAGATACAAAACTTAAAATATCAAATGACTGATGAAATAATATTAATTAATTACATCTGTAATTTATCTCATTAACAGATTAAAGAAGAAATAGCACATGATTATCTCAGGAGATACAGAAAGGCATTCAATAAAATTCATTTAAAATATAATGCACTATTACCAGTGAAGAATAAAAGTACACTTCCTTGAACTGATATAGGGTATCTACAATAGCAAATAGCATACTGAATTGTTTTAATTTTTAAAAATTCTCTTTAAAAGTAGAAATAAGTCAAGGATGCTTGTTGTCACTACTTGTCACTACAAAGAAAAAAAAATAGAAGTCATAAAAATTGGAAAGGAGTAAACAAAACTATCCTTATTCATGAGTGTTCTGATTATCTGTGAAGAATACTCAACAGGACTTGCAGATTATTTAAATTAAGAAAATTTAACAAAGTCGTTGCATACAAAATCAATATGTACATTGACAATTTTGTTTCTGTACACCAGATTCAATTGCAAAGAAAATGAAAAGTAAATCTAACAAAAGATATGCAAGACATGAAATAAATTAAGCAACTGAAATTTGCATCATTTATTAAAAGATGTATTAAAAGGAAGCTGTAAATTAATGGATCTAAATAAGATTTAAACAAAGGGAGACATATACCTTATTTATAAACACATGGAATCAAAATAGTAATGATATCAATGCAATACTATTCTTATTGCAATCCCAAAAGGGTTTTAATGGAAGTTGACAAGTTGACTCTAACATTAATGTGAAAGAGCAAGGGAAACTATTGTAAAAGAAGAGTAGTATGGGAGAAATCACTGTAAAAATATGGTAATTATGACAGTGTTCTTTTGTTGCAAGGAGAAATAAATAGAACAGAACAATGGTACAAATTTGAAAGCCCAGAAACAGACCCACAAATATTTGGAAACTTAGGATATAAGAACTGGCATTGTAGATAAGTACACAAAGGAAGGTTTTTTCTTTAAATCTTCCTCAGAGAATTAATAGTCTTACAGAAAAATAGTGCATTGTAGTCTTGTCTCAAATAACATGCAAACATCAATTCTAGATATATTAAATATTTCATGTAACAGGAGAAATTATAAAACTTTTAGAAAAATAATAGAAAACAATATCTTTACCACCTCAGAGTTGGAAAATTTTTGTTAAGTAACAGTCCAAAAGCATAATAAAGATTTAAAAAAAAGAGAAAAAATTTTAAAAAGTCCAAAAGAATAGATCATAAAGAAAAGTATAAATTCCATTTCATTGAAATTAAGCTTTTTTTGTTTATTATGAGAGCCTATTAAAGAAAGTAAAACAACCACCAATTTGGAAGGCCTAAAAGGATTAGTAGTCAACATATATAAAGTACTTCCATAAATCAATAAGAAAAAAAAAACACACAGAAAAATCCTGTAGAAAAATAAAAGCTGTGAGGAGTCAGTTGCTTGACAGATGTGGAAACAAAAATGACCAACTTTAAAAAACAGATGCTCAGCTTCATAAGAAACCAGAAAAAAAGAATACTAATTAAAGCCACAGTCTTACACCATAAGACTGTCAAAAATTGACAATTTGAAAAGACTTCATGCTGTATAATTCCAACTCTATGACATTCTGGAAAAGGTAAACCTATGGAGACAGTAAATTGGTCAATGGTTTCCAAGGGGTGGTGGGAGGAATGGATAGGCAGAGCACAGAGGCAGTGAAAATACTCTGTGTGATATTATAATGATGACTACATGTCACCACACATTTGTCCAAACCCATAGAATGTATTACACTAGAGTGAACTTTAATGTAAACCATGGATGTTAGGTGATCTTGATGTGTCAATGTAGGCTTATCAGTTTTAACAAATGTGCCACTCTGATGTGGGATGTTGATTTTTTTTTGGGGGGGGGGGGGGCGTTGGGGAAGGGAGGATATGGGAAATATCTGTATCTTCTTCTCAATATTGCTGTGAACCTAAAACTTCTCTAAAAATTGTCTTTAATACTAGTACTGCTACTAATAATAAATCAGCATTGATTAAATAGTGACCATCCGGACGTTGGAGGTGAGGGAGACATAGGATGGCTCCAGTTTTCTGTCTCTGACAGTTGCTGAGGTCATTCATCAAGACCATCTACAATATCTCCTGTAATCCTATGATTAACTCCATTCTTGAGAAGGCCTCAGCTTTGCATCTGGAAATAACTAAACTCTGCATTTTTTAAAAAAAGGACATAAAACATGGCCAAGTGTTTGAGACAGAAGGAGACAAAAGAAATGAAGTAAAAAGATGCAGCTACTGATGAATCAATCCTTAAGGGAAAGAAGAGACTGAATGACACAAGTTACTAAATGCAGGTGAGCAGTCATTATCTGGGTCATGGCCGAACCAGCAGAAAACACTCTGACCTTAGGAGTAACAAGGCTTGTCTGTTAGCCACTCCTGTTTGCTCGTGGGAATGGATACACTGCTGCAGGGTGACAAGGAAGGTAGTTTTAAAGCTGGGGCTTAGATTAAATCACATCACAAGGTTTCACAGCTTGTAAATGGCAGGGAGAAAATTCAAATAACATCTAACACATACTGAGCACTTTTTAAGGATGAAAAACTGTTCTCAGTTCATAAAATGTATGAATTCACTTTATAAACCTCCTAGCTCTGTGAGGTAGGTAATATTATTATTCCCATTTTACAGGTAAGAAAACTGAGGCCCATAAAGGCTAAGTAACCTATCCAAGATAGCACATAGGGAATTGAGAAATCAGACCTCTGTGACATGGCTCCAAAGCTTGCTTGCTCTCTTGACCACTACTCAATACTCCAGGTCTGTCTGTCCAACTTCAGAGACTGTTGGAGTCTCTGTGTTTTAACTACTGAGCCATACTGCCCTGAAATGGGAAGATGTACAGGTGTAAGGGGAATTGGTGAAGCCAGTCCAGGTTCAGGGTAGCAACAGGCCAGGGAAGTGAGGTGGGTCTGTGTGGGCCTCTGAATCCAGGGGGCCTGGGATGGGAAAGGGGCGGCAGCAGGATTGATGTGCACAGACCACTCTGTACAGAGTCAGGTGAGGGATGGAGAAATTGAACATTTCCATCGAGGCTACAGCAAAGGTGCATTGGTGGGAGGGGCCAGGAGACTGGGGGTGCCAGAGCTTGTTGAGATTCTAATAGGAAACTTACAAGAATCAGGCTTTCTTGTGAAATCGGTTTTATTTTTATGCCTTAAGTTTGTGCCAGGATGTTATTTCTCAGTTGAATTCCTTTGACTACTTCTATCTGCAAATTATACTCTCATCTTCCTCCTGTAGCTTTGCATTCATTCCCACAGGCAAGCAAGGACTGCAGGCCGCAAGCCTTGCTTCCTGTAGACTAAGCATGTTGTCTGCATGTTGGCCATGACCAAGAAAAGGAGCTCTTTCTGTGTTTAGTAACCTGTGTTGAGTCAGACCATCAGTCACTGGTTTTGCTTTTTCTTTCTTTTTAAAAAATTTTTATTGACCTTAACTCTTCACTCTAGGGTCTCACTATTTTTTATTAACTGTAGAAATTCAGTGAGTACCAATGTTTAAAAGTACCTGGAGCACTAACCTTTGCTTCCTGCCTTTGGCCTCAACTAACAGGCTCCATCTAAACTCTAGGGCCCTTGGGCAAGGCTCCGTCCTATTTAAGGCTCTATTTCCCAGAGTCTCTTTCTTTCCTTTTTTTAAAAATATATTTTTATTGATTTCAGAGAGGAAGGGAGAGGGAGAGAGAGATAGAAACATCAATGATGAGAGAGAATCATTGATCTGCTGCCTGCGGCACGCCCCCTACTGGGGATGGAGCCCACAATCCGGGTATGTGCCCTTGACCGGAATTTAACCTGGGACCCTTCAGTTCGAAGGCTGATGCTCTATCCACTGAGCCAAACTGGCTAGGGCCGGAGTCTCTTTCTGACAGAAGCAACCTCAGAAGCAAGTAGAGGGAAAGGGGTGGGGATGCACATGTACTGAGCCCCAATTCTGTACCCTGCACACACCGGACAGTTTCCAATTTAATACATCTACTAGGTAATGGACTCCATGCTAAGTGCTTTACAAAAACCACAGTGGTCTTTAAAAATACAAATCTAGGTCTGCCACCTTCCTGCTAAAAGCCAGTCCAGGGTTTCCCATTGCTCTTAGGATGGCTTTCAAAATAAAGTTTTTACCAGGGTCTATAAGGTTCTCTATGACTAAATCTGTAGCCTCATTGCATCAGTTCTCCTTCTTCATCTCCTAATTGCACTCTGCTATTCATCCCCCAGATCTCAGCTCAAAAGCCTGAGTATATGGGAGGAAGGGGAGTGCAATGGTTTTTAGGGTGCACTCCCCTCCCATCCATATCCTCTGGCTTTTGAGCTGAGATCTGAGTTCAAATCCCAGCTCTGGGCTTAGTTGGCCTGGTTTGGATCATGTGTCCCTCAATAAGCCAATCACAGGCCAAGGCAATGAAATAGCAGTGCTTCCCCCTGGGGCTCAAGAGTGAAATTAACTTTACTGGGGGCAGGCTGGGCTGAGAGTGGGGAAGACTTGATTCACCATAACAAATCAGGAAATGTTGCCCAAGAAGGGAAAGCAGATGTCCACACCATTGTCGTGCCTTGTTTTGCAGACTTTGATCATTGTGCTCTTCCTCCAGAATACTGTCTTACTCATGAATCACATGTGTTATTATTTAATTAACATGTTCGCCACTCTCTTTTTGTACTTAGAGCTTTATTTTAAAATAAATTTATTTATATCACTGCTGTAAATGAAAAACCAATATTACTTGCCATAAATAGGAGGTAACCTTAATGTGTTTTTTTGCAATGAAAAAAACACACACAATGTTATTAAATTCCAGCTAGAGACTGTGTCCTGCTAAAAATGCTCAAGATTGTGGCCTTGTTCCCTCTTTGTTAAAAAGGGAGATTATCAAGTGTTAGAGAGGTGTAAAGACATGCTAACACCAAACGGAGCCTTTCTCCCAGATGTAATCAGAAAGCCTAAGAAAGAATTGAAAAGGAAATTACTTTCTCACTATGTAATTCAATGTGATGTGAGGCCGTGTCCATATAGCATGGAAAAGTCATTTTCCATGCCACTTGCAATCATCAGGCATACCACTAGTGCTACCTGCCGACTCTTTCAGGAGCACTGTCTAGGAGTGTTTGAACCGGGTCAAAATTGTTGCACGAATAGCCAAAGATAGTAAGACTGAGGACTAGTTGGATGTTAGAGCGGGTGGGAGGTAAAACAGCCAGCAGATTTTATCAATAAAATATCTCTTTATCTAATTGGTTCTTTGTGATGAGATATAAAAGGAATTAGCTCAAGTCATCTTGTTTCTCTCCTCAGTTCCCACTAAGCTGCACCTCCTCTATGTCAGACATTGTCCTTCGAAGCTGATGTCCACATAGTCTTCGCAATGAATGACCCCTCCTTCTGCCCAGCCATACTAGCCTCCATCCTTGACGCCTCCTAGTCACTCATCTCCTTCACCACAATTTCTCCAGCATATTCAATCCTTTCAACCTCCTAAATATGTTTGCAAATCTGTCCATTTATGTTCCCTTCCAGCGCCATCACTGTACTAGTAGTTCACAGCACCATTATCTCCCTCTGGAATACCACAACTGCCTCCTAACTTTCAAGTCTGCCTCGCCTTTTGCCCTAGTTTCCCACTTGCCACCGTCATCCAAGGTGATCTCTTTAGAAGGGGATTTGGAACACTCACTCCTCTGCATTAAGACTTCAATGGTTTATTGAGGGAAGAATAAAAATTATGGCAAGGCCTACCTGACTGTGTCATCTGACCTGCCTTCATCTCACACCTTACCTCATTCCACCCGCCGCCTCCATCCCTGCGCTGGAGACCTCTCATTCTTCCTGGCGTTCTGGATCAGGTGGCTCCTTCTCCTAAGGAGCCATTGCCCCACTCTCTGCTCCTGCTCCTTCTCTGTAATCCTAAAGTAATGCCTTCCCTGGCCCCTAATACAAAGTATATATTCTAATCTTAAGGAGCCATTGTTTGCCTTTATAGCACTTTTTACTGTTTTAGACCACATGTATTTGTGTGTGTGTGTTTGCTTAATGGCACGCTCCATCAGACTAAAAGCTTCATAAGAGGAGGGAACTGGTCTGTCTTTCTTATTCACTGATATTTCCCCAACAATTAGCCCCAAGCCTGGCACTCATTTAATTTTGTTAAAAAGCAAAATTAAAAACTTTCCAGAAAGTGAATAATATGTTTAATGTCTAAAATTGACTAAAAGAGAAATGTGTTGCATTAGAAGAGGAGAATTGATAGGTTAAGCATTAAGTCTATTGACTGTATTTGGTAAGAGGTTTGGTAGTGGATAAGGTATAATTAAATTACATGGCTAAATGTGTTTAGGTATGATTTGTGTTTTATGTTTAGTTGGTAAAAATTTTAAAAAATGTTAAGTTGGGGAATTCGAGAAAGATGAAGAGTGAAGACTCTGAAAACAGGCAGAAGAGGATGCTAAGGTTTTACCTTCTTGAGACCACAGGAGTGATGTAAGTCACGGTCATGGCTGGATATAGTAGAAAAGAGGGCCCCACAAAGGCTAAATCACATAGCCACCACTCCACTTGCTCTGTTCCTCTTATTAATTATGCCAGAAATGGAAAACTTGCCTGCAAATGGGGCTGGTACAACATAGACTCAAGCTAATACCACTTTGGAGAGGAATTGGGTAGAAAGAGAGGAGTTTGAGGACAGGCTAACATGTGACATCATATAGGGGTGATTTAAAAAAGAATATGCCGAGCCTGTGCGTTTGAGAGTATCTTGATCAAGTTATCTTCTTGCATGTTTCTCCTGCAAGCACGTGGCAGCCAGTGTTCATCATTTAAGGGTCTGGGAAGCAACATATCTTCCCCTCACCTGCTTGTCACTACTGCGGCTTCGAGAGGAACCCCACAAGGAACAGGGCAAGGAAAAGGCACAGTCTCCACCTGACTTTAAGTCAGATATCTTCTTCCCATTATACTGATAAGGCGAGTAGGGTTGGGAGACATGAAATAGGATGAACTCTAATGTGATCAGTACATACACCACTGTGTGTGTGCAGTCAGGACACAATCCCCAGAACTTAGAAGATAACTTTTTGTGAGCGGATCTGATAAAAGTGTCAATGCCCTGGTGACTCAGTTGGCTGGAGCAGCATTCCGTACACCAAAAGGTTGCAGGTTAGATTCTCAGACAGGGAACTTACAGGAGGCAACCAGTCAATGTTTCTCTATCACATCAATCTCTCTCTCTCTCTCTCTCTTTCTCTCTCTCTCTCTTCCTCCCCCTCCCCATCTTTCTCCTCCCTTCCTCTCTCTAAACATATCCTTGGGTAAGGATTAAAAAAAAAGAAAGAAAGAAATTAGGTGTCAACTAAAGAGTAAGTCTGACCATCTGTCCGAAATCCCAATGGAGTAAACCACTGGTAGGCTGGAGCCAGCTCATATCAGCTTCCAAAAGCCAATTGTTGAATTTCCTGGAATTTTGTGAACCAGCTGTTAAGTACAGACATTATTTAAAAATCCATTTTCAACCTGCAATTAAAATAACTTGTATTAAAAACAGATAACATACTCAAAACTCACCACTTCCTAATTATTTCACGGTGTTTTACTATCTTTGCTCTTGAGGTTAATTGCTTCTATTATATCTGTGTGGTGGAAATACTATATGATGGTGTGCAACTCTTCCCAATTCATTGCTCAGTGACATCATGTTGGTGGTTTGAAATCCACCTAGGTGGGTATATTTATACCGTGGAAATCAGAAAATGCTACAAATCAGGGCTTGATTTATTTGTTGATTGCCTAGACTTGAGAAAGTGATGGAGAAAATGTTAATGATGCAGATTAAGTTTAAAAGCCTGTTGTGTCTGTAAATGTTACATTGTGAAAGGCACAAAAATTGAGGAAATATTCTTCCAGTATTTGAAAACTATTATCTAGTTCAGCAAAGCAGTCACTCACATCATTGACGAGGGAGAGGCGTTCCAGCATGCCTTCGTTGTCTCACTTTTATTTTACTTGTTAATGTAAAGGAAAAGATCAGTCAACATTCATGTCAGAACTACACTCGTTCACCAATTGCTTCCTTAGGTTGGCTATAGATACAAGCGTTCAGCAAAAATCAGTGAAAATGTTCTATGAGAATCAGCTGGCTATAGGGAGTTTATAATAAGCAGTGTTATATGTTTCATTATTTGTAAATTGTGTGCTACACATCCTCTCAGTGAAATTTTAACAAACTTGTGGACGTATGTTCAGGACATAGATTTCTTTTTGAGAGCCGGTTGTTACACATTGACCAGCACACTGCTTGGTGCCTCCAAAACCAAAGCAGGGGCCTGAGCATAGGGGTCATTAGGTTCTAATCTGTTGATAATCTGGCATAAAGAAATGCCAGTGGAAGGGCGCTGAACTCCATGAAGCCCTGAGAGGATCCAGCAAAGGGGGCTTTCCCTGTTTATCCAACCCCGTCCAAGTGAGAGGACACCCGAGACTGGGAGTAACAAGCATCAGAGAACCGTGTTCTGCTGGGGAGAACAAAGGTTTCGTCACATCTCACCATTGTCTAGATCAGTTTCTCAATCTTGGCACTATTTTGGACCAGGTGATTCTTAGTGGGGGGGAGGGGGGGAGGGAGAGCTGTCCTGAGCATTGCTGGATGTTTAGCAGCATCCCTGGCCTCTGCCCACTGCATGCCAGTAGCACCTCTGCAATTGAGACAACCAAAAATATCTGCAGACATTGGCTCTTGACCTGGGGGTTAAAGCTGTCCCGGTTGAAAATCAGTAGCTGAGATAAAATATCATTCTCATTCCATTCACCTCAATAAATAGCTGTTATTACCTGCTATGTGCAAGGCACTGTGGCAAGGACTTGGGGTCCATAGTAAACGAAGCAGACAAAGAGGCCTGCTTCCATGGAGCTCCCAGTCCACATGGAGCTCCCAGTCCACATGCCTCTGATGACCGCTGAGCTGATTTTCTCCACCAGACTGTGAGCTCCTTGAGAGCAGAAATGGTATCTATTTACCTCTGGATCTCCAGCCTGTCCCGGCATCAAGGTCCTCAGTAAATGTTGAGTTGGAGCGATTTGAACACTTTGACTGGTTGAACTCACCAGCCACCTCCACAACCCCAGCCCTGCGCCCACCACTGTTTCAGCCACGCCACCCTAGTCGGTTCCCCAATGTGCTCATGCCTTCTTTCTCTTTGAGATCTTTCTTGATGTTGTTCTCTGGGTTTGTTAGTTTTCTACCAATGCACAACTCACTACAAATATAGCAACTTAAAACATGATTTCTGTAGGTCAAAAGAGCCCAGCTTCTCTGCTCAGATTCTCACAAGTCTAATATCAAGGTGTCAGCTGACTACATTCTCATGGGGAGCTCAGGGGTCTTCTTCCAGTTCATCCAAGTTATTAGCAAAATTCAGTTCTTGGCCAGCTGCCCAGGTGGGAGTGGGGATGGAAGAGGTGGGGGGGGGGGGGTGCGTTCA
>NW_005360425.1:397591-399940 GCF_000412655.1 Myotis brandtii | reverse complement strand
GTTCAGGTCTGAGAGGTCCCTTTCCTGTTCTTATCACACAGACAACTCCAACTTCAAAGCCAGTGATGGAGGACTTCTCACACATCAAATCCCCTCATGCTTCCAGTCTCTCTGGCTCTCTTTCTCCAGGAAGGGTCTTGTCCCTTTTAAGGGCTCCTATGATTACATCAGGCTTTCTGAGGATAACCTTCCTTCCTTAGCCAACTGTGCCACAGAACATAACCAGATTATGGAATTGCTTAAGGAACTGAAGGAATTATACAAGGTGTGGGTCTTTAAAGATCATTTGAGGATTCTGCCCACCACACTTGGACTCCCTCCTCTCCCCAACTCTACTGCAACTTCACTACCCTAGCCCTCTTGTCTTTTAGATCTCAGTTCAGGTATCACTATTTAATAACAATGGTAGTTTACTTTTACTGAGTTATTTCTAAAATCCGTGAACTACGCATTACCCATAGTATTGCATTTACTTTTCACAACCATATAAAATATTCTTTTTATTCTTTGCATTTAGACTTCCCTGTGTCTAATGCTCTTCCACATAATTTTTGTGTTCATTCCTTTACTCCTTTCTCCATCCAAATGTCACCTCCTCAAAAAAGCCTTCCCTAATTACCCTATTTAAAAATAGCTCAGCCCTGGCCAGTGTGGCTCAGTTGGTTGGGCATTGCCCTGTGCACCAAAAGTTTGCTGGTTCGATTCCCGGTCAGGACACATGCCCAGGTTGCAGGCTCGATCCCCAGTAGGGGGCGTGCAGGAAGCAGCTGATTGATGTTCTGCTCTCACATAGGTGTTTTTCTTTCTCCCTCTCCCTTCCTCTCTCTCTAGAAATCAATACAAATATTTTTTAAAAATAAAAATAGCTATAGTAAAATGCAAGGTAATAAACTCAAAAGGAATTATGGAATTAGAAAAAAAAATCACCATTTTGTAACCATTGCAATTGATTCAGGCAAGAATCATCAATGGATGCTAAAACTAATGGGTAGAAGTTTGTTGAGAAACAGGATAATAACATAGGGTCAAATTGTCTCCTCACAAAATACTTATTAATAATAAAGGGCATAATAGTGGCTTTATGATGGAAAAGGCTGGCAAACACCACTTTAACTAAAGGATCAGAGTTAATATCACCAATAATGAGATAAAGCTACCGTAAAGCTAAGACGATGCTGTGGTTTTCCTGTCTTCCCAGGTACGCCCAAATTGAGGGATCACTCTACAAAATAGCCTGTACTCTTCAAAAATGTCAAGACAAAAGAAAAGCTGAACAACTATTTCTGATTCGAGATGTGACAACTAAAGGGAACGTGTGATCCTGGATTGGATCCTGGACCAGAAAGAAAGCTTTTTTAGGTATAAAGAACATTATTGGCATAGCTATTAAAATTTTAATAAGGTCTCTGCAGAATAGATAATAGCACGAAGTTAATTTCCTGATTTTGCTGATTGTACTGTGGCTGTGTAAAGGAAACGTCCTTGCTCTCAGAAAACACACATTGAAGTATTTAGGAAGGAAGGGGCATCATAGCAACTTATTGTCAAATGCTCCCAAAAATAAATAATCATTTATTGGCCTACTCTTCATCTCTTACTCTGTTTTACTTTTCTACATGGCCCTGACCACTACTAGTTATTTCATGTATTTTATTTAACTTTCACAATGACCATTTGAAGTGGGCCCTGTTGTTAGTCTTTGCCATGACAATTCCCTCTGCTTGGCATGCTCTCCAGGCATCTGCATGTTATTCCCTCACTTTTTCTGGTCTCCATTCAGATGTCTCTGATGGTAGTAGCAATGGTCATTTCTTCCCTCACTAGACTGCAAATCCCCTGAAAGCAGGGACTTTGTTTTGTTCACTGCTGACCCTTATCTCCTTCTATGGTCCTTGGCACAACATAGGTCTGCAATAAATATTGTGGAAAGAAACAAATCCATGTTAGAGAAGACACTTAAGAAAGATTGTATGTTTTGAATCCAGGAAAATGCTTCTAGAATTATTACTAACTACTATGTTCTACTGGCTCTGTTGTTTTAGGAAGCCCCCTGACCTCTGTGTACTCCATGCCCCCCACCCTTGAGGAGGCTGAACTTTGTAACTCACTGCTAATCTACACTAATAAAAGAGAAACATGGTAATTGGCGTACGACCGCTACCCTTCCCATTGGCTAATCAGGGAGATATGTAAATTAACTGACAGCCAAGATGGCGGCCGGCAGCCAGGCAGCTTAAAGCGAACATGAGGCTTGCTTCCTTCATTGAAGGAGGAAGCCAACGTTCCCCGCCTGCGCCTGCGCTGCCGGCCTCTGAGCTGGCAGTTTGAAACTTTGTAACACTTTCAGCC
>NW_005360425.1:375472-396577 GCF_000412655.1 Myotis brandtii | reverse complement strand
GCAACCTCCCAATCCGCCCTGCTCTGTGCATGATAGGGGGCGGCGCCCCAACTCCCCAATCGGCCCTGCTCTGAGCCTGACCAGGGGCTGCACTTAGGGATTGGGCCTGCCCTCTGCCACCCGGGAGCAGGCCTAAGCCAGCAGGTCGTTATCTCCCGAGGGGTCCCAGACTGCGAGAGGGCACAGGCCGGGCTGAGGGACCCCCCCTTCCCCCCCGAATGCACAAATTTTTGTGCACCGGGCCCCTAGTAAGTAAAATATGGAAACAGTGGTTGGATGCCACCTCCATGACTAAGTTAGTTACAAGACTATGAACTTTCATCTTGCTAGCCGACTCTTGCTGGCACTTTTTCTTGCCTCATTGCTTGCCTGTCACCATGCTGTGAGGTGCTCTATGGAGAGGCCCAGGTGGCAAGGAACTATGGGAGGCCTCCAGTCAATAGTCTTCAAGGAATTGAATCTTGCCAACAAGCACATGAGCAGTCACTTGGAAGTGGATCCTCCCCAGCTGAGCCTTCTGATGAGACTGCAACCGCAGCAGACACCTGGATTGCAGCCTATGAGAGCCCTGAAACACAGGACCCTGCTAAGTCATGCCCACATTCTTGACCCACAGAAATTGAGATAATAAATATTTGAAGTCACTATGTTTCTGAATAATTTGTACGTAGCAATAAACTAATACTACAACCCTCTGTATCTCACAGGTATATCCTACTATTATAGAAACATTTTGCACTATATTTATCTATATCTTCCACCCTCCTTATCACTCATACTATAAGCTCTTCATGGGCATGAACTGTGATTTGTTTACCATTTTATCTATGGTTCATTACACAGTGACTGTTTCATAGTTGAAGCTCCAAAAGTGACTTAAACATCAAGGAATACCTCATTAGGTATCAATTACAGTTGGGTTTTATACATCAGCCTATGAATTGGTTAGATCTAAGGACAATGATAATGTTCCTGAATTTGTAAACCTCAGAAGCAGAGCCTGAACTGTGAACACTTTATCGTGTCTGGCTCTAGCGCCCCCTCTCTCCCATGAGGCCCCATCTGGGTGGCCAGATGGTCCCCTAGACGACATCTCTCTCAGCTTGTTCAACATCATAATTCTTGAAACTAGTGTTTGTAGCGCTAAGCCACATGAGAGGACAAAGTGACCTGCCCATCCGCCTGTTCTAATTAATATACTTTTAAACCTTGCAAGGAAAACCATTTGTCCTCCTTCCTTTACACCAAACAAAGATTTAGCCATAAAATTCTGGCTTACAGTAATCACATCCTGAATCAATGTCTTCTTTTTTGAGTTAAGAGGGGAAAAAAGATCCCTCTAACATGTTCATTTTAATTTTAAAAATGCTATTTTAAATGGTAGGGAGCCTTTTAATTCTCCACTCTGGGTTATAAAAAAATAATAGATAGGCAGAAATGTGTTATTAGAGCTATTTTTCTTGGCGTTCTGGTAATTTAATAAACTGCTGAAGCCAAGCCTTGAGACTTTATGATGCAGCAAGATGAAGACTTGCCTGTTGATTAATAGTTTCTGATTGCGCCCACCCAACCCCCCTGCTTCCTGGGATGGTTCCTGAAGGACAACGGGTGATTTTTGAAGAATGAAGATTAGGAGAAACATTCTGTAAAAATGTCTTGTCTATGGAAGTTTATTCTCCAGCAATACCTACACACTCTTCTGTAAGACTTGGGGTGCTGGTGAACTAGCAGAGATGAGTCTCAGAAGATAACTCTTGAGATGTTATGTTCATATTTGACAACCTCAGAACATGTCGCCAACCTTGAAAATTTTCCACGTCAGAGTCCTTGCGGGGAGAGAGGTATCTTCATATATTCAGGCTCCCATAACAAAATATCATAGTCTGGGTGGCTTAAACAACATAAATTTCTTTCTCACAGTCCTGGAGACTGGAAAGTCCAAGACCAATGTGCCAGCAAGTTGGATTTTATTCTGAGTGCTCTTCTCTTGGCTGGTAAGCTGCCACCAGCTTGCTATTTGTTCTGTATGACCTCTTCTTTGTGTGCATGTGGAGAGAAAGAGCTCTCTGGTGTCTCTTCTTTTTTTTAAAATATATTTTATTGATTTTTTACAGAGAGGAAGGGAGAGGGATAGAGAGTTAGAAACATCGATGAGAGAGAAACATCGATCAGCTGCCTCCTGCACACTCGCTACTGGGGATGTGCCCGCAACCATGGTACATGCCCTTGACCAGAATCGAACCTGGGACCTTTCATTCCGCAGGCTGACACTCTATCCACTGAGCCAAACCAGTTAGGACAATGGTGTCTCTTCTTATTAGGCACTAATCCCATGACCTTATGACCTCATCAAATCTTAATTACTTCCCAACATCTCATTTTCAAATACGGTGACATTAGGGTTGAGGGCTTCAACATATGAATTTGGGGTAGGGAACAAACATTCAGTCCATAACTGAATTATTAGTCCTTCCTTACATGGCTTCAAACCCACTCCTTCTGATCCAAAAACTCTGCTTTGCATGATACATTTTTGCTTTGCCCACTGGTTCTTTGTTAGGGAACCCAAGGCTGGAGGAAGAAGAGACTTGTTTATTCCTGTTTGGCTCCTCTTCTAGTCAGCATCACCCTAGCAATGCCAATGTTTTCCAATAGCAGCAGTTGTATCCACTGTGCCTCTTTAGAATGTCAACACCAGCAGGCTGATACCTCCTACTTAGAGGTTTGAATTCCTACCCCATGGAGCTCCCCCTCTGAGCCCAGAGACACCAACACCAGCCAAATGGTCCCTGCTCCCCAGATACAAATGTCTGAGTTTCAGCTCCTCAACACTCCTCCACCAGGATTCTTTTTTTTATTTTATTCAATGTATATATTTATTAAGCGCCAACTGTATGTTAAGCACTGTTGTACATGTTGGGGATACGGCGGAAATAAAAACAGACCAAAATACGAGTTCTCATAGACAGAGAGAGAGAGAGAATAAAAGTGAGAGAAAGGGGTGAGAAAGTGCGACGAATTGCAATTTCAAAAAAAGAGTGGTCAGAGAGCTGGGATTCTAAATTTTAATAATTCACCTTCTTCTCTTTGGATGGTAGCTCCTTTCTGCACTTGCTACTTCTCTGTTGCCCTTAGAATTCTTTGCTTTTTCATTTTTTAAATATAGAGTTAACAATTATTTATTTATATTAAAATTTTTCTGTTCAAATAACTAAAGTGGTTCTATCTTCTGCCTGGAGCCTGACTGGTAGTGTGGACTTGGCCCCATTCATTTCACAGATGCACCCCCCCAAAATGTATACGGGCCACTTTTGAATTCTCTAGGCCTGTTTCTCTTACTGTAAAGTAAATCAAATGGTAAATATGTTTCATGGTGAGACTGACCCCACCAAGCCAATATTGTCCTTCTCCTTTTGGTAATGGTTGGGTTCTATGGGTTGCAAGGAAAACCTTTCTTGTTGAAAAGGTTTTTTTCTTTATAAACATACTAGAGACCCCGGGCACGGGATTCATGCACTGGTGAGGGACATGGCCTATGGGGATTGGCCTGCTGTGGGAGTGCCGCTCATCCTGGTCAGCCAAGCAGCTGTGGACCCACTCTCTGAGCGGCTGCTCCCTGGTCCAGGATCTTCCGTGAAGCCAGAACACTCACCTCTCCAGGGGACCCGGTTGGGGCCAGGCTCATGGACAATAGCACTGACAGGCGGCGGAGTAGGCCTCAGTCTTGCGGTGGCCACAAACCCGCCTTCCAGCCTCCGGTGTGCAGAGGAGGAGCCTGGGGCGAGGAGGGCTCGATCTGATTGCAGCTCAGGTTCCTACTCATAGGCCTGGGGTTCACAACAGGAGCAGCTGCTCATCCCAGTCAGCGGAGCAGTGCTCCCACTGTGGTAGTGCACTGACCACCAGAGGGCAGCTCCTGCATTGAGCATCTGCCCCCTGGTGGTCAGTGTGCGACATAGCAGCTGGTCAACCAGTCATTCTGGTCGTTCTGCATTTGGTCACTAGGCTTTTATTATTTAGGATAGGATAACTCTGTGAGGGAAGAGAATATCATTGTCCTACTATACTAGTATAACTCAGGACCTGGCCCAATACTTACTGCAAGGTAGGCATTCAATAAATGTCTACTAATTAATGAAGGAATAAATAGGAAAAAAAGGATGAATGAGGGATGGATGAATGAATGGATGGATGGGTAAATGGATAAATGTTACCTGGTCTCAAGAACATCTAGTAGGAAGAAGAAGTAAGTCTTCTTGAAGGAATGGTGCTCCTTCATTTTTCGGTATGTCAATTAGGATTAGGTTTAGTTATGCGTGAAAGAAACTCAAATAGCAATGGCTTTTAAAAGGAATTTGCTTTCCTCTCACATAAACGAGTATGAGGACAGGCACACCAGGGCTGGCCTGGCACCTGCACGACCATCAGAGGCTCAGCTTTCTTCCATCTTATTGCTCTACCAAGTTCATGATGTAGCTTCGGCCTCAGAAATTGCACCAAACACTTCTGCCTAAATCTCATTTGGCCAAAACTAAGCCACATATTCTGGGTAGTCGTGTGCCAACCTGAAAACTGGAGTCCTATTACTTAAGGAAAAGGGAGGAAATGCATGTTTGGTGCCAAAGGAAATAACACAGAAATGAGATGCCCCCCTGAAGGAGGGAGCGTTGGAGGAGGACTTAAGAACTGGAGGAGGAGGTTAAAGACTGAGAATTGTCTCTTTTCTCCAGATGACTCCCTCCTTTCTCGAAGCCGCTTCCTTCTCAGTCCTCAGCCTCTGCCTCCCACTGCGTATGACGTGGCTTCACACTATAAAATGACTTAGAGGTCTTAGTTGCCTGAAAACTTAACAGTCATTAGCCATAGGATTTGAGTTCCAACAAAATTCATTCGTTCTGGGCTGCGTTACTAGAAAGAGGCAGGTGGGAGGAAAAGTGAGTAAGAATATTGACTTTGAGTCATTTACCATGTGACTTTAAGTAAGGCACTTAATCACTCTATATCACAGAGTTATTGTGAACATTATGCTAGATAACAAAGGTGATGTGTACTATGCCTGTTCCATTGCAAGGCTCAATGACCAGCAGCTGTTAATTTATTAACTATTTCTGGACTCCACAAAAACATGCTACTCTGCAATTCGGTGGCTAACATCATGCACAGACTATCCTTGGCTTTAATTTGCAGGTAAAGTATGTTCTGAGGGAAGAGATTGGGTAGTTGCAACTTGAAAACATCAGATTAGAATTACGTGCAGGGACCAAGAATGGTACAGGAGCAGACATCACTTATCTGACATTCTGAACAGGAATGAGTATCCTGCCAGGTGCTCTCCTATGTCCCTTTAATGACCTCATCACCTTTCATTTCACTAGGATTTAATATCTTGAATTTAAAATGCATGGGACAGGCACCGTATCTGTCTTGCCCACAGCCACATCCCTAGGATACATCTCAGTGAATATGAAACCGACAGTTAATAGTAAACATGTTTAGGTATTATATTATAGAGTCTAGAGATATAGACATGGTCTGGGCATGATGTAAGCTAAATTTTTCAATGGCTTTGGTTGCCACGAAGCTTATAGTCAAAGATTAAGGAAGTATGTTAGTCATGTTCTGAAGGCCTGTTTGTAAATCAAGTTTCAGGAGAAATGTTGAAAAGTACCCTTTTGTTGAAATAATAGAAATATATAGCCAGTTGGGCGCAAACAATGATAGCTTAAACAAAAACAAAGATCTCTGCTTTTTGCTTTAAAGATAATGTCACTTAAAAGACCCTAAAGTAAATACTCTTTTTTTAAAAAGATAATGTCACTGATGCACAATGTTTTACAGAATCTTGGTTCTTCAACCAAGCTCCCCTTGTTCTCATAATATAAGTATAAATTGCGAAGGTGCCGTTTCTTTGTCAAGCAGGAAGAGGACAGATTTGGGAGATTTGCTCTCCTGTTCTTTCGCTTTGGCCAAATGGAACAAACCTTTTTCTAGCTCCAAGCACCTGTGTCTCAGTATTTTGGCTGACTAGCGCATTGGGCACACAGACCTGAATTTTGGGAGATGGTTCAGTAACAAATATGTACTGAATGAATTGGCTGGAGAGGTGGTTGGAAGAAGCACATGGAAGAGCTGGGAGTTTTCAATCCCTTGTGAATCCAGACAAGCACTCAGGATCCCTGTTTCCACTGCTCCCAGAGAGGTGAGTGGAGCCAAGGAGCGCTATGAGTTGGAAAGGCATCAGGCATAGGTGCCTGCCTTCCCTTAAGTTCCTCCTAAAGAATTGTTTAGGGAAAATAAATTCATAGAGGCTTTTGAAAATCCGATTCTCAGACATCCTGGGAATGTGGGCTCTAGGTGTGTCAGAATGCAGCTCAGTAGAATTCCACAAGCATTTTTGGACACCACCATGTGCCAGACACCATGCTAGACGGTGTTCTATATGCAAATTTTGTTGTTAAATAAATGTGTGTTTTTATTAAAGTAACACATCACATGGTTTAAAAGCCAAATAATGCTAAAAGGCTCATGACTAAGGCAGCGATCCCTGCACCACGACCCCTCACAAAACCATCGTGCTTTTCATAGGCACCTCCTTCAACTCTTGACTCTTTATTCTGGGATTTACCCCCAGATTTCTGAGTAATTGTGGAAATTTCACTCTCCTTGGATTCCTTTATTTTAGATATTCTGTACTAGGATTTCCTCTTATGATAAATGATGATTTTTAGCTCTGTTCACACCCCTCTTTTCACCCCCCTCCTCCCACCATTGTTACACTGTAATTTAGATTAAATCCATATTTGGGCTTTTTATTATTATGACCAGGTAAATATTGTTCACTGCCGAGTTAATAACAATTGTTTCATTTTTTTAAAATTTGAATTCAAAGCTAAATCTTCCCACCCTTACTAACCCCTATAAAACAACTCTCGAATTTTCCACATCGTCATCTGTCAGAACCATCATCAGTTTCTTTTTCTTCAGCCCCTCCCAGTCCCCCACTGACACACCTCTTATCTGAAGTCTCCAGCTTCCTGCTCCATCTGCACCACAGTGCTGGCTTTCCAGGCTCTGCTTCCCGGTTCTGTTCTTGAGCTAAGAACTTCCTCTTTCATCCCCTCAGGAGTCGTCTCCGTCTCCCTCCCACTGAGGTTCTTCTTCTGTCTTGGCTTCCTTGTCTTCATGGAGCACATCCTCCCTTGGCTTCTTGACAAAGGTGCAAAGGAGGTAAATTTTTTGAGACCTTGCATATCTGAAAGCATCTTCCCTCTCCCTTCACAGATAGGAGTTTGGTTTTAGAACTCTAGGTTGAAAATAATTTCTACTTCAAAGCGATGCCAGCTCTGTCCCAGGATCTTCTAGGCTCCCATGTTAATGTTGAGAAATCCGATTCTTGAACATTTGCATGCCAGTGGGTTTTTTGAAAAGCTTACAATCTTGCCTTTATCTCCGACCTTCAGAAATTTCACCGCAATATGTCTCTTTTTAAAATATGTTTTCAATGATTTTTTAAAGAGAGGGGGAGGAAGAGAGAGAGAAACATCAATGAGAGAGAAACGTTGATTAGTTGCTTCCTGCACACCCTCTACTGAGGATCAACCGGCCACCCAAGCAATGCCCTGACCCGAAATTGAACCAGTGACCTCTCCGTGCACAGGACGACACCCAACCAACTGAGCTACACTGGCAGGGCCCAGCAATATGTCCGGATGTGGATTTTTTTTCATTCATTTTGCAAAGCACTGGTCTAGACCATCCAATCTGGGAAAATTCCTTGTGTTTTTCTGTTAATACTTTCCACCCCCTCTCTTTGCACTGTTCTGCCTAGAACTCCTGTGAGCCAGATATTTAGCCTCCTATACTAAATCCTCTCATTTTCTTATCTTTTATCTCATAATCTACCCCATGTCTTTTTAAAATTCTCCTTTCCATGAGATCCCTCTGATGTTAGCTTCCAACACTTCTCACTGAAAAAAAAAAAAAATCAGCTATCACTGTTCTAATTTCAAAAGCACTTTCTTGTTCTGATTTTTTAAAATAAGCATATAACATGTTGCCCTTATTTTTAAAGTGTACTAAGTTATCTCCCTGAGAATATTATGGTCTGTCTCTTTTCTTACTTCCCTTTTGCCTTTGTTTGGATGTGTTTCTTGTTGGAGATTGTCCATTTTTATTAAGCATTAGGTCCCCAAAAGTTCACTGGGAGCGCTCTGTGGAGGGCATAATCAGAGGGTCATTTTCACTGGTACCTCCAAGTGCAATCCCGTTTCTTTGGAGGACCCTCCACACTCCTGCCTCTTGGTGAAAGCCTGGCTTGGCATTGGATGTGTGTATATTTCACTCAATCTCCATTTTCCATCTGGGCCCTCATCCCCACAATCCCTATGCATGACCTGTAAGGTTACCCCAGAGAAAATGCCTCCTGTCTCCTGTAGAGCGATTCGTGGCCCCTGGCTTTGTGGGGCCAGGATAGGAGCTACCTCTTACATCAACCCCTCAATTTTATCTCTCACCAACACCACCTCTCATGGTGCCCAGGACCTGGCACCTCCAGTTTCTGAGACCTTCAGGATTCTGCATGGGAAAATGGCTTGTTGCATGCTGCTATATCTCCCTCAGCCAGCATTTCACTATGATCTTCCCCTGTTCTTCGAAGACATTTATTTACCATTTCTCCATCCCATTTCTGCCTTTGTATATAGCAGATGGGATTGTTGCCCTTTCCTAGTTTCATTGAGAATGAAGTCTGTATAGGTTCTCTTACTCTCCTTGCTATTTGAAGGTAAATTTCTAGGGAAGAGAGACAGAACATAATTATTCTACCATCTTAAAACCACAAGAATACATTAAGTGGACGTTAAGTCTGTCTTAAGCCTACATTATCTTTTAATCCTCACAATTAACATTGCCATTAGTGAAACTGGGGTTTGGTGAGGTTAAGTTCTCTGACCAAGGCCAAGTTGGGAAGTGGCTAGGAACCCAGGTCTGGCCAAGGGCAAATCCAGGCTCTTGCTCTTCCTCTCTTTTGCCTTCAAACACTGAGATCAAGAGAGGGTGGAAAACTGTGGTCCATCCTGGGTTAATACCTGAAAGTATAATATGAGAAAGCCTTTCAGGGAAGAAAGGGGCTCCTGCATTTGTGAGAACTTCTAGTGACCAGTGTCTCTCAGAATCCATGGAGAATCTAGACCCTTTAATACAGTTTCTCATGTTGTGGTGACCCCCAATTTCATTGTTACAAATTGAACATAATTAAAGCATAGTGATTAATCACAAAACAATATGTAATTATATATGTGTTTTCCAATGGTCGTAGTGACCCCTGTGAAAGGGTCGTTCGACTCCCAAAGGGGTCGCAACCCACAGGTTGAGAACCGCTGATCTAGACTGAATCAAGGATAACAACAACAAAAAGTGATATACAAAAGTAGGGTCAGCCTTGGAGAAGGGCTGGAGGACTAAGGGTGTGACCAGGCTTATACTATGGAAGCGGCCTAAGTCCTAAGAAAACTTGGGAGAGAAATTTGCTTCTGGGGACCCAGAAAAAAAGGCCAGTGAGGCCAATGGTGTCACACTGTGAGGGCAAGAGAAATGTCCCTGTGGGTACTGGACTTAAACCCACATGCCGGGACATGGGTGGCTTCCAGACCCCAGCTTCTCATTACTATCAGGATTAAAGCTCCTAGTTTCCCCAGACCTGGCTCTCACCTCAGCCAGGGTGGGGTTGAGCTTTCAGGTGACCCACAGGGTTGTGGATAGAGCAACTTGGAGTTGACAGTGTTGGTCCATCTGTATATTCGTAGTTTATTTTTTAGACCCAAAAGTGGGTACTTAGATTAACCTTCTGTTGGATTTCATCTTGTTACAGTTTGCCAAAGAGTGGCACATGGGTTTCATTTCATAGACCAGTCCTGATCAGTGATGGCTGCCTGGACCACCGTGAGGAGAATAATTCTGTGGCTTTGTCCAGGCTCAGGGAACGGTTGCTTAGTGACGCCTGCAATGGCTAGAGAATTCAAGTACATGTGAATAACTGGTTCCCGTCAGCTCCTCTTTCCCGAGTTGTGTCCTCTGTAAATGTGATCAGGAAGCTCTCAATGTCCTTATTCAAGTCACTGATAAAAGTTGATTGAGATATCCTTGGCTGGGTGGCTCAGTTGGTTGGAGAGTTGTCCGTATACCAAACGGTTGCGGGTTCAATTCCAGGTCAGGGCACATATGGGAGGCAACTGATTGATGTTTCTCTCTCACATTGATGTCTCTCTCTCTCTCTCTCTCTCTCTCTCTCCCTTTCTCTCTATAAAATCAATTTTTAAAAAACCAACACATCCTTGGGTGAGGATTTTTAAAAAAAAAAAAAGAAAGAAAAAAACATGTTGATTGAAATAGATCCAAGAGTAGTGCCATTAGGTGCAGTTTTGAGATTGACCTGGAGTATAGCATTGATAGACAACCACTGGATAGTCATGACTATCACATTTAGCATTATTTTCTGAATTCATTTCCAAGACACACTTTCCCATCTTGTGTCCAGAGAATTTTTCTGTAAAACCATCACCTGATAGGACAGAGGAGGGTGCATCTCTTTTTCATTCATTCCTGAGGTGCATCAATGGGAATGTTGAGAAGTGAAGGGATCACAGAATAGAAGAGAGAAGCCCTCAAGTTTAGGACCTCTGGGATCCCGTTCTTAGAGACCAGCACTTCAGGACTCCCGCTCGTGGTCTCTCTTCCTGTCCTAAGTGAATGATGAGTCTCGTTGGGAAAATGAACAATGAAGGTTATGCAGAACATAACAACAGCCGCAAACCGAAAACAAACAAACAGACACATTCTATTTCAAGCAGCTCATACTTTTATCATAAAATACAAACTTTCTAAAATTAAGTGTCTTACTTCTATTTTACCAACAACAACAAAAACAAAAATCACTCTTGTTAGCTAAATACAGGTGCATAAGTAGTTGAGCAAGTGAGTATGATGCTGAGGGGGACGGGGTGTGGTTTGGGCCGTGTGTGTGAGTGTTGGTCAATAGATGAGTCTGGTCTTGCTGTCTTCTGTCTGCGACCTGGTCAGAATCTCAGCTTTCCAAACTTCCTACCAAGTTGTTGCAGCAGCCAGAATTTCAGAGCCCTTAGCCCCGGCCCAAGGGCTAAGGTAGGAGGAGGAGATCTAAAAATTGATGCCATTCCCACTGGAGGAGAAATAGGGGCTGTTCAGCAGGGGCCCACCAGACGACGAGCCGAACCTGGAAGAGAAAGATGATGGGTGTCAAGATGAAATTCGTAATGTTGGTGGAGATATTAGGAAAAGTAATATTTTAATTTTGTGGCTGTCAAAGACTGTCACGATCATGGCAGGCTTGGAGGCTAAAAGCTCTAGCATAATAAAAGTGCCATGGCTGTGGGAAAATAAAATATGAAACGGATACCATTGGAGGACAATAAAGAGCTTTTTCTGCCACTTACTTAGGTCAGGAAGCCCCCAGCAGTCTGCAGGGATTATTTCTATGAAGCCTATGCTCTCATCATGTCCAGAACCACAAAGCAGGGAGCCTCGCTGAATCTGAGCACCTTCCCTGTGGTCCTGCAGCCACTTTGACTGCCTTAAAGGACCAGGTGTGCCCTTGAGGAAATTCCACAACAACAGAGAAATCAGGCTGCATCCCAGTCCCAGAGTGAGATCTGGGAGTCCAGACAACCCCAGGGCTCCTCCCCTCATCAGCGCCAGGCTAACCTGGACTCTTTGTTTCAGAACCAGCTCAAGAAGTGAGCAATGAGACATCACCGAGTGCCTGGGAGTTTGCTAGACCCTCGGAGAAGGAAGAGCCAAGAAGATCGGAGCCCCACCCTCCAAGAGCAGAAATACGCACACATATGCTTTTTCTCCCAGGTATACCTCAATAGAGAGTTCAAAAGCCATCTCCTCCGTGAAACCTTCCCTGCCTGTTCCAGATGGAATCATTTACTCACACTTCTGGGATCCTATTGCAATTTCGTCACCCATCTGCTAGGATGTTTTGGATGAATGGGGACAGAGCTCAGTATGAATTGCAGCAGAGCAAATGACTAGATTTAGTCTAATCCAGGGATTCTCAGTCACTTTTCAGCCGGGTAGATGCATATTACAGAAGATGTGCACATTCATGGCACTGTGCCATGAATTGACAAAACGACAAAGGCGGAGCAGGGGGGAGCAGGGTGGGGGAGAGAAGCAATGGGAATAAACCACATTAATTTGTAATGCCTCAGCTTCTATCAGTATCTGTTGCTTGCCAAGTGTCCCTGGACAACTAGGCTTCAGATTTGGTTTAATTCCCTTCTCATTAAAATAGATTCCATGAGAGCAGGGACATTATCTGGACTGGCCACCATTTTACACCCAGTGCCCAGCCTGGGGCCTGGCACAAGGCAGGTGCCTGATAAGCAATTAATGCTGGCAGTAACCACACCTCTTTTTCTCTCTTTCAAAAATCAGATTGGAATATAAATGATTGACAGTGATGTTACTATAGAGATACCCTGGATTCTACTCTGATTTATAAAACAAAAGCCGTAACCAATATTTCATATTTAATAACTCCCAGTAACAAATTACTCAGGGCACTCCTCACATCTTATCACCACACCTTATGCATCTAGGCCCTTCTCATGTTGAGATCTTCTGATCAGATCAACTGCCAAGGGTATGGACTGGACAGGAAGGGTCAGGAAGAGAGGCAGTCCACGTGGAGAGGTGGCCCACATGGAGAGGTGGCCCACGTGGAGAGGTGGCCCATGTGGAGAGCTATCAAGGAATGCTTCCTGGAGGAAGAAGGCAGGCTTGAGCTGCCTCTTGAGCATGCTGACCTGTCCTGGTTTGCCTGGGATAGTTTCTATGCTGTTATTTCCAGTAAATTATTATTTATGCTCCTTTTAACTCAATATTGTTGTTTGAAAGATAAGTTGTATGGCTATTTAATAATTTGCATTATTAAATATGCAAATTGACTTGACAGAGGGAAGGGCTCCCTTGATCTTTCCCTGAGAACACGGAGCCACCTGCTCCTTCCTCTCCCACTTCGTATGGTTTAGTCTCTTGGTTCTCTCCTTTGCTCCTGACCCAGAGGGAGCGCTGACCCTCCTTGTCTCCGAGACTAGACTCTCGACCTGGATCCTGGATCCTTTCCCGCCCAGAACAGCCTCTCCTAGACCTTGTTCCATCTGGGACCACTGGTAGCCACCCAAACCGACACCACTGCTGTGCTCAACGCTCCCTTCTAAAGTGCCTGGGATTTGTTTTCATCTCCCTGTGACCCCTCCTTCTCTACTCCAGGAAAACAATTATTTCTTCACTTGGCTTCCTGCACTTCACACTCTCCTCCGTTACTCAGGGCACTCCTCACATCTTATCACCACACCTTATGCATCTAGGCCCTTCTCATGTTGAGATCTTCTGATCAGATCAACTGCCAAGGGTATGGACTGGACAGGAAGGGTCAGGAAGAGAGGCAGTCCACGTGGAGAGGTGGCCCACATGGAGAGGTGGCCCACGTGGAGAGGTGGCCCATGTGGAGAGCTATCAAGGAATGCTTCCTGGAGGAAGAAGGCAGGCTTGAGCTGCCTCTTGAGCATGCTGACCTGTCCTGGTTTGCCTGGGATAGTTTCTATGCTGCTATTTCCAGTAAATTATTATTTATGCTCCTTTTAACTCAATATTGTTGTTTGAAAGATAAGTTGTATGGCTATTTAATAATTTGCATTATTAAATATGCAAATTGACTTGACAGAGGGAAGGGCTCCCTTGATCCTTCCCTGAGAACACGGAGCCACCTGCTCCTTCCTCTCCCACTTCTTTTGGTTTAGTCTCTTGGTTCTCTCCTTTGCTCCTGACCCAGAGGGAGCACTGACCCTCCTTGTCTCCGAGACTAAACTCTCGACCTGGATCCTGGATCCTTTCCCACCCAGAGCAGCCTCTCCTAGACCTTGTTCCATCCGGGACCACTGGTAGCCACCCAACCCGACACCACTCCCGTGCTCAGTGCTCCCTTCTAAAGTGCCTGGGATTTGTTTTCATCTCCCTGTGACCCCTCCTTCTCTGCTCCAGGAAAACAATTATTTCTTCACTTGGCTTCCTGCACTTCACACTCTCCTCCGTATCTTCTCCCACCTCATGCGGCCCCGCCTTAGACCCTTTGCTGGTTCCTCCACATCTCCGCAACCGCTCCACATGCTGGAGGCCCGGCTCTGTCCAGTGCCTGGGATTTGTTTTCATCTCCCTGTGACCCCTCCTTCTCTGCTCCAGGAAAACAATTATTTCTTCACTTGGCTTCCTGCACTTCACACTCTCCTCCGTATCTTCTCCCACCTCATGCGGCCCCGCCTTAGACCCTTTGCTGGTTCCTCCACATCTCCGCAACCGCTCCACATGCTGGAGGCCCAGGGCTCTGTCCTTGGGCCTCCTCTCTTCTCTATGTACATGCACTCCCTGGGCGATCTCATCCCATCCCAAGCCTTTAAATATCATCTATATGCTAATGACTCCCAGGTTTCTGTTACCAGCCCCAACCCCTGCCCTGAGCCCCAGACTCACATACCGCCATCTGCCTCTCGTGGCTCCACTCACATCTCAGATTTTACATATCCCAAACCAAACTCTTAATCAACAGATCTTCGCTGTAGCCTTCTTGAACTTGGCTTTTTGGCATCGCCACTTACCCACTCACTCAAGTTATAAATGGAATCATGCTCAATTCCTCTCTCCCTCATCCCACAGCCAACCATCACTAAGTCCTTCCACCGAGACAATAAACACTCCAGAGCTTTCAGACTCCTGCCTCGCTGTTACTGCCTTAGTCCCCGCCACCAGCACCTCTGCCTCAGACGGTACAAAAGCTCCTCTCCTGCACCCCTGCGAGGGCTCTGACCCCACAGTCCATGCTTCATACCTCAGCCCACATCATCTTCTCTAGATAGAAAACTAGACCATGTCCTCACCAGTTTGAAAGTCATTTTAGTGGCTTCCCACTGTTCTCAAAAACCCTCCGTACCATGCCTACAGGTCCTACCTAGTCTGGCCCTGGCTACTCCTCTGATTTCAATTCCGCCCACTCGCTCTCTCCCACTCATTGTGTGCCAGCTACAGTTCCCCTGTGGGGCTTCTGCACTTTCTCTGCTTTCTGCCCAGACTGCTCATCGCCCACATACATGCCTGGTTCATTCTCTCACTTCATTTAGATCTCAGCTCAGGAGACTTCCCTCCATTCCCTCTCCCCTCACCCCCAGCACCTGGCCTGTGTGCTGCTTGTTTATTTCCTTGCTGCCGAGTTCTCCCCTTGGAATGAGACAAGGAAAACGTCGCATCTGATATGCAACAATCTGCATTAGATTTGTTCACTCCAGTAACCAGTGCCTAGGACAGTGCTAGACACATAAAAGACACTCAAGAAATATTATTTGAATGAACAAATTGTTCCTTCTGGGGACATAGTCCTACACACTTTGCTTCACTTTTCCAACCTCACTCTCCAGGTCTTCCCTGCCCAGAGCAGCCTCCATTCCACCCTGCTGACTGCCACCACTCCTGCCACTCTGCACCTTTGCCCACGGTGTGTCCACCTGGCACCAGGCTTTCTCCCGCTTCTAAGACTGTTTCTTCCTAAGTCACCTGCTCACTCCTTTCCCTCTCCCAGCCCCTATAGACAGCCAGCAACTGGGTCTCAACCCTCTACTCTTACTGCTCCCAATAGTACTGACTGATGAGACCTCAATGTCACGCTCCCTCCCAAGTACATGCAGCCAGTTTTACAATAAGTCTCTCTTCCCTTGAGCCCAGAGTCACAGTGTGGAATATGGGAAGTCTGCTGGCCTGCCGGTAGTCTGTCCTGATCCCTCTGCCTTCTCATCTACTCTCACCTCCAGGGAGGCGAGAACCTCTCATACAGACCCCTACGGTCACCTCCAGACACGCCCCCTCTCTCCTCCTGTTTCTCTGCCCTCCAGCCCATCTATTGATTCTGATATGCACCAATCTGCATTAGATGCCCGGGTCTAGCAGCTAGGAGCCGTTAGGAATGCAGTCCCAGCCTCCCTTTTCCAATCCGATTTTCCACCTTTTTCAGGGATGAATCTAATCATTCAACCAGACGCCTTTATTGCCCAGGCCTCAAGCTTGCTACGCATCTTGGAATCCAGGGCCTCACTTCTCCCGCCTGGAATGCCCTCCAATCACTGCTCACTGTCCACCCAGCAAAGATCCTGCCTCATCCTTGGGCCACTTTGGTGGTCTTCACTATGTCACGGCTCTAACATCACTGTGCCCACAGCTCACTCACTCTCAGCTCTCAGAAGGGGGGAACTATGTCCTAATCACCTATGCCCTTCCCCCAGGCTAAATTCATAGGAACTATGTGAATTAATGCAGAGCTTTTTGATATGTCCTACAAGAAAAAGGAAGAAAAATGGGAAGCAAAGGAGGGAAGGAGAGAGGGAGGGAGGGAGGAAAGATGAAAGAAAGAAGAAAAAGAGAAAAACAGGGCTGTGGGGTTTGGGTTAAAATAACACTATCGATTACCCTTTTGGACATTTCCAGGCACCCTTGGAAATTAAATGATCTGAGAATTCCAACAGTTACGAAATGTGTTTACCTTTGTTTCACACAGCTTTTCCCAAACAGATCTGACTACAGAAACCTCTTTCTAGCATTTATTCCTTTACATGAGACACTTGGGGAAGCGCTGATTTGAAAGGATGAGAGTTTGGGGACACACGTCAACACTACAGTTTGGCCCTAGTTCTATAAACCGAGCTCCTCAAACTGGGCACAGGCTTCCCAGGGTGTGCCGGGGAGACTCGGAATCGCAGGAGCCCTCTGCCCGCCTCTCAGGACGTCCCTATCAGCTGAAGATTTGCTGAGTGGGAGTGAGCGGCTCCGTGTTATTACACTAAAACAACAAACAGAAATGTATGACCTAACCAGCATGGAAAATTGGTGTGGAATTTTCAGCCAACAGGTCGAGTCTGTGTTGGCTGTTTGCTGCTAAGCCCCTCTCTCTGATGTCCGAGGTACTTTGGTGGGAAGGCGTGAGCAGCCCTGATAAGCCATGGGAGATCCTTCGCGGGGCCTGCTGCGAAGTCAATGGGATGTTCTGGAGATTAGCCTGGCGAGGAGCTCAGAGGGCAGTGAGTGGGGGAGAGCTGTAAGAGGATTACCTGGCCACGTCCTGCTGTAAACCAAGCAAACTGGTAAAGGCAAATGCGCCAGGTCCACCACCCGCCACCTGCTGTGCTGGATGCCACCACTATGGGCTGTGCAGTGCAGCCCCGAAATGAAGTGGTCCAACAGAGGGGCCCGCCAGGCCCCAGACTCTGCTCGCCTCCACAGCAGGTCCTTCCAGGACCCACAGGGCATCCAGATCGAGGGCATCCCCCAGGCAGTGAGGCCCCGTGTACTCTCCTCCCCCGCCCAGCAGTTTTCTATCTAGTGATAAGCTAGACTTCCAGTGCAGGCCAAGGACTCACCCATATGGCTGGGGGAAGAGGAACTGCGGCCCATCTCCTGCCATGGGGGAAGGGTCTCGAGGGTTGGTGGACAGCTTCGGAGGTGTCCTCTGAGGGTACGGGTAGTTGGGCTGGACGAAGGGGATGTAGCTCAGCAGAGGGGTATAGGAGGAGCGAAAAATCTGCTGTCCCATTTGCACTGGGTTGTACGGTGTCACCTGCAGGTCAGAGAGGAGAGAGGGGTGAGGTCCAGCAGAGCCCACCACTTCCAAACATCACTCCCCCAACCCTAACCCTAACCCCAGCCCTATCCTCAACCCTGTGCCTCTCAGGCAACATGTTGGAATGGTAAAAGCACAGGGTTCAACTGCTGTACATGAGCTTGGCAAGTGACTGAATTTAGCTGAGCCTCAGTTTCCTCATCTGTAAAATGGGCAAACACTATCTCCTTTGTATGGGGATTGAGTCAGCTGATGTAAGTAAAGAGTCTGAGACATACTAAGTAGCAAATAAACATTTCCATTCTCTTCCCTACATCCCCTTTTCCCTCTGTCAATAACCATCCTCAAAGCCCCTTACTTCTCTTTAAGTCTTCAACTATCTAAAAAAAAAAGCTGTTGAGATTGAAACATCCTTGGCTTCTAGCTCAGGCTCTCAACAGGGTCCAAGTATAAGACAGCCTTGCCCAGTGGGAACTCCTGTGCTGGGTGCTAGAAAGGCTCTATATCCACATTGCCCAGTACAGCAGCCGCCAGCCATTTGTGCCTACTGAGTACTTGACATGTGACATGTGAATAAGGACCTGAGTTTTCATTTTACTTAATTTTAATTGATTTACATATAAGTAGCGACACGTGGCTAAAGGTTTCTGTATTGGACAGTGTGAGTCAGGAGAAAGGGCCAAAAAAGGGCAATGGAATTCAGCCTAGACCAGGGGTGGGCAAACTTTTTGACTCGAGGGCCACAATGGGTTCTTAAACTGGACCGGAGGGCCGGAACAAAAGCATGGATGGAGTGTTTGTGTGAACTAATATAAATTCAAAGTAAACATTTTTTTTTTTTTTAGTTTTATTCATTTCAAACGGGCCGGATCCGGCCCGCGGGCCATAGTTTGCCCACGGCTGGCCTAGACCCTAGAGAACAAAAGCTCAGTGGGGTTTTGGAGACCACCTGGATCATACTCCCACCAAAAATGGAGCTCCTACAATCATGCCCCTGGCAAGGCAGGAACCCCATCTGTCTTATTTCCTAATATAGTTTCAGTCCAAAGATAGTGCCTGGCACATAGTAGCTGCTCGATAAACATCTGTTGAGTGAATGCAAGAAGGAAAGAGAGAGGAAGTGGAAGGAGGAAAGAAGAGACCACTAAGTGTCTGCTTGGATACCTAGAATGCCACGGAGCTCATGACATCCTGAGCGCTGCACTCCACAACTGACAGCTCCAGATGTCAGGGAACCCTCGCTCCCCTGCGAGAGCTGCATCCGCCCTCCCTGAGTGCTGAGGCAAGCTGCATCAAAACTGGGGGAGCTGCCGGACCTCCGCTTCAATAGCAAGAGCCTGGGGTCCAGGCTGCACAGGGATTCAGCTTGCAGACAGCCCTCTCTCACCCTGCACAGCCTCATCTAATGCACCATTCACAGAGGCTGGCTCCTATTGAGAGCTTAGGGCACGCCCTTCATATGGATTCTCTCATTTAAACCCCAACAAGCCTGTGAGGTAGGACCACTGGTATTCCCATTATAGAGACAAGGAAACTGGGTTCAGAGAAGTTAAGCCGCTTGCTTAGTGTTTCGTACCTTGGTGCTTGCCCCTCTGGAGCCCTGAGCCCCTCCCACGCCCTCCCCATATTCCCCCCAGTGGATGTATAGGATCTGGTGAAGCCGGACATAGGCACCAAAACCCCAAGATGATGAGCTAAAGGTCAGAATGATTTGAGAGCTTTCCGAGAGAACCCAGGAAGGCACCTCCCAGGTCAGTGTGGCAGATAATATCCCTGGTTTCCGTAGTAGTGGGAGAAGGAGGACCTGGGAGGAGACGGACATGAGAGATAAGCTTTATTCAAAAATGTGCCCCTAACTACATGTCACTGATAAAAGCCACAAAGCAGAGCTGTGTATACTGCTCTGGAGCCATCTGCATGACAGACTCCTTGCTGACCAAAGCGGTGATAGAATAGTGTGCCCAGAAGGCCACGTTTGTACAAAGACGTTTGTATCAGTAGACATCACTGGGAAAATACCCAAGAAACCAGTATCAGTGATTGCCTCTAATGTCATGTTCTTGTATTACTTCCTCAAATATATGCATTTACATAACTTTGTCTAGAAATATTCTCTTTGGAACCAGGTGGATGGTATCACTGCTTGTGGGGTGGACGTGACGTGGCTGAGATTCTGTGAACCAGACTGCCTCTCATCTCTGCATCTCAGGATGCAAAGCTCCCACTGATGAAAAAGCAGCAGTCCTGGTCCATGGATAAGGTAATCTATACCTGTGTCCCTTCTCTACTCTCTGGAACATTCAACATACTTCAGGTCAGAGGTGCAGTTTGCAGAAAAAGGGTGGGGCTCCCTGGGGAGAGAGGAGAGGCCGAGGAGTCTGTGACTTGAGTGTGGAGCTTGTCTACCTGGGTGTGAGGATGCAAGGCCAGCCCGAGCATGCAGCAGGTTCCAAGCTCCTTTCCTCACACCCCCACCCCCACCCCCACCCCAAGACACTCAACATCTCTGGGCATGTTGCTTTGTGTTTGGTGCGCACACAGCTCGGTGGCATGTATATAACTCTATCTTTGTGTCTCTGTGTTTGTATTTTTGTCTCTGCTGCTTGATTTTGATACTGTATTTCTCTATATGTATGTATAAGAGGCAGTAAACCACCATGATTGGGATCACAGACCTTGAAGCCAGGCTGCCCAAGGTCAAACCCCAATTCTGCCATTGTGGTACTGCCAAGCAGATATTCACCCCAACCTTCCCATGGGAGTAGGGGGTGCCAGATTTAACAGAAAAAAAAAGCACAGGGCATCCAGTTAAAGTCAAATTGCATATCATTTAATCTCAAATGGATTAACTAACAGCAAATAATATTTTAGTATAAGTATGGGCCATGCAATATTTGGGACATACTTATACCAAAACTTTATTCACTGCTTATCTAAGATTTGAATTTAACTGGGTGTCTTATATTTCAACTGACAAACCGCCAGGGGCGGAACAAGAATCCCCAGCCCCATTGATTCTGGGCAAAGCCATGTGATTTGCTTTGGCCAATGAAGGGCAGGCACATGTTACCACATACCAGCTCTGAGCTGAGGCCCCAGGGACATGGGGTGTCACCCATTGTGGCAGGAGCAGAAGCTACTACATCGTCAGCACACACCCAAAGGAGAACACACAAAACAGGCTTGAACCAAATCCCAACCCAGCTCAGCCAATCCACAGACCATGAGTGAAAAGTATTTACTGTTGAAAGTCTATGAGATATTGAGGTCTTCTTTTTTATTACTATTACTAGGGGCCTGGTGCACGAAATTCGTGCACTGGGTGGGTGGGGGGTGTCCCTCAGCCCAGCCTGCCCCCTCTCACATACTGGGAGCCCTCAGGCGTTGACCCCCATCACCCTCCAATC
>NW_005360425.1:346036-373636 GCF_000412655.1 Myotis brandtii | reverse complement strand
CTCCCCCCTGGGTTTCCGATCACTGTCAGTGGCAGGGGGCTTCTTCCTGCTTTCCCTTTCGCCTCCCTGCATTGTGC
Source organism: Myotis brandtii (assembly GCF_000412655.1). Lineage (NCBI taxonomy): Eukaryota > Metazoa > Chordata > Mammalia > Chiroptera > Vespertilionidae > Myotis > Myotis brandtii. The sequence continues at coordinate 373,559 of NW_005360425.1, read as the reverse complement.
CTACATATGCAAATTAACCGCCATCTTTGTTGGCGGTTAACCGCCATCTTAGTTGGCAGTTAATTTGCATATCGCCCTGATTAGCCAATGAAAAGGGTAGCGGTCGTACGCTAATTACCATGTTTCTCTTTTATTAGATTAGATTATTATTATTTTTTTTTTTTTGCCAAAGCAAAAGCTAACTTATATGCCAACTTTAAAACCTTGAGCAAATTATTTAATCACTCTGTGCCTTAGTTTCCTCATCTCTAACCTACCTTACAAGGTGGTAGTGAAGGTTAAATTAGTTAATCCAGGTGAAGACCTTAGACAAGGGCCTGGCACACAGCAAGGGCCCTGTAAGTGCCAGCTGTCATTACCACCTGGGGACGCCTGTTTGTTTCCACCTGCATGCTGGTATCTGTGTGTACTCTGGTCCAAGGATGGGCCAAAAACTATGGCTGGTGACCAGGCTTTTGGCTTGAAGGCCTTTGTGGAGCTGGGACAAAGGTGAGGAGGTCATTTACTCACCTGTCGGGGATAACATCCCAGCTGGGGGTGCAGGGCCTGCTGATAGGGCATCCTGGCTGCTCGCTGTGGGTACAGGCCCTGGGGAGAAAAGGAGAGGCTCAGTACTGTGGGGTCAGGGGCTCCCAGTCAAAGGGCAGCCACTCAACTCAGTTTCCATGCCACCGCCCTGTAGGCCAGACCCACTAGTTGCCAGGTCCAGCTGGCATCAGGCCAGGCATGCACAATTCACACCACACAGGAAGCATGTTCAGCAGGATTCACTGCTTTCTTGGTGAGTATTTAAGGAGAGAGCTTCAGGAGCCTGACTGCCTCTTAAATCCCAGATCTGCCTGTGTGACCTTGGGCAAGTCACTTCACCTCCCTGAGCCTCTTTTCCCTTGTTTATAAAAGTACTAGAGGCCCGATGCACAAAAATCATGCACAGGGGTTTGGGGGTGGGGGAGGGGGAGGTCCCTCAGCCCAGTCTGCACCCTCTCTAATCTGGGACCCCTTGGGGGATGTCCGACTGCCTCTTGCAATCCGGGACCGCTGGCTCCTAACCGCTCACCTGTTGCCTGCCTGCCTGCTTGCCCCTAACCCCTCTGCCTGCCTGCCTGATCGCCCCTAACCACCTCTGCCTCACCCACACCCAGGACCCAGGATTCCCTCCTCTGGCTGGTTGCAGGCACCCAGGACCTGGGCCAGCTTCTCCCGGGCCGGCCACAGCCGCTGGGAACCGTGGGAGGGTGGCTTCGCTCGGGCCACAACCACAGGGAACCGTGGGTGGGTGGCTTTGCTTGGGCCGCAGCTGCAGGCACTGGCACCCGGGACCACGGGGCAGGCGGCTTGTCCCTCTCCTGGGCCACAGCCTGGCTGGTCCCCATTCCTCTCTCACGAGCTCATTTGTGCCTAGCTGGTCCCCAGTGTTGAGTGTCTGAGCTGAGCCGTTACGGCATGAAGGCGTGAGGGTGTGACAACCATTTGCATATTAGCTCTTTATTATATAGGATGTGTGTCCAAGACTGTAAAGCCTGTGAAGGCAGCCACATTCTCTTTGTTGCTGTCTACACTCCTTTTCTAAGTTACTTTCCCCAACCCCATTCCTGCCCCAAGACATGAGGTATCCATGTACATGTGTGTGTGTGTGTGTGTGCATCAGATTGCACCTGATTATTTAAGCACATCTGCACGTGTGCTTCCTTTTGTGTCGCAGTTGTGTGTTTCCATGTACAAATGTGCCACTGTGAACCCAAGTGTGTTAGTTTGGGTCTCTGCTGCTGTCTATATGCCCACCAAACCTGTCTCTGGACCTTATGATGAGGACTGGTGTGACGAAGAATGAGTTAATGCATTCAAAGGGCTTAGGACAGTGCCAAGCACTCAGTAAGGAATCTGCATATGTTAGGTATTTTTTAGTACCTCTCACTGTACACGCTTCCACACACACACGCGCGCACGCACACAAAACAGAACAGCTGCTGTGGATGGGGCAGCCCAGGACCCCTCGAGTCTCAGACTGCCTCTCCCTGCCAATCCAGAGTCCCCTCCTAAGATTCAGCTCAATACTCAAAGCATCCCTAAACTAGGATCTTTCCAGAAGATTCTTCACTCTGGATGCTGCCTCAATTCTGGGCTCACCTTGTGCCGATTATCAACGTGTTGGTGGCTGACTCAGAGCCATGGGGCACTGATATGGGGCCTGGGGCAAAGTCTCCCAACTCTCCTAGTGCCCCTCTTCCCGGCCCCTGAAAGCACACGTACTCTCGCAGGCCCTCCTTGCTCTCTGCTCCTGTGCACCAGACACTTGACCATGGTGGAGCCCCTCCCACTTCCACCAACCCCTTCACCTGAAACCCGTGTGCCTGCTCCTTTTTACTCCAAGCCTCGTGGCCTAGGGCAGCCCCACTCACCACCCTGACTACAGCCTGGTCCCTGCACTCTGGCCATGGCCTGAACCTGGACAGAGAGGGGGATGGATGGGGCTGCCCTGCCTCTTCCCAGCCCTCAGTGAGCTCCACGTCCAGGGTGTCCATATAGCTCCTCTGTTTCACTCCCTCCTACATCCCCTCCACCCCATTAGCACTCAGCTCTGCTTTGCACAGCCAATGCCCCCAGGCTGCCATCCTCCCCAGGCCAGCGGGGATAGGCTACCCCTCGGATCTGTGCAAGACAAACAGCTGCCCATCCCTGCTCTGTCCTCTAAAAGCAACCCTACATGACTGGGAAGACCTCTAGTTGTTTGACTTGCAATTCTGTAAAATCACAAGCAAGGGTAAATAAACACGCATTCTTCTTTGCTTGGGGCCATGGCCTCTCCCAGTGCAGCCTCCCTCCTTAACTGGGAGCAGAGTTCCTTCATGCCAAGCAGCCCAGGAGCCTCTGGAGCTCCTGGTACTGGGGACTTAGTCTTCCAGGCTTGCCTTCCTCCACAGCGGAGCTTGGAATTAGTTGGATCTGGGACCTCACCTTTACTCCTTTGCCAAGCAGGAAAAGAGAGTGGAATAAATTGTTTCCCCTTTTCTCCTCTGTGTCTCCAGGTCTGCGGAGCTCACTGACCTGTTTTCTAGGGAGATCAGAGCTGAATAATAACAAAAACCAACACCTGTATCATACTTTAGGTTTTACCAAGCTCTTTCCCATCCATGGACTCAATTAACCTTACAACCGGATCAAATGGCTGCTGCTGCTGCTGTAATTATAATGAAACCAGGGCTCAGAGCATTTGCCTAACTTGCCCAAGGCCACACAGTTTGGAAGCAGCAGGATTCCTTTTAACGTCTGCTGATTGGAAACCTGACTTATTGTTATTATCCCAGGCCCCTTGATGATGAGAAGGTAAATTATGCTGTCCTTCTTTACCACCTGTGGGGGCGGGGGGCGGGGGTCAACTTCTACAGTCCACTGGGCCCAGTCAGCACCTACACTGCCTTGCAAGACCCAGGGGTCCTACCAGCCAGGGCCTCCAACCACTTGTGCCCAGAAGCCAGGGAACCCAGAATCAGTCCTGCAACACAAACACTTGCATCTCTTAAGACAAAGGACCTTCATGCTTAAAAGAACCATATGATTTCACTCATAGGTAGGATATAAAACAGAAAGCACCAAACGAACAAACAAAACAAACTCACAGACAATAGTGTGGTGATTGCCAGAGGGGGAGGGGGAAGGGGGAGGATGAAGAGGATACAGGGGGCCAAATATAAGGTAATACAAGGAGACTAAACTGGGTGGTGAGCACACCATGCAATATACAGATGCTGTATTATAGAATTATACACTTGAAACATATATAATGTTATTAACCCATGTCACTCCAATATACTTCATGTAAAAAAATATGCATCCAAATCTCACCATTCCAAAAGGTCAAGTCAGAAGGAGTCAGCATAGCAAAGAGATATTATCTGCACTTTATAAAGCAAACCATGATGAATCAGCTTTGCACGGTGAGCCCTGAGAGTGCATAATAGAGGAACTGGTTTACACTAAAGAAAATGATGCCATCGGTTCTCTTTCTGCAGTGGGGGTGCCCACACAGTGCCAGGCTGGAGGTGGTTCCTGGCTTAGTCACCTCTGAATCCCCTCACCTTGCCAATACTGTCCTACAGTCAGTGCAAAGCAAAGGTTTTTACAATTATTTAAATACATGAGCAAATAATAAGTAAAAATAAGCGTGTCCGTGAGTAGGTGAAGAAATGGCTGAGTAGTGAATGAGCACTCAGACGAGCACGAGTGGACGCACATTGCTGACGGGGTTGTTGAGTCTGTGAGCACACGAACAGGGGCCTGTGCAGGGACAGCATTATAGGTGCGGAAAGCACACTCTTTGGTCACGGATTCATGATCACCTTGATGGTGGCGCAGGAGGCCTTCTGTCCCATGTGAGGGGAGGGTGGGCACTACTCTCTTAAGGAAACAAAAAGTCTTGAAAAAAATAAAATTTTGAAGAGAAAAAGAGAGATTTTGCTAAACTCCTTTAGCTCCGTTTAAGAGCAGGGGTGCCCTTGCCAGTTTGGCTCAGTGGCTAGAGCGTCGGCCTGCATGGCCTGCGGACTGAAGGTTCCCAGGTTCAATTCTGGTCAAGGGCACATGCCACGGTTGCAGGCTTGATCCCCAGTAGGGGGTGTGCAGGAGGCAGCCGATCAATGATTCTCTCTCATCATTGATGTTTCTATCTCTCTCTCCCTCTCCCTTCCTCTCTGAAATCAATAAATATATATATTTTAAAAAGAGTCAGGGGCTACGGCTCTGAGAGGCTGTATATGGAGTTGGGAAGACAGCTCTCCCTCTGCTGTAAAGGGGGAATTGACACAGGGCCCAAGGGGCGGTGGGAGGGGCACAGAGACAGGACCAGAAGACATCCCGCAAATTTCTGTCTCTAGTTGCCCTCTGCGGGCTTTGCCGGGCGGCAAATTCTAAGAACCTGACCCACAAGTTGGTGTTCGTTCCCACCCTTTCCCACACACCAACACACCACTCTGGAGGAGCCAGGGAGGGGTCAGGAGACAGGAATCTTAGACACGGAGCAGCTTTCCGACAAGCTGAGCACTACCTTAAGGGACTATTAAGCTATTGGACTGGACTATGGTTTAAACCAGAGTGGACATTTATTTGATTTCTTTCCTTCTTCCACCCAGTGGGCGGCAGCTCTTAAGGGAGATTAAATAGACAAACTACAGAAACTACATTTTCCCTGAATAATAAGTTCTGTGAGTAAAATTTCCAACCCTGTCTGAGTGTTTTACTATCCCTTTGTGTCTGCCTGGCTACTAATTTCATTTCAGCTATGAGTCCAAGACCAAGCACTGTGCCGCCTTAGCGAAGTCTGCTCAGATGTTTCAATGAAGTGACCGTATAATTTGTCATCCACACCAGGACACTTGAGAGTGAAAGCGGTGCTATTCATAATTATTCTAGGACAAAAGACCTAAACTGGAACTGTCCCAAGTAATCTAGGATGCATGTCACCTGACTATAAAGGAAGTCACAGGAAGTGGGTGGAGAAGAAAGACTATGCTGTCATCCTATCCCGGGAGCCCGAGCACTGAACAGGCCAGAGCTAGCAATGCAGCTCTGGAATACCTAGCCCTGAGTGAACTGGAAATCAGACAAAAGAAATTAGAAAAATATATATGCATGTTCAGGTGTGTGCACCAAGTAGTTGGTCTGATGTGGCCACAGTGAAGACATTAACTAGTGTCAAGGTTCTCTGTGATTTAGGCATCCTGCTAGCTGCAGCTACTCTGTGGTGGGAACCTGCATGGATGGCCACCTGGAAAGCAGGCCCAGAACCCGCTCACTCACCTGATACTGTGGGAAGTTGGAGTGATTTGTGAACGCTGGTGGAGGTGGATAGTTCAGGTTCAGCCAGAGTGGCTGGTTCAGGGATGCTGAGGTCAAGGTGGTGGCAAAGCGTGGGGTGAAGACGTTCCCTGTGTACTTGAGGTTGTTCTTGTCCCCCGCTGTCATAGGTGGGTTAACTGTAAGTCACAGGAGAGGTTTCAGTGACTGAGGCAGGGAGAGGCCAGGACACCCTCAGCAGGACTGTCCCTGGGATTAATATTCTCGGAGGTCAGGTTTTTTAAGCTCCTCTTGGTTCTTTAAGTGAATTTCCAGCTATAGGAAAACACCATTCCTTCACACCTTGCCAATTTGGAAGGGGTGAAACTCCCAGCTGGGTCTGCCTTGGAACCTCTCTCTCCATCACTCACTAGTAAAGGAGGCAGTGTCAGGTCGCAGTGCACACAATAAACCCAATTGCTAAGATTACATCTCACCTACATTCAAAACCACGTTCTTTCAAGTACTTTATAAAAATCCAGTTTTATAGAAGCAATTGCTATGCCACTAGAAGTCATTCTGTTCAAATTATTAAAGCAACCCCCCCCCCCCCCCGGAGAACCTTGCACAGTTTGTTATATGTATATTGGAGTTATTTTTTTAATATTTTAAAAACATTATATGATTCACTATGGTATGACTCAAAACGAGTCTGAATGAATGAGATTTGGCTGAATTGTTTCAGAATATGAATCCTTAATTCTCTCCCTCTACTATAATTCTTGTGGGCTTATAGAGTCAGAGATGGACCTCAGTTTCCCCTTATTGGCATCTTTTTTGGAAAAGTAGGTTTGATTAAAACAGTTGTAGGAGGGCAAGGGAGACAAAGCAGGGACATAAGTAATCTCAGCATACAAATAATCTGAAGCGTGGATTTTTCTTTGTTTTGGGCAACTTGAGGGGATATACTTAGTCAGGTCTGACCTGACTAAGTGTTCGAACTGACCCCCAATAACACCCATGTGACCCCTCAAAGCCAACAGCATTTCTCTAGCGATTGTATTCCAGATAACGGACATAGGGAGAAAGTCATCTCCCCTATTTTATAGGTTTAGAAACTGACACCCAGAGAAAGACAGTGACTTGCCCATGGATATAACAGCCATTGAATGGCAGAGCCACTCCCAGGGCCTGTGAGGGTTCCTGACCTCCCTTCCACCGACTTTCTCTGGGCAGGTTCGGCTTACATTTCAGCTCCAGCCCATCCACCTCTTTGCTGCGCAGCCTCAGCTGCCCTCCTGGGTTCTTGGTGGCCCCAAGGAACTCATAGAACAGGGTCTTCTCAGGGGACCACGCAGACTTCTTGGCTGGTAAGGCAATGGACATGGAGCCCCCGGAGTCACTGCTACTTTCTTCAGCACAGATGTCCTTCTGGCTCTGGGGCCACTGACTGAGAAAGAGGCTCTCTCGACCCTTGGTTGGCTCCTTGGTGCCTGAGTTTTGTTCTGCAGGAGGAGGGAAACTGAGTCAATGATTCTAGCAGGACAAGTGCTAGGTAAAGCAGGGGGGAGGGGGGAGGGCACCTTCTTTAGACTAAGTGATGGATCCTCCATACACACACCTCAGGCTCAGACCACTCTGGTGTCTCTCTCCCAGCCAAGTCCAATCACAACATCCTGATGCCTTCACTGCCCACTGCCCACTCTGGTCTTCAGTTCTCATGAACTCCTTCCTTCCTCCCTCCCCTCTTCCCTCCTTTCCTTTTATCTATTTTCTTTCCACCCTTCCTCCTTTTTCCCTCCCTTCCTTCCTTCCAACCCTCCATAGTGTCAGGTTCTAGGTAAGAGCTGACGTGGACACAGTTCTTGCCTACTGGGAGCACCTGGCTTAGTGGGGGAGACACCAGTTCCCACAGACACGTGGCCTAAGCCACAGTCTGGCCCCTCATCATGGACTCTGGTCCTGCTTTGATGCTCACAGGTGATTCAGCTCACTCATCAGCACCAGGCCCTGACCTGAGTACTGGGGACACTGTGATGAGTCAGAGCCAGCCTCGGCCCTGCAGGAGCTCACAACAAGGAGGGAGAGAGAGACAGACCCAGAAATAGCTCTGGGACAAGGCAGATGGGGACCGTGAGGTGACAGAGGGACACAGTGGGAGAGGAGGGGTGGCTGAGGACGCTTCTGTCTGAGAGGGTCAGAGGGCTTCCAGAAGGAAGCGGCTCTTCAGCCAGGCCTTACGTCCAGGGGCATGAGGAGGAGGGCACGGCAGACAATGCGTGACTGCAGGCCAAGGCAAGGAGTCATCGGGGAGACGGAGTGAGTCACAGGATGTGGTCCGTGCCAGGGTCAGGTCTCTCTCCAAATAGACCCAGAGCTCCCCAGTGCAAGGACACTGCCCGGACCATGACAGGACCCTCCGCAGCGATGGTCTTCACCTGTACTTCCTTTTTGGGAATGGGACTCTTTCTTCAAACCAAATTAAGAAGCCATTGCTTGGTTGAAGCGGGGGAGAGGCCTTGGCCCTCCCAGCACCCTTCACTCCTTCCCTAGCCTGGGGGTCCGGTCTACATGAAGCATGGCTGGGAAATGGTGCTAGATACACAGCAGGCACCTTGGATCATTTCAGCAGCTGCGATATCAGGGGAACTTTTGTCCAGTGTTGGGAGTGGATTGGATCCTCCCAGCTCTTGCTCCCCCACTTCTTTCCAGCCCAATGACCTCAGGGCTAAGTCTGGGCAGGACTGGGCCTGTCCTCCTAGAGCCATCACAGCAAAGGAGAGAGCTGCTCTAGCCTGAGCCAATTTAGGAGAAAAATGACATTTTTAGCAAAACATGTCCCTAGAGTCCCTTCCAAGAGTTTCTCTGGTTGCTGAGTTTAGCCCCCAGCTAGTGCACTGAAATAACAATACCTACTAATAATAATAGCCCTGTCCCCAGAGAGCCACACACCTGCAGTCTCTCTCACACACCTTCGGTCGCCTTAAACATGCTTGCTGCTCGCTCATCTCCAAAACTCCCCTTCCAGCGTCTGTGTACCCAGACACACACACCTTTCCGCCTGTCACTCCTTTGACTCGTTCGCATGTATGAAACTCCACACATAGGACAAACACACTCACAAACACATACAGACTCAGATGCAGCCACACCTGCATTTCCTCTAACCCAGTGGTCGGCAAACTCATTAGTCAACAGAGCCAAATATCAACAGTACGATTGAAATTTCTTTTGAGAGCCAAATTTTTTAAACTTAAACTATATAGGTAGGTACATTGTTATTAATTTAATTAGGGTACTCCTAAGCTGGCCTTTGCTGAAAACGTCCTCAATCTGATTGAGGTATGTTAGCTGAGGTCGACCCCGTGCTGAGTATCCCGCGGCCCGCCTGCGCCGCGTCTCCTGTCGCCCAACAGACCAACACCCCCCACTTCTTCTAATGCCACTTCTTCAAAATAGACTTGCCCAGGCCAAAAACCGACTGCTGCCCATGGGCCACAAAGTTTCAATCGCACTGTATGTGCGCACCCGCACGTAGTATTTTGTGGAAGAGCCACACTCAAGGGGCCAAAGAGCTGCATGTGGCTCGCGAGCCGCGGTTTGCCGACCACGGCTCTAACCAATACACTCACACCTTTGCCCATACATTTGTGCACACAGACACACACAAATGCTGGGGAGGGCGGGTGGAGAGATAGCCATGCATGCCTCCTGGAAAAGGGGGTGGGAGAAAAGCCCCTTCTCCAGGCAGGGCTCATCTTCTCACACATTCTGCCCAGAGTCCCCAAAGAACCCCCTGGCTCCTAGAGGCCTGCCCAAGACCTGGAGGCCAGCTTGCTGTGCGCAGCTCTGATTCCTTGGCCTTCCAACAATGCTCCAGCACACAGCATGTCCTCAAGTGTGACCATCTTGCTATTTCCTTAGGAACATGGATCTGGGCCTCCGGGTTCAGGTATATCTCATGGAATAGGGATAAATTTCTTTTTGGCTTACTCCTAGCGACAGCTGACTATAGGCAAGTGCCCCTGCATCAGTCTGCCTTCTTGGAACCACCCAATCTGAGTGGCTGAATTAGAACAGGCACAATCTGTAGAACCTGCGAGTGGGATGGGGAAACTTGAGGGGTGGCTGCATCTCCTGGGAAGGCTGACTCCTCAGTGAGGGGTGGAAATGCACTTTGCGAAGGCCGTGGAGGTGCTGGGAACAAATTCCAGGGCCAATGGTCTCAACTGTACCTGGAGAATTTACATATTCACCCCCTGCCCCAGAGAGAGGACCAGGCCTCATTGTCAGAACAGGCACCTCCATTAGAAGCCAAATGACGCCAGCTGCCAATCAAATCTCTCCCCTGTCTGGCTTAAAGTCCCCATTCTGCAGCTCCACCCAGGACTCAGCTGGGTAAGTGCTTCTTTCAATGTACCCTGGACACCCGGTGGACTCCAAATGAGTCAGGTGCCAAATGTCCCTGTCCCTCTTCTCAAAGCACGTTGGAATCAGCCGTGCCCTGTACACGGGCACCCAGCCCGGGGGCACATGGACACTGAAAACGCTGCACCCACCAGAGAGGCCACCTCGTCCATCCTACTCTGCACGAAGATGCCGCATGCACCGCTGCAGCCCGATTGGCTTTCTGGTGAGTTTCTCCTCCTTACAGGCCCACCTGCCAGCCCTGCTTTCAGCCCCACTCACCCATCAAGTGGTGCCCCTCCACGTCGGGGTCCGCCTCAGGCTTGGAGCAGATCTTGGCAAACACTGGGAGCTGCCTCTTCTGAACGGGGAGCTCAAGGAGCTTGTCAGTGGGTGCAGGAGGCGGCGAGGGTGGCAGCAGCAGGAAGGGGCCCAGCCCCATGGGCTCCCTGTGGAGGGGGCCGCTGAACATGCTGTTCTGCAGGAAATCCTTGATGACACGCGTCTCCTCCAGCACCACCTTGTTGTCGGGGACCTTGGAGGTCTCTTTGGACTTTAGTGGGAACTGGGCCAGGAGCTTGCTGATCTCTGAGTTGGAGGCACCCAGGCTGTGGCCCCCGTCCTCTGTCCCCTTGGCACGCTTGACTTTGGCAGCACGCAGGATGCCCGTGACCGTGGTCATGGCAGAATCGCAGTCCTGCCTGCTGCCGATAATGGACACGGCCACCTTCGGCTCCAGCAGCTTGTCACCGGCAATGACAGAGGCTCGTGGGCGCTCCCTGCTGCCTACCACCAGAGGAGGTGTGAGAAGGCAGGGAGGGGGCTGTCCGGGCCCCTCCGGAGAGCCAGCGGCCTCCAGCTCCCTTGAGCTTTCCGTGACCAGGATGAGGTGCTCTTTGGTCAGGTTCAAGAACTCCTGCTCCACCAACAGGGAGATCTCGTCCTTGTCACTGCTGAACTCCAGAGCCCTGAAAACAGGTCAGAAAGACAGGAGCCTCAGTGCCTGCTGGGGAAGGGTGGCTCTGCTGCAGGGCCGGGCCCCAGGGAGAGCAGATGGAGAAGGTAAGGGGAACTGATTGCTTTCTCGGGACTCCCAAGAGGTCTCTACACCACACCAGCAGGCCCAGCACCAAGAGTGTGGTTCTGGGAATCGGGACACTACAATCCCCTCCCAATACTACTATTTGCTAAGTGAGCTGAGATATATATATAGTTATAGATTTCAGAGAGGAAGGGAGAGAGAGAAAGAAAAACATCATGATGAGAGAGAATCATTGATTGGCTGTCTCCTGCACACTCCACACTGGGGATCCAGCCTACAACCCCGGCATGTGCCCTGACGGGGAACTGAACCCTGACCTCCTGGTTCTTAGGTTGACGCTCAACCACTGAGCCACGCCGGCTGGGCTGAGCTGAGCTTTTATTTCATTTCATCCCTCCCTCCTCCCTGTTCAGTCATGCCCAGGACCTGAAGCAAAAAAGATAGCAACAAAAGGGCCAGGGATGATCCAACGGCTCTGAGCATGGGCTCAGAGTGCTGAGGCTGAGCCCTGGGAAGTCCTGAGGACTGGCTGCAGAGTGGCAGAGTGAGAGAAGGGACTGTGGAGAGGACAGATGGACCTCACACCGGGCTCTGTCACTTCCCCACTGTGTGACCCTGAGCAGTCTGCTCAGTATCTGGGTACCCTTGTTTCCTGATCTGGTTTCCAGGAATATCATAGACGTGCAAAGCACTGTGGACAGTGTCTGGCACAGGGTACGGGTGACACAGTGTCAGCTAGTATGTCTACACCTGTTCAGCCTGGCTGAGCACCTGAATCCTGGATTCCACACTGTGGCCCAGTGGTCCACCCTGGCTGGCATGGCCCTTTGCCCAGATCAAGGCCTCTGGAGCCGGCCCCACTTCCTAGGAGCACCAGCAGATGGTTGGTCCCTGCACAGATTCACAAGTATCTACCTATATCTACACACGGGCCTCCACCTGCACCTCAGACTCTGGCCCCCAGCTGGACCCTTAGTGTCCTGCACCAACCCGATGGGGCTTGATGGTCCCATGGACTCTAGGCTCCTGTTGCTGGCTCTCTCCAGGTGTGGGAGAGGGTGGCAATCCTGCTGGCCTGGCTCATGGCCCAGCATGCCCCACCGGCATCCTTCACAAGGGGACACCTTCCTCCCTGGCACTCCCAGGAGAATCACCACCACCCAGTTTAAGACCATCTCAATGGGCTCCTGAGACGGGCAGATGAGGGGGTCTACACAGAGCATTCTTGAAACTGCTCAGTGTGCTGGCCCTGAGAGAAGGTGGTGACGATGGCAAAGAAGAGATCAGAGGGGAAAGCTAAAGGGTCTCACAAGTGGACCTTTGCAGCTGGGGAGGCCTGGCACACGCTCCTGCCAACCCATTCGAAGGGCCTGGCGAGTCCCACAAACAGTGACTATAGAATCAAATCCAGCCTTCCCAGTAAAGCTGTGTATGAGCACATGCACACTCACACGTGCACACAGACACATACCTATGTGTGTTTGATGTGCACACACATGGGGCACACAGTGACTCACATATCACTACACTGCAGCTGACAACCAACAAGAATGGACATGGGCTATAGCAGCCATGGGCAAACTACGGCCCGCAGGCCGGATCCGGCCCGTTTGAAATGAATAAAACTAAAAAAAAAAAAGACCGTACCCTTTTATGTAATGATGTTTACTTTGAATTTATATTAGTTCACACAAACACTCCATCCATGCTTTTGTTCCGGCCCTCCGGTCCAGTTTAAGAACCCATTGTGGCCCTCGAGTCAAAAAGTTTGCCCACCCCTGGGCTATAGTCCCAGCGGCTTCCTGCTGTGCTGGGCATTAAGCCCCTGGTTGCCGGGTTCGGATGAGGCTCAGGGCTCCTGTGGAAGGGGCTGCGTGGCCAGGGCACTTGGGTGCATGGGAAGGAGCTAACGACACAGGAATGTGTTGCTATTTCAACACCCGAGACAGCCGTGCCTTCTGCATGTAGCCTCCCCAGGTCAGGAGGCAGGGAGGAGTGCCAGGAAAGGGCAGACTCCAGCCAGACAGACCTGGTTCGGAATCAGGCACCACTCCTGTGCCTGATTCATGTCAGACCCTAGAACAGAGGTCCTCAAACTTTTTAAACAGGGGGCCAGTTCACTGTCCCTCAGACATTCCACACATGCGCACTGCGGGCCCGGGACGAGTCGGCTGCTAAGCAGGACAGGCAGCGGCGGCAAAAACACCCGGCGGGCCGGATAAATGTTTTCGGCGGGCCGCATGTGGCCCGCGGGCCGTAGTTTGAGGACCCCTGCCCTAGAACCTCAGGGAACCCCTGTAAGGTGGGTCTGAGACCTGCAGCACCCACCCTCATAGGCGGTGTGAGAACTTGCTGAGGTATCCACGTGCGAGCTCAGCACTGATACTGTGCTTGGTACGCAGCCAGCACACTGGCTGAGAGTCTTAGCTGGAGGGGGCTGGCCTGGAAGCACTGGAGGCCAGCAAGGCTGGTGTGGGGTATCACTCTCCTCTCCTTTCCATCCTCTCTTCTCTCCCTCTTCACTGTCCTCTCTCCTACTCCCTTTCTTTCCTCCTTCCCAAGTCTAGACTTAGCCTATAAGAAGGCCCCACTCTCTCTGTGCCTACGAGGACAACTGGAATAAAGAGGTTGCCAATCTATGGTCCTAAGTTTTAGATCCCCCTCCTTCCTCTTCATCCTCATCCTTATCCTCAAAGGGAACCGATGAGTCTCAAGTCACAGAAACCAGACAATTGAAGGATCAGTCTCCCCGCCCCCCCCAACCAAAAAAACACACACAAAAAAAACAAAAAACAAACAAACAAACAAAACACCTTACAAAGCAAGCTATACATCAAAAGATTTTCTAAATTAAACTTACTACAGGCAGGAAACCAGGCATCCATCCATATGCTCAAATTTAATCCTCTCCACACCCCTGGGCAATAGACAGTATCATCCCCATTTTACAGATGGAAAAAGTGAGCCTGAAAGAGGCTAAGGTCCTTGTCACCAAGAAAGTAAAGAGGCTGGTGTGGGGATGCCAGTGGTCCGGCTGCCATCACCATCTCCTCCCACCCGGCCTGCTTCCTCTCCAGGGATGGTACCCAGCGAGGTCTCCCAGCCCCCGCTCCAAGGCTGGGCTTCGTTTCCCCACCTGAATGCAGTCGGGGATATCGCTGGGGCTCATCCCATCACTCCAGCCTGTGGAGGATCAGTGCAGCGAATCCTGAGCCTGCCATCCGTGGCATTAGCTGTCCCTCACAGCTCCCTGTCAGCTGCATGTCTGATGAGCACCTCTTCTGGGTCTCCCGCCAACTTGTGAATGAAAATGTTGAAAGGGACACACTCCAGGGCTGAGCCTTAGGGACACTGCTAGAGACCCTGCCCGCAGCCTGACAGTAATCCTGGATCAACACTTTGAGGGAATAAGTCAATCAATCCAGTCACCACCATCCCATCTCCACTTCTCCAAGGCAGCCTTTGTCCAACACCTCCCTACAATGGAGATTTAGTGCAGCTACAAATCCCTCATAGAGGGTCTCCTGACCTGTCCCCTCCATCCCCATGAAAACAAGATTCCTTTGTTCTTGTTTGTTCTAGAAAAGTGCATGTCCTAAGAGCTAGGACATTCCCAGAACTCAAATCAAACCATTCCCCCATTTAAACCCTCCTGTGGATTCTCACGACACATAGAGTAAAATCCAGGGCACCACACGAAGTGACCCCATTGCCCCCTCCAACTTCGATTCCCCCTTCTTCCGGCCACTCTGGCCTTATAGATATTTCTTGACATGCCTTTGCATGTCCTGTGGAATGACAGATCATCCCTTGACTGGCTCCTTCTCATCATTCATGACTTAGTTCAAGTTTCACTCTCAAATGCACCTTTCCTATCCCATTTGTAAAAGTGTTGTTACCACCTCCCACACCCCTGCCCAGTCTTACTAGGCATTCTCTACTCCATCAGGTTATTTTCCTCTTAGTATTTATCACCATCATACAGTATCTTTTTTATGCCTTTACTCCACACAACAATATATCTTCTCTGTGGGCAGAGATTGTCTTATCTTTACCACAGAGGCCTGGGGGACTAGCACAGTACTTGGCACATAACTTCAGCTCAGTAAGTATTTGTTGAATAAATGAATGAAGAAGCTCATGAACTTGTCGTTACATTTGTCCATTTCTTGGAGCTCTTGGAATCAGGAGCTCTGTTGCCAAAGGCTGTCTACCTCCTTGCATGGGTTGCAACCTGTCTGGCTTTGATTCCATTTTCTGTCTTTCTGTCCATGTCCCACCTCTGGCCTGGCATCTCTGTGAACAGTTCACTTACTACCCTGGTAGGTCCAGTCCTAAGACCCCCAACCTCGGTAAGGCAGGCCCCTGGCTGATCCCACACAGAACCCGCCCCCTAGCAACCACCTTGGGGCTCACAAAAAGACTTTTCATTCTCCTTCCAACTTTGCTGGGTTCCACACCAAGCCTGCTTGCCTGCATTTCTGGAATCTATCTTCTCTCTTCCTAAGAAGTTTTGCCGATGTTGGCACTTCTCCCGTGCTATTTGCTTTCTCCTTTGAGTTGGGAAAAAACCATAAAATCTGCCACAGACTATCACAGTGAATCATTCAGGAAGGTTAACCCAGTTCCTGGGCACTGACAGAGGAAGCAAGAGTCACACTCGGTGCCATGGCTCCAGCTGCTGCCACCACCTCTGCTTTGCCCGCCTCCAGAAATGATAGGTGTCTGACGGTGGCTCTGTCCGCGGACACTGTGCATTATTTCTGCATTTGCAGTGTACAGAGCTATACAAAAATAAAGGCTATTGACTGGCTGGCACCCCTTCCCAGAATAATGACTAAGCAAGCATGCTGTTAGCTCCCCGACAGCAGTTCTGTGTACATGATAACACAGAGCAAAGATGAAAACTGCTATTCAGCTGAGCCAAACAACAGAAAAATGCAAGCAGAAAATTGTTAGTGCTGGAAGAGGACAGCAAAACAAATATTTTCTTCTCGCTATAGCATTTCAGACCATCCACAAACAGGGGACCCAGGCCCCGTGCCCAGGCAACGTGGCTGGTGGAAGAGGGAGTCGTGAGACGGGCTCTGGGTCCTGCACAGACCTGGGCTGGGAGGGCAGCCCGTCCACAGACTGACCCCCTGACTGGGTGAGATTCTGACTTCTCGACACATCTGCGTGGGTAGATCAGCAGAGCATATTGGCTATGAGCTGCGTCTCTAAAGAGAGGCAGACACTGGATTCAAATCCCCTCCCCTCAGTGGGGGCCAGACCTTAAGCTGCATCAGGCCCTAGTTCATAAAATAGGAAGAAGTGTTAGCCTGTCTGGAGTGCTAACAGCCAGGCACTGTGCTAAGCACTTTCCATGCAAAACTCTCATTTTAATCCCCACAACAGTCCCCAGGGGCTAGTGTGTAGACTGATGACAACCATGGCCCATTTCATCACACCTTTGGCATCCTGTATCCAGGTTCTTTGGTAATTCCCTCCCAACTTGATTCATTAGGACTCCACCTCTTATTTCTTTTGGGACTCGGCCATGTCCCGCTGAACAAGCCCAGGAGAGCCTGCTGGAGAATGAAACATCCCCCAGAGGCGAACCCCAATAGTTGGCCAGACCCAACTGAGCTGCAGACGTTGGGTGAGCACTATCTGTGTCCAGCCAAGCCGAGCCCCCACCAGAAGAACTACCTGGCTGAACCCAGCCCAGACTGCTGAACTTCAGAAACGTGAGCTGAGTCGATAGTGGTTGTTTTAAGCCACTAAGCTTTGGGGCAGTCTATTAAGTACCAAAAGCTAACTGATACAGAGAGACATAACCATCCCAGTTTTAACAATGAAGAAGACAAGAGAGTTTTCCCAAGGTCACAGAATTAAGAAGGGACAAGGTGTAAATTGAGGCAATCTTGCCCAGATGCCGCTCTCTTACCCATGAGGCTACCCTGGAAACCAAAGTGAAGTGCTATGTGTGAGAATAGCAGGGGTACACCCCTCAGTTAGGACAGCAGAAAGGGTTCTCTGAGGAAATGTCATTTCGGCGGGGGCCTAATGGATAATAAGCATTTAACCAGGTTAAAAAAATAAAAGCAAGGAAGAGCTTTCCAGACACAGGGAACAGCATGTGTGAGGATCTCATGGTAAGCAAGAGCTTGGTGCACTGATGGGACTATGCTCAAGTGGGTGGGGTACATAAATTGGAAATTGGGGAGGTCACAAGAGGTGCAGTTAGAGATGGCAGGAGTCAGAGCCTGCCAGGTCTTAGACTAAGTGATGCTCCAAGTTTTTATTCTACAGGAACAGGAAAGCCACTGAGGAGATCTCAGCAGGGAAGTGTCAGGCTCTGGTCTCTTCTCAATAGTAGCCCAGAGGCATGATGGGAAGGACTAAACCTGAGCCAGGGCCTGTGCTGTGTCTGCTAGGTGAAAGGACAGAAGAGGACTGATAGCTGTGTCCCTAACTCCTCTTCCAAGAAAAAGCCATAGAATGTATCAGTTACTCAGCCTGCCCTTATCTCAGCCAATAGGAAAGCAAGGGAAACTAACCCAAGGCCAAAAGTATGCTAGCCAGCCCCCCCTGTCTTTGTGTAACCAGACCCTAGCTGCACCCTGCCCTTGCGTCATTAGCCCCCCGCCCTCACTCAACCGGAATCGGCACAGGAATCAGCCAAATCAGTGGTCCAAGTGAGCCCTCCCCTCCCCCGCCCCCCCATCCCAAGCCCTATAAAATCTTTGTTCTTTCGAGACTCCGGGCTCTTTCGCATCCAGTAATGGAGGCAGAGGGACCAAGCTGAGCTTGAGTAAAGACTCTATGCTTTTGCATCGGACTCAGCACTCCCTGGTGGTGTCCTATGGGGGGGTCTTGAAATCTGGGCATAACACTAGGTGCCTGCTGTTAGACTCCAGAGTAACCATGAGGAGTAGGTAACATCTTTCTCCCCAATTTAGAAAGAGGAAACTGAGGCTCGGGAATTGAACAACAAATTCAAGTTCACCCAAGAGAGTAAGTGCTGGAGCAGAGTTGGGAGCAAGTCCTCACGGCTCCAAGCCAATACTCTTAGCCCCTACCCTACACTTTCCAAAACAGAGTGGGAGAGAGAGCAAGGCCTTGGCAGTCAGGAGACCTGCATTCAAACCCCAGCTCTGTCCTTTCCGATGGGTGACCTCAATTCACTTCCCTTCTCTGAATCTCAGTTGCAGGAGGGCCAAAGGCCAGGAGCCAGCCAGAAACAAGGAGGATGAGGCAGCAGAAGGCAGGACTTGGTGGGCAGGTGGGGCCAATGCAGGGACTTGAAGGAGCCATGGCTGTGCATGGGGGTGACAAGGAGGCACCAAAGGGCCTCAGACAAGCAGAGGCTTTCATCACGGAGGCAGAGGCTCCAGCATCCAGCCTGGCACCAGCCGCCAGAGAGCCCCACCCTCACTTGCCCCGGGCTGATGGACATTCCCCTGGTGCATGTGTCACAGCACCCAGGGTGGCCCCTGCCCACTGTGGAGGGAAGGAACATGGCCATCCATGTCAAAGCTACCTTCCTCCATCTTCCCTCTCCTCCAGAAGGAGGGTTCATTGAACTGCCCTGGGTTTCCCTCCCGTACACACTCCACACCCATGCACACACACAGCACAGTAGTGCACACACACACCATGCCCATGCACACACACAGCACAGCACGCTTGTGAACATACACCACATACATGCATGCACATACAGCACAGCAGTACAGACATACATACCATGCCCATGTGCACATGCACACACAGCACACCCATGTACACACAGCACACTCATGAACATATCCATGCATGCACACACAGCCATGTATACACACGCCACAGCCATGCACACACACATGTTGCAGACATGCATACACATGGACACACATAGCACAGCCAAGTACACTATACATATACACCCATGTGTGCACACTTGTAAAAAAAAAAAAACAGCAGGAAGAAAGGGGCCAGGGGAAAGGATGGATTCCGCCTCTCTAACTAACTGAGGGGCCTGGGCCGAGTTTTTTCATTTTGAGGGTGGAGGGACAGTTGAGAGAAGCTGCAGATTTAGCTGCCATCCTGGGGCCTACACACCTGTGTCCCAAAGGTACCTGGAAACCCACTGAGCTCTGTCTGCAGGGACCTCTCCAGTGGGGGGTAGGGGAGCTGGGCGGAGGGCCTTCAGAGAGCTCTGGCCTCCTCACCCTGCTCCTCCTCCACTCTCCTGGCTGCAGTGAGGATTAAGTGAAATGATGAATGTGAAAGCGCTTGGTAAACTGTAGCAGCGCTATGCAAATGTTAGCAGCTCCTACTGAGAGAGAGACCTGGTGGTGCGGGAGAGCCACTCTGGGCTGCAGGCTTGGAGCTCTGCTGACCCTTCACAGCCCAGGGCTGGGCTGGCTAGAAGTGGAAAGTTGGGGAAGGCTCTGAAACTTCACCGGGATGGAAGGGGACACCACCCAGGCTGGGGTGAAAGGAGGTAACACTGTGAAATCCGTCAGCTGCCTGAACTCCAGGCCTGGACTTCGAGTTCGTCTCATTTCTTAGCAGAGACCTTTATAGAGTTGAGTCATTTTTTACAATGTCTCTGGCACACACTTGGAATTCAGTAAAGGTCAGTCTCCTTCCCACATGCTTTTCTTTGGAGCACCACCTTCTCCAAGCTATGTCCCTGTTATGCCTGAGGTTCCATCATCTTTGACCCCTAAAGTATCAGAGAACTTTCTATGCATGTGCACGGGAATCACCTGCAGTGCTTGTTCCAAATGCAGATTCCTGGGCCCTCGCAGGGAAAATGGCAGTTTGGTTGGTGCAGAATGAGGCCCAGGAATCTGCACTCTGATGCAAATGATGTACAGGGAGGCACCAAGCCTGGTGCAAATTTCCTTCCACTTTCCAGCTCCTCCCTGATTGGCAGGTGGAGGTGAGACACCTCCCACCCCACCTCTTCTCTAAACCTCCCCGCCACAGGAGGGGAAAGGAGAAGTTGAGAACACAGGACTCAGGTCTGAGTTGGCCAAGGACTGAAAGGGTTGGGGGGGATGAAGGATTCAGTGAGCTGGGGAATGAGACAGGAAATACTGCGGAATAAATACAGCAATAAAGGAGCTTCGGCTGGGAGCTACAGAGTGATTCTTATTGTTCAAATTATCTTTAAAACTTTTCATTTGAATCTGTTTAATAAGAGAAGGCTTACCCTAAGGAAGAGGTATTTTTTTAATGTGACTTGGGAGCTGAATTGGAAATAACGTTGCAACAAAGATATTAAAAAGGGGATTAATCCAAACCACTGGTGGCCCATCTCTGCAGGCTCCCACAACCTGCCGCACAAGTCCCGAAACCATAAAATTAAATTAAAAAGGGGGACACGGGACATGGGACGTTAATCACGATTCATCTTCCTTTCACCGCTCATGGTTCCTAGTGCTAAGCAGACACGCATGGGCTATTGTAAAGGTCTCCTGGTGTCTGAGAAAGAGCCCTGGCCTTGGAGCCACCAGGTTCCTCTTCCTGCTCTGCTGCCATTTGAGCTGGATGACTCTGGGCAAGTTGCCTAACTCCTCTGAGCCTCAGCTTCCTCATCTGTAAAAGGGGAGGGCTATGGACCATCTACTGAAAGGTGTTGCTAAGACAATGAGATAAACAGAAAATTAAAATGCAGAGCCTGGCACATAGCAGGTGCTCAAGAAAACATGACTTTCCTTCTCTGCATCTTAAGGCAGAAAGAGGTGGGGGGGGGGTGCAATGTCTTGGCTTATTGATATTCTGTCCCTATGTCACTCAATGCTTCCTCTGATGATCGTGACTCTTGCTTGGATCCTGGCCACCTCTGGGCCTCACTCACCCTCCTTGCAGCGGCATTTTTATGGTTCATCCATCATTCACTTACTTTCTCATTCATTCATATACACTGCATAGTCATCAAATGCCAGGAACTCAGCGGGGTGCTGGGGAGACAAAGATGAGTAAGACACTGCCCTTGCCCTTATGGAGCCCTGGTCAAGTGGGGGAGAAGTGTTGTTGCCACAGTCAGCATACAGTTTGTGCCAGGCGACCACCTTATCAGGAATCCCATGCCAGAAATGCACCAACAAATCCAAATGAGATGTTGTGTTCTCCCCTCTGGCCAACGGTAAACCTGAGAGCTGGTTCTAAACCGAGCCTTCTATTTCATCATCCTCATATAAAGACCCCTCCACTTTGCCTCTCCTGATGAGCCTCCCTGCCTCCCTGCTTTCTCTTATTAGATAATATGAGTTATGGAAATCAACTGCTATGTTCCCTTTTTGACCTAGCGGCCAAGAATCTCACAGCAAAATGTGATCCTCAGCTGAGTACTTTTCCTTTGCTTAGATTTGCGGGTATATAAATCTCCTTTCCCCCATACCATTTTTAATTACTTAACCCCTGTCATTTTATCGTTGATAATAACAATAATGATGGTGATGATGGTGATGATGCTGATGCTAGCGATGATGCTGATGGTGATGATGCTGACAGTGATGACGCTAATGGTGATGCTGCTGCTACTAATGCTGATGGTGATGCTGCTGATGGTAATGATGCTGATGCTGATGATGCTGATGCTGATATGATGATGCTGATGGTGATGATGAGTCCTTATCTTATGCCAGGTGCTATGTGAGCTTTACATACCTTATTTTATTAACCTCCACAATAATCTTTTAAGGTGGTCACATGACTTTTTCCATTTTTCAGATGAGGAAAGTGGGGCACAGAAAGTTTGAGTGACTTGCTTACAACTAGGAAGTATGCTAGGATTCAAGTCTACCGGTCTCTGTATTTTACTATTGTCTGATATTGATATTCTTATCACCTTTAAACCCTTAGGAAAGAGAAGAAATGTAATTGTTTACTTAAAGTGAAAAGGGGAACATGAAAGAGGGAGGAAGAAAAAATGTTGAGTGGGATGAGCAGTGGAAATTTCAGAGGGTGACACTCTTATTCTAGGGCTTTAAGGATGGGTAGGATTTTAATAGACAAAGATATGGATGAAAGACATTCCTGGAGGTGAAATAACTTGAGCAAAGGCAAGAAGATGTGCACCTGCTGGTAGCTCATCCTGGTTATAGGGAGTGGAGAAGAGCAGCAAGATGTTCATCTAAAGATGTAGGTAGGGCCAACTACTGAGACCCTTGAAACCAGGTCAAGGGACTCAGAAGACAGTGAATGAGCCATGGAAGATGCCTGACCTGCACTGTTGATGTGCTTTAGGAAGATGAAGCTGCCACAGGGGGAAGGACATCCAGGAGGGAAAGAAACCAGACACAGCAAGATGAGATGTTGCAATGATGGCAGAAGAGAGATAAGTAGGGAGACCAGAAGTCAAGAAGGCAACTGCAGCTCAGCCAGTGTGGCTCTGTGGTTGAGCGTTGACCCAGGAACCAGGAGGTCACCAGTTTGATTCCCTGCCAGATTGTGGCTCATCCCCTGTAGGGGGTGTGCAGGAGGCAGCCGATCAATGTTTCTATCTCATTGATGTTTCTATCTCTCTGTCCTTCTCTATCCCTTCCTCTCTCTAAAAATCAATAAAAACTTAAAAAAAAAAAAGAAGTTGACTGCAGGATGTGTGAGGAGACTGAACGAGGGAAGGGTCGGAGGGCCCTGGACCTCTGTCTGCCAGCACCATTACATTCATAATTCACTTGTCAACCAGGAGGGGGATGTGGTAATGTCAGTGTGATTGGGGTCACAGCAGAGGCTGAGACTCAGCCCTGGAAAGCTCAAGGGAAGAAGACACTTAAGTATTGGTTCCAAGAGAAAAGGGGTCCGACCTGGGTCGCAGGGGGTCTCTGAAGTCATTTACAAAATGTCAAGGGGTCTGAGGATGTGCTTCAGGCACAAGGTCTAGAGCAGCTTTCCTCGGATTGTCAGAGAGGTGTTTGTTCCCACAAGGGGAGAAAACACGAGCCTGGAGCATTGGACTCGGGGCTGGCTTCTCTTCTAGGACATCAGTCTGAGTTTCCAATTGTGAGTCTTGTCCTTATCACTCCCATCACCAGCTTTTTAAAATAATAATAGTAATAAATGAAAGTGTGGACATATTCCAAGCAACTTTTCTAGAAAAACAAGACACATCCAATTGTTTAAATAACAGGAGCATAAAGAATTGGTTTGTTCCCTGGCACTGAGAAGGCAACTGTGAGTGCTTGTTGAATGAATCCATAAATGATGGGACGAACAAATGCCACATCCCAGTGAGAGCAATGGAGTCAACAGCAAACCCTAAGCCCCCAACTGAAGCTGTGCAGTTGTTGCAATGAGGGGACTGAATGAATAAGTAATCCTAGGATACAAGTCAGTGAGTGGCTGGCCACAATTCTTTAAGCCAGCGGTTCTCAACCTGTGGGTCGCGACCCCTTTGGTGGTCGAACAACCCTTTCACAGGGGTCGCCGAAGACCATCCTGCATATCAGATATTTACATTACGATTCATAACAGTAGCAACATTACAGTTATGAAGTAGCAACGAAAATAATTTTATGGTTGGGTCACAACATGAGGAACTGTATTTAAAGGGCCAGAAGGTTGAGAAACACTGCTCTAAGCCCAAATTTAAGACTAATTAAAAGATAACTGAACACAGTTCTGGAGTTTAATTGACACTAGACAGAACTACTGATTTCTCCCCAAAAGCTGATTTCTTCCTGTTTCTTCTCCACCTCCATAAATGGCACCACCATCCAACTAGGTTCAAGCCCAAACCTTCAAGTTAAGACTCATGTCCCCATTTGTGTGCCCCAAACCATCAGCAGGTCTGTTGGCTCCTCTCAAAATACACAATGAATCCCGCACTTTTACCATCCCCACTACCATCTCTCTGACCAGGCGCCACCACCTGCCTCACCTAGACTATTGCTGCATCTTCCCAGAGGTCTCCCAACTTCCTGTCTCACATGCCTGCAAACCTGTTACCTCATATGTAAAAAGGATTTCATTTCAAAACAGGGGAAGGAGAAATTGAAACCAGAATGGCACAAATTTGATAATGAAGCTCAGTGACAGACACACATTCACTATACTATTCTATTTGATAGTTTGAAGATTTGCATAATAAAAAGTAAAAAGAGGGGGTATTTAAAATAGTACCTACCCCGTATAATAATTGTAGGGCTTGAAGGAATCAACAGCCTCATCATTACAAGGAATTTTTGCAAATCCTAGTTATTACCAAGAATGTTTAAATATCCCATTTAATCATCCCAACAACGCTATGAAGTGCATAGTAATCATCTCCATTTGGCAGATGAGGAAACTGAAACTCACGTAAATTAGACCAACGCCGCAGCTGGCTCTGGGGCTGCAATACGATCTGAAACCAGTTATCTGACTCCACCATCTCAGCTGCCTTTCTTTCAAGAATAGCTCATTGTGTTCTGCTTGGTTGATATCTACAGGATTATATCCTTTAGTCACCTAAGTCAGTGATTTCCCAGCTCTTTTCTCAGTAACAGAACCCTTTTTTTCAAACGCAGTCTTTACTCGGAACTCCAGTAAAGTAAAAGCTATAAAAGCAGAACAGCTCTGGCTGAATGGGGGATTAGGGCCCAGCCACCAGGCCACTTGACCCCAGGATGACCCCTTACAGCACCCTAGGGTCTAGGAACATAGTGTGAAAACCCGAGATGGAAACCAACAACAACAAAACCCAATCCTGGGAATTACATTTAAGGACAACTTCATTTGTATAATGCAGTGTTCAGTCTCCTGTCTCCCATCACATTTGATCCTCATTATCAGCTCTGAGGTGGACAAGGCAGGGCATATCATCCTCAATTTGCAGATGAGAAAAACAAGGCCAAATGGAATTAAGCAACTGGCCAAAGGTGAGTCAGTTCACTTTTAGGCCAAGTGCAGACTGGAAATAGAGTCTGTCTCCATTAACTAGGTGTGACCTGGCAGAGAAGGTGCCATCTACTGGAAATTGCCACTGACCCTGGTTCACCAAGTGGACCATCAGCTCCTTGGCCTTTGAAGAGCCTGACCGCAGCCCCGTGGCTCCCCTGCCAAGACCCTGTCCCAGAGCAGATGGCAATGGGCAGGGGAGAGGGGTTCAGTGCCACTCACTCTAGGGCTGGACAGCAAAATTTTGGCGGCAGTCAAGCCATTCCCATCCCAGCCATATCCTGCTGAGCACAGGACAGGGAAAGCAATAGCAGCCAAAGTGCCTGCACCTTTGTCTGCAGCCCGAAAAGGGACGGCAGGTAGTGCAGGCCTGGGTGGTAGTTACACATTCTTTCTTCTTAGCTCTCACCTAGAAATCCCTGAGACCAGATGCAGCAGATAATTGCCTGAATGGTTCCCCCACTTCAGAGCAGCTCTGAACTGAGCTGGAGCATGTGTTGGAACAGGCAACACTTAATTATCACTTAGTCTTTAATTAGCACTTAATTATTAACACTTAATCCATCTGTAAAATGGGGACACTAATACCTGTCTCATAGGGGCTCCCGGAGGATTAATTAATGTTTGCGGCCCACTTTGAAGATGCAAAGCATTGAACAAGTGCTCAGCAGTTCACTGGCTTTTCTAGAGGAGGTCGCCCCTTCCTCTCCTTGTGAATATCCATCCCCAACGATATCTGCTCAACTTTTGCCCTGGTGGAGAAACATCTAGCTCTGTGTTTCCCAGACACGGGATTTCCCATCCAGGAAACGGGCTATTTCCAGCCATCTCCCCACACTTTAATTTTCTATTATGTCCTGTGAATATGGCAATGCCTTCCCAGTAAATATTTTGATGTGCGCTCTTGCAGCAGCTTCTGTGGAGTCTGAATGGGACAGCTGCTCCCTGTATTAGGGAATTCCAGATGTGGTTTAAAACCACCAGACGCATCTGTGCCAATGCCTAGTCTTTGGAGGTGGGACGGGGGAAGGGATCTTCTAGTTGCCTTTGGGGAAAGCCATGGGCATCTAACCCTCCGTCCTGGCCCAGATGGTTTTCCAAGGTCCTCAGATTCACCTCTGGTTGTCTATGCCTTACAGGGGTGGGCAAACTTTTTGACTCAGGGCCACAATGGGTTCTTAAACTGGACGGAGGGCCGGAACAAAAGCATGGATGGAGTGTTTGTGTGAACTAATATAAATTCAAAGTAAACATCATTACATAAAAGGGTACGGTCTTTTTTTTTTTTTTTAGTTTTATTCATTTCAAACGTGCCGGATCCTGCCCGAGGGCCCGTGGGCAAACTACGGCTGCTTTAGGAGGAGAACTAGCCCTTCAGGGGGCTGGTGAAGAGGCAGCAGAGAGAGCCTTGGCCTGGCCCTTCACCCAGGTAACTTCAAGACCTTCTTCTAAAGGGACCACGGGGGAGGGGATGTAAAACATACAGCCCTTAGGGTTTAGCAGAATGAAGAATGGGCCAGAAAATTCCCCCAGAAGGTCTGACCTCGGTTCCTCCCTCCTCCCCTGGTGCCAGCCATGTAGGGGGACACTCACTCTTCTTGGAAGCTGAGCCCGTTGTCTGTGGGAGTCCCAACCACGGGGGCAGAGAGCTGCTCCTTCAACGTCAGGGGCTGCAAGGCCTCGGGCAAGCCCTGAACTCTCTTCCAGATTTCATGGCAGGTCTTGTCTAGGCTGTCTTGGGGTGTATCCTGGTGGATCCAGATGTATCTGGGGAATGGGCCCAGGGCGGAGGGGCGCTTGGCCACCAGGGTCGAGGACGAAGGGAGCCCATTTCCACTGGCCATCCTCCTCCTGTCTTTCCGGAAGCCCCTTTGTCCACCCAGGGCTCGCAGACAGGGCGACCATCCACCACCGCCCTTCATTCACCAGAAAGGGAGATGAGGATGGGGCAGAAGCAGTTCAGTTCTGTCTGGCTGTCGCTCCAGCAAGGTGACTCTGTTCAGAGGCCTCCAATCTGATTTGTGTGCCCGTGGTGGATGGAGGTCACCTTTTTTTCGGGGAGGGGGAGCTTATTTCGATTTGTTTTTATTTGTTCTTTTCTGACCTTTGTCCCTCTCCCCGTCTCCCTGAGAAGAAAAAATTTAAAAGTCAACAAAAACCAGTAACTTAGTAACCTTGGAATCCCCCTGAGCTCAGGAACCAGGTGCCTGGGTGGGCAGAATGACATCTGGGTTGGTGGAGGGGGAGGGAGGCCTCTCCCAGAATCCCTGGCGCGTCCGGTTGCCACACACCTGTGACACCTTGCAGCGCCTGGGGCTCAGCCCATTCTCACCCGATCAACCTGGGTATGACTGGGTGAGGGCCTGGCACTGTGCTAGGCACCTGGAGGGCAGGAGCCCTCCACTGGGCTCTCGCAGGGGCCTTCCCAGGGATCCCCGACCCCGAGGG
>NW_005360425.1:340494-345915 GCF_000412655.1 Myotis brandtii | reverse complement strand
CCACGCCCCGCGGCCACGCCTTGAAAGGGAGCGGTCCTGCCTGCGGTGGCTCCCACACCCTTCCCTTCCCGTCCGGGGCTGGAACTCCTCTGCGGGTTCAGACGCAACGGCTGGGTGCGCGGGGCGCCCGGGTTCGGCGTCGCAGGCGGGATGGGGGTGAATGGGCGCCCAGAGGACCCCAGAGCGCTTTCCCCTCTTAGAAGTCCAGGGTGCCGCACCGCTGCCTGCCCTTCCGCACAAACCTCAGTGCCTGCCAGGGGCCCTGCCCCTCGATCGCCCAATTTTACCCTTCACTGCCATTTGTATTGGCGCTTACTGTGTGCCAAGCGCTGGGCTTTCTGTGTTGTCATAGTCAATCAAAACAAGCTCATGACGTTAGTACCATTGCTTTTTATAGTTCTACCTTTGAGAAAACCGAGTCTCAAAGTAAAAAAGGGGGTGTGTCCCATGCTCACCGTAAGGGAGGAGCTGGGATTCAAGCCCAGCCCCCTTCCCCCGCCCCGCCCTCTCAGCCACAGAGATAGACCACTTCCTCCGCGCTGCGTTCAGGTTCCAGGGGTAGGTGTGCGGTGGGCCGGTGGGAGTGGGGGCCAGGGGACTGGTCAGAGGTGCAGAGAGAAGCGCTATGTTATGTTTGCTGCTCAATGGCCTCCTCCCCTCTCAGAAGGGGCTAAACTCAGAAATGACACAGCACCTCTTCCTGCCTGGGGTCTTCGGCCCCAGGAGCTGGAGGTTGTGCCTTAGGTATTTCCCCAGCAAGGGAAGAGCAAGGGGATGTGCAGTAAGGATGGATGGGAATAGAGAAGATGGCAGTCTATGGGTGGAGGTTTGAGTCCTGGCACTGGTATTTCCTCCTACCTGACTCTACCAACTTTCTTCACTTCTCCCAACTTCACTCATTCATTTCCCAAATATTGATGCAGCCCTTGCTCTGTCCAGGTGAGTTGCTGGGCACTTAGGAAGCCTGAAGGTGAACAAAACTGGTGTTGTCCCTGCTCTCCTGGAGCCTATATTGTAGTGCAGGGAGATGCATCACAAACTCACCAAGCAAATAAATTAGCAGTAATTACAGACGATACAGGGGCTCTAAACCAGTGCTTCTCAACCTTGGCTGCACATTATAATCACCTGGGAATCTTTTTAAAATCTTGATTTCTGGGCCTCATCCTCCGGAAATTCTGTTTCTTTGTTACTAATGTTCCCTTCCTCTCTGTAAAAAATCAATAAAAAATATATTTTAAAAAAATAAAATATTTTATTGATTTTTTACAGAGAGGAAGGGAGAGGGGTAGAGAGTTTGAAACATCGATGAGAGAGAAACATCGATCAGCCGCCTCCTGCACACCTCCCACTGGGGATGTGCCCGCAACCAAGGTACCTGCCCTTGACCGGAATCGAACCCGGGACCCCTCAGTCCGCAGGCCGACGCTCTATCCACTGAGCCAAACTGGTCAGGGCAAGAAATCAGGATTTTAAAAAGATTTCCCAGGTGAGTCTAATGTGCAGCCAAGGTTGAGAACCACTGCTCTAAACGAAAACTCACCAACAAAGCCAGGCAATGGGGAGAGGAACAGCGGCAGCTTGAGATGGTCCAGGCAGACCTCTCTGAGGAGGTAACACTGGAGATGAAATAGAGGATGAGAAGGAGTTCTTTTCTGTAAAATGGTGTTAATCAATTATTATAAAGATCACACTTATGGCACGTTGTAGGCACTCAATCAATGTGTGTTGGATAAGTTAATAATAAATTGTATAGAAAGTGCTGGGCATACCGTAGGTGCCCAATACACAACCTTGCTCTTTACAGAAGGCCCAAGTTCCTGGAAATGTTGACTAAATTTTGAAATCTGAGCTTCATTCCCCTTTGATTTTCATTATAAAATTGAAAATGTGTTCCTTTGGGGAAAATTCCAAGGACATAGACTGAGTAAAATTATAGTTAAGAATGTAGGAAAACCTTTGAAAATAGTGTATTTAAAGGAAAAGTGATCATTTCCGATGAAATATTAATAGTTCTGAAAATGTCACTCAGTGTTTGTGCTGCTTGGCATTTGGTTGGCTCACACACATGTTTGGAGCAGAACTCCAAGGTCCCTGCATTGCCCAGGCTGCAGGGTTCTGGAAAGTTAGCCAGCTCACTCTAAAATACAGCAGGGCTGGGGAACAAAGACAGGAGAGTGTTTTGTTTGGAGCACACAGGAGAGGTTTCTAGAAGATTCTGCAAAAAACTTAAGCGATGTACTTAGAAACAAAGCTATGTCCAATATGGTAGCCACTTGCCACCTGTGGCTACTACTTTTTTATTTCATTTTAATGTAAATGAAAAATTTCAGTTCCTTAGTTACTTTAGCCATGTTTCAAGGGCCACATGTGGCTTGTGGCTACCATATTAGCCCAGAGAACATTTTCATTATCACAAACCCAATGGACTCCAGAACTCGACGACCCAGGTTCATATTCTGAGTTCCTGTTTTCTGGCAATGCAGGCTTAGGCAGGTTACTCTGTGCCTTGGTGTGTTGGTTTGCTAGGGCTGCCATAAAAAGGTACTCCAGATGGATGGCTTAACACCAGGAATGTATTCCCTCACAGTTCTGGAGGCCAGAAGTCTAAGATCCAGGTGTCAGCAGGCAGGTTCCTTCTGAAGATCCGCTAGACTTGTAGATACTATCTTCTCCCTGTGCCTTCACATGGTCTTCCTTTTGTGCAGGTCTGTGTCCTCATCTCTACTTACAAGGACACAAGTCATATTAGATTAGCACCCATCCTGATGACCTCATTTTACCTTAAAACCACCGTTTAAAGGTCCTGTCTCAAAATAGTCACATTCTTGAGGTACTGGGGGATAGGGCTACAACATAGGAATTTGGGGGGAGATGGCACTCAGCTCATAACCCTTGGTCTCCTCACCTGTAAAATGGGATGATAATAAGAAAAACACACACCTGTTTTGTAGAGTTGTTGTAGATGTTTTATTACTAAGTAATTACTTCACACATGGAAGGTCCCAAGAACCACACCTGGCACAGAAAGTGCTGTATGTTAGTTTCCTTGACGATTACATTGAGACGTGTGCCACTGGAGTTTTTAAATAACAGCTTTTGTGCTCTGTATAGGGACGGAGAACTTTAGCTGTGCTGTGAAATTGCTCTGTGATGGAGGAATGGACTCGAATCATCTGCCTAGACATCGTCACAGGCTAGTGAGGAGAGCAAAGCATCCCATAGGTGCCTGGTACACAGCAGGTGTGAGAAAACTGAACTAGTCCAGTCTCCGTTCAACATGTAATTATGTTCCTTCAGCCCATAGATATCTACGTGCCTAGAAGTGTTCAAGGTTCTGAAGAGAGGGTAGTGAGGAAAGTGAGCCCGCTCCCTGCCTTTTTTAGAGATTGAAGTGGTCATGGGCACCATTTCATCTATTTATTATTTTTAGTTTGGAAAAATTCTTAAATTACTCCTTATTACCCCTATTCCCCTGGGCAGGTTGTGTAAAGTCTAGGAACTCAGTTTGCTCGTGTGTGAAATAGGGTTAATAAAATACTGACCTTCTAGAAGTGTTTGGGACAACTGAGACAATACATGTATAGGGCTTACAATTGTTAGTCTGGGACATGCTATGGACCCAATGAATGTTAGCTATCATTCTTAGGATTCTGGGATTCTTGCTTTTCTACTTTGGAACCAAGAAAACCTCAGGAGGAGGCAATTTTCCCTACCTATTCTGCAGCCAAAGCCTCTACTCACCTGGCTTCCATCACTGAGACAAACATGGCTAGGCCTGGAAATTCAGAAGGAGAGCATGGCATGGGGCTCTTTCAAGTCCGTCATAGGCCCTAAGCCTTGCAGCCCTCTCCCTCCTCTAACATACTTTAAACACACTCACCTCCCACCATAAACATCACTTTTCGGTTGTGAAAGAAAATTGAAAAGATTTTTGCCATTTTGCTTTTGAAAATGTTTGGCCATGAGTAATTTATTTAATTTATGGTCCACTGTGATTTCTCCCCAATCTTGGTGCCTCCCCGGGAAACCTGGCACAGCGAGAAAACTCCAACCTACAGATTGTCATCAAACGTAATGAAATTTTTATGACGATTAAATTCAACAGTTAATGGAGTTGACATAATGTTACATTTTGTGTTTAATGAAATATTTACTGATGTCAACATTGCTGTTTTCTTCTTTGTGTTATAAAGCCAATCATAACGTTTTCAGGTCTCAAACTTTTTAGGCCCCTGAAAACCACAGAGACCCCTTGCTATCATGTTGATGATGCCTAATGGGTCAAACTGCCCAGAGGCAGGGCCCTAACAGAGGGAGATTTCAGGCAACTGTCCTTGAGGGGCTAAATATCAGAACTGGAGGGAGGGGAGGGGGCAGCCATGGGAGTGGGGCTTCTCTTGGTGTTGTCTCAGCAATTGGACACCGTTGCAGAGCAGCCAGCCATTGCCCAGGATTTTGCAAAGGACACGAATGTTCTAGAAGCAAAGCTGTGACTCTGTGGTTCATGTCTCCTGGCAACACCATCAGCCACCCCTACCATTTCCCAAGGGATTTCACCCCCTATTGTTGCCTCCATTCACTGTCCATGTGGGAGGACAGTGTGAGGAGCTTGGGCGGTAGCAGCTGACACTCTTGACTTTGAATTCCTGCTCTGCTACTCACTGAAAGGTAGCTTTGCACATGCTTAACTTCTCTGGCATTTCATCATCTGCAAAAAGATAGAAACAATACAGGCTCAGAGTGGGAGAGGTTCAAATAGGGACATCCATGTAAAATTCTCAGCACCGTGCCTGGCTCACTGTGTGCCCTCATAAAAATATACCGATTATTGTTGTTCATATTAGCTATTAATGTGAAATGGCAGCCTATGAGCTCTCCATTTAAAGATAGGGAAAAGGAGCCAGGCTGGTGTAACTCAGTGGTTGAGCTTCGACCTATGAACCAGGAGGTCACAGTTCGGTTTCCAGTCAAAGCCCATGCCTGGGTTGCAGGCTCAGTCCCCAGTAGGGGGCATGATGGAGGTAGCCGATCAATGATTCTCTCTCATCATTGATGTTTCTATATCTCTCCCTCTCCCTTCCTCTCTAAAATCAATAAAAATATATTTTTTAAGAAATATAAAGTTAGGGAAAAGGAAAGCCATAGTTGGTGGAGGAAAAGAATATAATTTGTCAGTGGAGGTCCAGTAAGGTAGCAACAGAATCAGAATCCAACTGGCTTTTTGCTTCCTCCTTTGGCCTTTGGCCTTCCTGCCAGCCCCTGCCATGATAGGTGCCCCAACATTTCCTGGAGAGGCTCTACACTGAGTGGCCAGATTATTATGACCACCTGACGTTTGTAGGCAAATTAGCTATAATTTCACGCAGAAGTTGCTAGAGGGCCAGACCATTATAAATAGGGAAGCAGGTTGTTTACCAC
>NW_005360425.1:330990-339996 GCF_000412655.1 Myotis brandtii | reverse complement strand
CTTAGGTGGCCCCCACAATCACCAGATCTCAATCCAATTGAGCATTTTTTTAAATATATTCTATTGATTTTTTACAGAGAGGAAAGGAGAGGGATAGAGAGTTAGAAACATCGATGATGAGAGAGAAACATCGATCAGCTGCCTCCTGCACACCTCCCGCTGGGGATGTGCCTGCAACCAAGGTACATGCCCTTGACTGGAATCGAACCTGGGTCCTTTCAGTCCGCAGGCCGACGCTCTATCCACTGAGCCAAACCGGTCAGGACCCAATTGAGCATTTTTGGGACGAAGTTAAAAGAGCCATCAGGCAGCTGGTTCCACAATCATCAAATCTCACAGAACTGGACAGTGCTATTCATCAGGCATGGTGTTAGATTCCTCACATCACCTTTCAATATTTCGTGGAGTCAATGCCAAGAGGAATCGCCGAAGTATTGAAGGCAAAAGGTGGCCCAATGAAGTACTGATGGGGTGGTCATAATAATCTGGCCACTCATGTTTAAATATATCCCACGTTCAAAGGCTGTTAAATCACATTGTTTACCCATATCTTCAGAAAAAAATCACTTCTACTGTCATGGTAAACAACCTGCTTCCCTATTTATAATGGTCTGGCCCTCTAGCAACTTCTGCGCGAAATTATAGCTAATTTGCCTACAAACGTCAGGTGGTCATAATAATCTGGCCACTCGGTGTATATGGGGTCCCTTTCAACTAGAAGGTTGGTGTTCTGCCCTCCCTTCCATATGTCCATGCCAGGATGGAGTCACCAACATGCATTCCTTTAAGATTTATACTAGTTGACTGCTGAGATGCTTTCAGATTAAAAAGTAAAAATTATGGCATCAAAAAATAAAGCAAGAGCTGCCTCCATCTAAAGAAAGCAGAAAGAGTTGCTACTTTCAGGCGCCTGAATTGGCCAGAACACATGGAGATAATAAGGTAATAAAACTCGGCCTTCCTATTTGTCAGCCCAAGCAAAAAATGGAAACACATTGGAAGACAGAGTTTTTATTTTCTGATGGCAGAAAATACACGTCTTCATCTGCAGAGACAAAATGTTTCCTGGAAATCACCCCAAGCATGAATTTATCATGAGCCCTTTTATAAAGGACACTGAGTGACAGAGTGGGCAATACATTCAATTCTGTTTTCATAAAGACAGAAATGCCATTATGTTGGTCAGTTTCTCACATCAGGGTTCTCTGAAGACAGCATAACGTTAAATCAAAACGCAGAGAAGGCACTTCTTTCAGGAACTCAGATAATGAAGTCTAGGAGAGACACCTTTGGGTCCATTCCAAAAACATTACTAAGCACCTACTCAAGCATCCATCCATCCATCCATCCATCCATCCATCCATCCATCCAACCATTCAGCAAAGACCTACTGAATGCCCACCATGTGCCAGGCACTCTGAATGGCACTGGTGGAGGTTGCCTGTACGAATTGACACCCGGACAGAGTTTTGAAGGACAAATAAGACAATGCCAGGCACAGGAGGAGAAGATCATTCCAGGCAGAGGGAGCAGCACGCACAGAAGCTCAGAGGCAAAGAAGAGAGAGAGCATGGCCATATCAGGAGTGCAAGGACCTCCAAATGGCTGGAGCACAGGGGATGGGGAGTGTGGGAACAGGGGCTAGAGGGGCAGCAGAGGCAGCCATGGAGGCTCTTGTAGGGAGAGGCTAGCAGGGAGCTTGGATTTCCTCGGTAGGCCTTGGGGAAATGGCTGGGGAAGGCAGAGGAGTTGTGAAATCAGGTTGGTGTTTGTTTTTTGTTTTGTTTTGTTTGTTTGTGTAAATCCTCACCCCGGGATATTT
Source organism: Myotis brandtii (assembly GCF_000412655.1). Lineage (NCBI taxonomy): Eukaryota > Metazoa > Chordata > Mammalia > Chiroptera > Vespertilionidae > Myotis > Myotis brandtii. Next base: position 338,174 of record NW_005360425.1, on the reverse strand, counting down.
TCCCATTGATTTTTTTAGGGACACTGGAAAAGAGAGGGAAAGACAGAGAGAAACATTGATGTGAGAGAAACCCATCCATTGGTTGCCTCCTGCCTGAGCCCTGAGAGCCCAGGCTGGGAGGAGCCTGCAACCAAGGTATGTGCCCTTCACCATAATGGAACCCAGGACCCTTTGGCCTGCAGGCCGACACTCTATCCACTGAGTCAAACTGGCTAGGGCAGGTTACTGTTTAAAAGATAACTGGTGGCCCTGACTGGTTTGGCTCAGTGGATAGAGCGTCAGCCTGTGAACTGAAGGGTCCCGGGTTCGATTCCGGTCAAGGGCATGTACCTTGGTTGCGGGCACATCCCCAGTAGGGAGTGTGCAGGAGGCAGCTGATCGATGTTTCTCTCTCATCGATGTTTCTAAATCTCTATCCCTTTCCCTTACTCTCTGTAAAAAAAATCAATAAAATATATATTTTTAAAAAAGATAACTGGTGGTATAGAGAAGGATAGCTTGAATGGGGCAAGAATAGAGTTGGGCACTTGTTCTGTAGCTGTTACAAGGGCCCAGAGAGGCAATGGGGGCCCTGGCTAGAATCCTGAGCTGTTAAGGAGGCAGAACTTGGGGACTGCCTGGATGTGGGGGCTGAGTGAGAGGGGTTTCTGGCTCAGGAAATGGGTGGACATAGTTGCCTGTAATAGCTGACACCTGAGATGAGGGACTGGCAGAGATGGGGGCTGTGTGAAGGGTCAGAAGTGAGTGGGTTCAGTCATGAGTAGACTGGGGCAGAGCCTCCTCCGGGACATCCAAGAGGAGAGAATAGCAGACACAAAGCCCTGGGGACTCAGGAGGCTCTTGAGGAGAAGTTTTCTGCCATTTAAGGAGCTCCCAGTCCACTGGGGGAGACAAGTAAGAAAGGCCACCATTACAGAGTCTGGAGACTCAGGAGACAGAGGTGTGGTGCCCCTCCCGCCCTTCCTCTAGCACCTGGGACCTCCGGAGGAGCACACATCCTTCACGCAATCTACCTCCCAGCATTGGACCACACTGCTTCCTTCCTGGAAAGTGCCACTTCTCCCTGTCCCTCACGCCAGGCTGTGCTAGGGCCCTTCTCATTTCCGTCACATCCTGCATTTCTCCCAGAGTAAGTAACTACTTTCCCAATAAACTAACAGCGCCCCCCCCCCCCCCCCCCCCCCCCCCCCGATCCCTTCCCAGGGAAGGGACTACTGGTAACAACTTGTCCTTCTTTATATTTGTTTCCTCAGCACCTAGCACAGAGCCTGGCCTGCAGCCTGACATGCAGACTAATGTTGGTAGCATGAACAAATGAATGAATGAGTGAGGAGTAAGCAGATGACTGCACAGGATACTACATGGAGGGGTGCATGCAGGTATTCTAGCTGCTGTAACACACCCCAGTATTACAGTGGTGGGAAAGGTCATTGCTCATGTAAGGGGCCAGTGCACGTGTCCCTGGTTGGTGGGTGATCTGGGGTCTGGGTTTCTTCCATTCTGTGGCTCTGCCATCTCCCAGGACCCAAAGGCTCTGTGTGCAGCCAGCAGATGGAGGGGTAAAGGTGGGAGGATTTTAGAGGAAAAGGCTTTAAGTCACACACACCAATTCTGCTTACATTCCTTGGCTAGAACCTTGTTTTAAGACTGCGCCCCACCGCAAAGGGGACCTGAAGATGCAGTCCTGGCTGGGCAGCCCCTTTTCAGCGACAGTTCAGCACTATTGACATTTTTGGCCAAATAATTTCTGGGGGCAGAGGGAAACTTCCTTGGGCATTGTAGAATGTTTAGCGGCATCCCTGGCCTCTACCCACTAAATGCCAGAGGTGACAATAAAAAAATGTCTGCAGGCACTGCCAAATGTCCCCCGGGGGTGGGGGTGGGGGGGCAACATCACTCCTGGTTGGGAACCATTGCTCTGTAGTATGGAAGGGGAATCATACCTTCTTGATGTCCTGTTGGCTGTCCAAGATGCAAAGGGCATCTAACCCAGCAGGGGTGTGGGGGTTTAGAAAAGGCTACCTGGGGGGAGGTGACCCTTGGGGGAGGTGACACTTGAGCTGAGTGATGATTAGAAATCACTTACTCCTCACAGTGAGATGGGGAATGGCTTTGCAGTCAGAGGAAAGAGTGTGACAAAAGGTGAGTAGGCACGATGCATAGCTGATTGGAGGAACTCAAGTAGAGATGAGAGCCTGGAATAGGCCCTCTCCTGTGGATTATGGCCTCTGACAAGTAGAAGAAAAAATTGGCCTCTTTTGCCACAGACAGGAGCTCTGTCCCTTTCCTTGTTGTACAAATGGAGAACCTTCTGCAAGAAATATCACAATTCATCCATCCATCCATGGATGGCCTCTGCATTTGGTAGCACTGGAGGAAGGACACAGACTGGGGACCCTTCTCACTTGTCCTTCCTGGTTGTTGAGGCCCACAGCCTCCCTACAGTTTGTTCTGGGCTTTTTTTCCTAAACCCCTTCTGTCACCTTTTCCTAGGAAGCAGATCACTGTCATCTCTACAGTGACAGCCTTACCCTTGGAAAATACTAGCTTCTGCCTAATCTTGCTCCTTCGCCCTAGCTGGTTTGGCTCAATGGATAGAGTGTCAGCCTGCGGACTGAGGGTCCCAGGTTGGATTCCTGCCAAAGGCACAAGTCCAGGTTGTGGGCTCAATTCCCAGTAGGGGGCGTGTAGGAGGCAGCCAATCAGTGATTCCCTCTCATCATTGATGTTTCTATCTCTCTCTTTCTCTCTGAAATCAATAAAAAAAATATATTTTTTAAAAATATATTTTATTGATATTTTACAGAGAGGAAGGGAGAGAGATAGAGAGTTAGAAACATCGATGAGAGAGAAACATCGATCAGCTGCCTCCTGCACATCTCCCACTGGGGATGTGCCCGCAACCCAGGTACATGCTCTTGACCGGAATCGAACCCGGGACCCTTCAGTCTGCAGGCCGACGCTCTATCCACTGAGCCAAACCGGTTTCGGCAATTTTTTAAATTAAAAAAATTAAATCTCCACCCTCTACTCAGACCCTGGCTTTTCCTGTGAGCTCTGGCCTTTGCTCTGTAACCCTGCTCTGCACTCCTGCGAGCCCTTAAGGCTCCATTCTTGCCCTCATGCTAGAGCATACTATTTTCAAAACAAAATTTCAGGGCATCAAGTGTACAGCCCCTACTTGAATCGAAGTTCTCCGGAGCATCAGGCCTTGTTTTCTTTCTGAAAGAAACCTCTAATCTTATCTGGATATTAGGCTTATCTTGGTGAGTCACTATACCTCACTGGGCTTTGTTTGCAATGTGACAGTGTGGCGTGACCCTGCCCCACGGCTGCCTATCGCTCCTGGGCAGAATGGAAGGGGCAGGCAGGGAGCCAGCCGTGGGGGCTGGGCTGAGAGCCACATCCTCCTGGGCAAGGTTATCATCTCTTGGACACCTGCCTCTTCCTTGCCCTGCAAACATGTCTAGGGCCTTCACCTCTGCCTTTGCCCACATCACTTGCAGCTCAGACTACTGCAGTAACCTCCCCTTTCCCTGCCCCTTCCTTTCCTATATATGCCCTACCCACAGAGAAGTCAGTCTTCATGCCAGGCTGTGCCACTTGGCTCCGATTTCCTAGAAACGAAAAACCCACCTCTATGGTATTCAGAGCTGACACCTTCCCAGAGTCTCTCCTGCCAAAGCAGTCACGCTATGCACAGCCTTCACCGATATCTCTTGAAATACATATTCTGGCTACTATGCCTTCGCTCTCTCTCCTCCACCTAAAAAGTCCTCCCTCCTGTATGGGCTGAATTGTGTCCCCCTCCAAAAAAAATTCCTGTGTTGCAGTCCTCATCCCAGAATGGGACTGTATGTGAAGACACGGTTTTAAAGAGGTAATCAACTTGAAATGGGATTAGGGTGGGCTATAATCCAACATGACTGATGTCCTTATAAAAAGAGGAAATTTGGACACAGACATGTACAGAGGGGGGGCCGTGTGAAGACATAGAAGAAGCCGGCCATCTGTAAGGAAAGGACTCAGAAGGAGCCAACCCTGTCAACACCTGGACCTCAGACTTCTAGCCTCCAGAACTGTGAGGAAATACATTTCTGTTGTTTAAGCCACCCAGCGTGTGGTACTTTGTAACGGCAACCCTAACAAACTAATATACCTCCTGTTTCCCACTGCCTATTGCCGACCTCCCCACCATGCCCTGAGAGTCCCTCATGATCTGGCTTGGGCCCTATCCTCATCTCCTGGGTTCCTCTCCCCTTGCCCATGCTTTCTATACCAAAAGCCCTTTTCCCAACCCTTTGCGTGGCTGTCTTGCTTAATTTTCAATCCCACCTACAAGGTCACCACCTCAGAGAGGCTTTACAGATCACCTATTTAAGGTACCTCACCCCCTAACCCCCTTCCTTCTCATAGCACCATGAACTTTTTCCTCCCTGGCATTCTTAATTAGTAACTTTTGATGTGTTTGTTTATTTCCTGCCTTCACAAGCCAGGGACTGTTCACTGGGGTGTATATTCATTATCTAGCAGTGTCCGGCACGTAATGATCCTGAATAAATATTTGTTGTGTAAATCAATCTTCGCCTTGTCAAAGTTTCTATCCAGGCCTCAGGGTCCCTCTTGAAATTAGCCTACTGATCCCCAAGTCCAGGAAAAGCTTGCTGTCTGATACGCCCTGTAATATGCCCCTGCCATGGTGATTACCACTGCCAGGCTGAATGGGCTGTGTGGGGGTTTCTATCTGTGCCCCACATCCTGCCAGGCCGGACCACACACTGCATCTCTGCATTGCCACAGCACAGCCTGACACAGGGCCCAGAGCCCAGGAGGCCTCAGTAAAGGTATACAGACCCCAAAAGATCAGAGAGGCATGAATGGTGGGGGAATTGAGTAAACAGGCTAGTTACAAGGGATAAAAAAAGGTACCCCTGCCCTCTACAGCCCCAAGGGAGAAAGATGACAAATGTTCCTTTTGCCAGGGAGGGTTTTGGGGTAAACATCAGCTGCAGGTTGCAGCCATAGAGCAAAGTTCTGGGGCTGAGAAGGGGGTGGGGGAAGTCCACTGGCTTGGAGCCCCAGAATTATAGAGCAGCCAGACTCTCTTCTGCCCAGCTGCGGCTGCAGGGGAGGGCTGAGGATCTTTGCCAGCTCATCTCTCTGGAGGAGAACCCCGCCTGCAGGAGAGGGGGAAGGCCCAAGCTTTGGAGTCATGGGGCCCACCCCAGGGAAGATCTGGCCAACAGTCCCCCCAAAGCCACCACCCACTCACCACCCAGCCAGTCCTTCTGTCCCTCCCTCTTCTTCAGGTCTGGTAGGGCCCTTGGCGGTCAGTCCAGTCAGTCGGGGCTGGCTGAGCCCTCTCTTTGGGCCTGGACAATGGAAAGGACTAGGCCCCTCCCCACTGCTCCAGGGACATAAAGCGGGCCTTTCACAGTCGAGTTCTGGCCGCTTCGGTTGGTTCTTGGCACCCAGCGAGGCAGCATCAGGAGGGGTGAGAAAGCAAGTGTGCTGGGGGTGGGGGTGGGGCTGGCGATTCTGAGGCAGCTCCCCCACCCAGGGGCCACTCAGCGGTCCCCCCAACTGTGGGGTGAGCTCAGGCAGGGCTACGAATCAACTTGGGCTAAAGGAGGCAGACAGGCATCAAGGGAGCTGAGAGATCGGGGCTCTGGGAAGGAGGGGCAAACACCCACTCCTCAGGCCCTGCCCACCACCTTCCCACTTGGAATAGGCAAACCTATTGCCCCTTCCTGGCTCTTTCCGGGAAATTCCCAGGCTCCTGGCCCCTGGGCTCGCAGAGCTCGGGTTTGGCCTAAACCCCAAGCCCCCAGCGCTGCTTCTCTCGGGTGCCTCTGGTAAAGGATGTGGGGTGCTCACCAGCTACAGCTATTCTGCTGGGCGAGCCAGCAGGGGCCTCATCTCTGGGCCTTGTCCCTCCTGGTCCCCTCTGTACCCCCACCCGCCCCCTCCCAACGTCTCTTCTCTCTCGCCAGAGAGTTTAGACAGAGAGAGGAGCCATCATGACTGACGGAGGAGCCTAGGGGAGAGGAGAACGAGACAGCGACCGGGTGGGGGTGGGGGATGGGGTGGGGACCGGTGCTCAGCCCTCGGGGCTTGGCGGAAGCGGCCTGGCTGGAGGGGTGGAGAGCGACTCACGCCATTGGGAGAGTCGCTCTGGTTTGGGGCCAAGGCTAGGAGGGTGAGAGTAAGCAGGGTCTGGTTATTTAATTTTGAGGATAAACTGTACAAGTAACTCTTGCAGCATCCTTCTACAACCTAACCCCCCCTCCCCCAGCGCACACATGCACTCGTCTCTCCATCCTGAGATTTTGTCTTAGGGCAGGGGTAGGGCCATTCGGAGCCAAAAAACGGGTCCTCCACCACACCCGCCCTCCAATTCTTAGCCCATCTATGCACAAGCACCCATCTTCTGGGGATGGGGTAGGAGGCTACTGTGAACCAGGGCTCCTAAACATCGCCCCCAGCCCTATATTGCAAGTTCAAACTCACTACCCAAGATCAGCTTGTAAAAGCCTTGACGTGGGGATCCGAGTCCTTCTTTGGTTACCTTTTCCCAGACAGTCTTCCAATTTCCAAACGTGGAAGAGGCGTGTGTGTATGTGTGCGCGCGCGCCGCCTGTGTGTGCGCGCGTGTGTGTCTGTATCACTGTGGGTGCGTGTGTGTATGGGGGTTATATTAATGGGTAATCTTAGAAATGACAACGAGAGAACTGAACTTAAAAGAAACTGGTCCGTTGTAAAACAAACAAGGAATAAACAACCCATAAAATGTAATTTGTGGTTTATCTGGAGGTGGAGGTGGCGCTGAAGAGGAGCACCCACTCCCCAATATTTTTTTTGCTGTGCCTCCACCCCCAGCGTTTGGAGCGGCGGAGAAGCGGCTCGGGAGTGATTAATCCGGGGATAATTCACCCCCCCCGCCCCCCAGCGCGAACCCCGCGAAGCGGGATTGGAGGGAGTCATTTCCGAGAGCGCAGCGCGCCTCTCCCCGGCCGGGCGGACACTTGGTTCATTCCAGCCGCAGAAGCTCAGGGCTCCCGCGTACCGGGGTTTTTTCCGAACAGAAAAAAAGCTCCAGAGCTCCCCTGACCTCCTTTCTCCTCGGCGGGAGCGGACCTCTCCCTCGGCGCTGCCGGCCAGCCATGCCGCGCTCGCGAGGACCG
>NW_005360425.1:330307-330646 GCF_000412655.1 Myotis brandtii | reverse complement strand
CACCTCCACCCTCACCCTCACTGCTACCCCCAAACCCAGCCGCAACTTGGCCGGATCCGGCCGGTGTGAGGGCCTGGGAGACTGGCTTCCCTTCCCGGGGTTTCGGGGCACCCGGACCATGGCTTCAGTTTCTCCAGCCTCCCAGCCCCCAAGATGCAAGGCTTTCCCCGATAAACTTTCCTGGAGCCCTCCCCCTACCTCCCCATTCTGGGGGCCTGCAGGGTCTGCCCCGCCCCCGCCCATTTTCTGGCGAATGGAGCCCGCGCCCCGCGGTAGCCACCCGGAGACTGCGGCCGCCAACCCCTTCCCCAAGAGTCCTCCTCTCTCCGCGCTCTGGGC
>NW_005360425.1:323305-325205 GCF_000412655.1 Myotis brandtii | reverse complement strand
CAACCGAGTCCGGGCGGGTGCGGCCAGAACTTCGTGGGTGTCTGGCTGCAGCTTGTGGACCCGGAAAGGCACGCGGCCCTTCCAGAGAATCCAGTCCCCAAGTGGGGAATACTGACCTCGACTGGTGCCTTCCCATTTTATCCCCTGCACCCCTCTGAGGCTCAGCTGTAGCCACAGCCTAGAAAGTTCCGTGTGCCCGGGTGGGGACGGGTCCAACCGACGATGCCTGGGGCCGCATTTTCATTTAGCCTGGAGGCTGACACCCTAAACACCTGCTGCCCGGGCCTGGACTCAGGGCACCTCTGGCTGGAGCCTTGTTGGGTTTTCCTGGTTTGTTTTTGGTTTAAACCACTGATTGGATGAACCTCTGAAGGCTTCGCCTTGGCCACCCCAACATCCCAGTGCTCCCTTCTTGGAAAGTGCGTCCCTTCCCTGGCAAGTTCTCCGACTCATTCTGAGCTCCATATTTTGTGAGTGGCTCCTCGCAGACCCTGTCGCCAGCTCCTTAGCCGGCAATGTTACCGTTGCTGGTCAGGGAGGGCGTCGGAGCCAGCTCTCGCATCCCTACTTGATCGGACTTTCTCTGCTTCTCCGAGGAGTCATGGCCGTCATAGCGGCTGACATCCAGAGAGGGGCGCCCGCGGTGCGCGCGCCTAGGAGCTAAGCCTTGCGTACACCCACACCCACTGGCTGTGCGGTTCAGAAGGACTCCGCTGGTCACCCAGACTTGCCACAGGGGCGGTGAGGAAACTGCTGCTACTGGTGTCAGGCCTTTCAGCCCTTTGTCCAGGTCTGGCCATGCTCAGGTTTAGGGGGCCTGAGATTGCCCTTTCTGTGATCCAACAATTTTCCTGGCTAGACTTGTCCCAGCCCCCAGGGTATGTCATGCCCCTGGGGAAAGAAAAAGGCCCACGGACAGGAGCTTGCACACTGCAGGGCGCTGCTGGAATCCTGCCTGTAGAGACCCATCTGCCAGCGGCTCTTTGGTCAGTAGAGAAGTTGGGTCCGTATTGGTGAATGGTTTGAGGAGGGGTGCTTACTCTTTGGCAGCCCTACTCTTGCTTCCAGTGCATTTCTTTTTAAACCTTCCCCGCATTTAGATGTGCTGTCTGGCCTTGCAAGCAACACAGATTTGGAAATGGACTTGGTGACAGATGATTGCAGGATTTGGCACAGTAGAGGGGAAAGCACATTCATTTTGTGTTCTCTTCACATTGTTGACTTTAAAAGACACTCAGGGCTGAACCATCTCCCTTCCTAGCCCAGTGATGACTGGATAAAATGAACATAAGGATGTGACAAGGAGAGCCTCCTCACCCACCTTTATCTTTGATCCTCACTCAACACCTTCCATCTGTGCCTGGCCTCCCCCCTTCCCCTGCTCCCAGTCTCCTTGGAGACCTCCCACCAGTGACCTCCTCTCCCTACTATCAATCACTCTTCCTCCTTAGCTTTCCTCTTGGCCTATAAACAGCTTTAGTCTTTAACATGAGATAAGCTAACCAAACTTCTTGGCCTATTGACCTTTTAGCTACCATTCCATCTCTCTTTCTCTGTTACAAATCAGTTCTCTTCCGAGGGTCTTCAACTTTCCGGACTACCAGTCAGTCCCTGCAGTCCGCCTTCTGTCCCCAGAACTGGAACTCTCTAGGAAAGATTGCCAAGGACCACCCTAATTGCCAACTCTTTCTTTCTGTGGTTGGCTTTTCCCTTCTCTTTCCCCCTCCCTCCCCTTTCCTTCCTTCCTTCCTCCCTTTTCTCTTTCGTCTATCTTTATAGTCCATTATCTATCTGTGACTTTGAATCCTTTGGATTATTCCTTTTAAAAACTTCACTTCCTTGAGCTTCTTGGACACTGCTATTTTTTTTTTCTTACCTCTTGGCTGTTCCTTCCCGGTCT
>NW_005360425.1:313741-322985 GCF_000412655.1 Myotis brandtii | reverse complement strand
CCCCATAAGTATGGCTTCCTGCAGTTCCACTCCTGTGCTTTTCCTCATTTTCTTTCCCCATTCCCCAGGTGAGCTCATCCAGGTCCATCCCTTCCACGATCACACTCTGAAGCTTCTAGACAGATCTCCTGCCAAGATGCTTCTGCTGATTTATGTCTGTTGGCTTTGTTGCACACGGAAATTCTGGGTCTAGACAGCCCATATATCTGGTGACTTTTGGGCGTTTTCATCTAGATGTTTCCTTTCCAAAGCAACTCATTAGCTCCTCTCCTGAGCCTCCAATATTCTCTATGTAGGCCGATGATACCTGCAGCCTCCCAGTTACCCAGCCTCGAAACCTGAGTATCATTCTCAGCTCCTTCCTTAGGAGGTAGCCATCAAGTTCTTTAAGTTTCAAACCCTCAATTGTTCTCAAACATCCCTACTTTTCTCTGGATTTAGAGGCTCTGAGGATTGAAAAGGCTGAAATGCCTCCATCCTCTTAATAAGTAATTTAAAATAAAAGTAATATTAAACTATAAGGAATTCCAATAAAGTTCTAATTTTTCTCATCCTACTTCATTGCTTTAAAAATTCAAATATCAAATTATTTTTTTTTATTCTCTGTATTTTGCTTGTTCCTTAAGTGCTTGTTTTCAGGAGCCTCTTGCAGACTGGTGCACTGACCAGACCCAGTGTTTGATTGTAGTACTAATTGAATTATATTCAAAGTATTTATCTCTCTGCCTCACGTATTGAACTCTGAGCTTCCTGAAGGCAGGGATAGTGCTTTATTTCTCTTATATCCCCAGCACCCAGCTCAGAACCTGACATAGAATTGGTGTCTGATGGATGGTTGTTAATCAGTGGATAATTTTAAAATATTTCTGGACCATTTTTTTAGGGCCCAATAAAGATAGTGTTAGGGGTCAAGGAACCTAGAGATAACAATGATACCAGGTTCCCTGTTGTCCTCCTTCCCCCCACCCAGAACTAAATGTGACAGGTTGGTGAGATAGCTCTTTATAGTCTCGAACCATTACAACAACAAGCCCTGACATACATGCTCCTCAGCCCCCCAAAGGAAAGGCATTTAGGCATCAGTATATGGATTTGAAATTCCAACTGCAATTGAGCTGTGGGTTCATGGGATAATGTTGACCTTATCTCGGGGTGGTGAGTATGTGGCTTTGTCGCAGGTGAGGCTAGAAGCGCGTGGCAAGGGGACTGGAGAACCTGAGTGCGGGGTCTTGGACACTGTGAGGTTTGGGTTTGTCCAGAAGAGTCCGGCAGGTGGCTTCGGCAGCATCACCTTGACTCTGTCTGACCTGCTCTGTTTCATCATCGCTGTCACTCCAGCAGATTAAGGGAATCCGATCACTCAGCAGAGCCCAATGTTCCTTGTTGGACAACTAGCTGATCTTCAGATCTTTCCAAGGCCCAGTTCCCCACCTGCAAAAGGGGCACGTCATTCCTGTGCTGTGGGAAGGATTAGAAATCAGAGATGCAACAGGCCCAGCACATACCGACCTCATTGAAGGTGCCCCTTAAGTGGAAGTTGGGGCTGAAACAGGAACACTGAGCACAAAGGACTCAGCCAGGAAGTCTGTGCGCCCTCACAGTGTCCTCCCCCACCCACTGTGCTCAGAAAACTGTCTGGTACTCAGGGGAGTAACACTGATAGCTGACGTCCACTGAGCCCTCATCATGTGCTGGCATCATCCCAAGCACTTTTGTGTATCTCACATCTCAAGCAACCCGGTGAGGCCAGCAATATTATTTTCCCCATTTTATACATGAAGCAGTAGGTTCAGTGAGGACATAGACATCCACACAATAAGTCAATGGCCTAGCCAGGGTTTGAACCCAGTCTGCCTGACTCCAGATCCTTTACTCATAGCCACACTGCTGTCTGACTTCTAAGGGGACCCAACTGGCGAGATACTCCTGGGAATCCTTCTGCCCAGGCTTCCAGCCCCAGCCCTGCTTTTCCCACTGCTCCCCCCCGCCCCCTTTCAGTTTTGCTTTGCTGCTTTTGGTAGTTGAGGCTGGATCCCAATCTTCCAGCTCCTCAGGCAGCTGTGGTTCATCCATCTCTACTATAGTCTTGGGAGGAGACTGCAAAGTTATCCTTGGTTTGCTTCTATTCCCAAACACCCATCTGGCGTGAAGTCTATTGTGGACTGTCACAACCCCCCAAGTTCCCCCTGTTGTAAAATCACCAGGGCATACTGGAATGTCTTGTTGAATGAAATGATGTTCGTCTGTGAACTCAGGCAGGGCAGTGGAGCCCAGATCACAGCACATAGAAGACTCTCGATGAACACCTGTTGAGAGGACCCGCAGTTGGTTCTCTGGAACACAAGGCTCCTTTCCCTCAGGATGCCCTGTTGGACATTCCCAAAGCACGCTGTTTGGAGGAGTGGGAAGAGGTGAAGGGACATCCCCAAGTGGATCCTACTGCATCCTACTAATAATAGCTGGCTAATGTTTTATAGACATTACTATTCAATTCACACAACAATCCAACCACTATAATGTCATGTTTGAAGAGACTGAGGCTCAGAAATTTAGCAATTTGGCTGAGGTTGTAGAGCTGATAGGTAAAGGAGGCAGGATTGAAGCTTGGGGCTACCTGACTCGAAGGCCCAACCTCTTAATTCACAGAAAGCATTTGTCACAGTGCCGGATGCATTGTTAGCATCAGTATATGTTAGTGGCTCCCTCTACTACTACTTCTACTGCTATGACTGTCTACTTGCTTTCTGCACCATCCTCTTAGAATCACAAAAGAAACAGTTCTAACACTATGCCACTCTGAGGTGCCACTATATGCATCAGCAAGAGTATTTTCTCTTTGCTCCTCTCACTGAAAGCACAGCCTTTAGATCCTGATCAACTCATTCAACCCATCAGCCATTAGCCTTTCTCTTCCTAGAGTGGTCAAGGGGGAGGAATCTCTATCTCCCCCTAGAGGTTGGAGACTGCCACTGACACTGCCCTCCTTGGTTTTCACTCCTTGAGTGGGATATGGCCTCCCAACCACTCCCTCTCTGCCTGCAGAGATTTTCCACCATAACTGGGAACATCTGTGTGAACCTGCAAATGGAGAATTACTTCACAGTCCTCTGCGTCATGGAGACACTATCTCAGGCTTCACTGGCTTTGAATAGAACTTAGCTCCTTTAGACCCACAGAAAGCAAAGGGTGGGCCATGCATTGTGGGGGTTTCTCAACTTGAAAATGATGATGCAGTTCTTACAGATTTTTCGTGGCTCCTGTATGTTAAGAAACAAAAGGAAATCATATTTATTTTCTTTCTGGACTCTTGAGAGCTCAAACCCATGGATTATCTTTTCATACCCCTCCTCTGAAGAGGATGTTCTGTGTCTTTTTTTCTCTTCTCCTACCCAAATACACACTTAGCTCTTAGATCTTGTGGGGAGGAAGATCTTTTGGATGTGTCTACATGTAATATGAAGAATTGTCATGTCCCCGTGTAAATCATACATGAGAACTCTGGCCAAGCAGAAGATGAGGGGGTAGGGAATATAATGGAATATGATGGGTGGAGATTGGAGAAATAGAATAATTTGAGGTGGAGTGAGATTAAGTTGGAAGCATTGAGTGGGTTAGGATCAAGAGTGAATTGGGATGTGTTGCGATGGGACAGATAGGATAAATTGAGATGGGTTGAAATGGGGGGTGGAATGGGATTGAATATATGATGGTTTGGGGTGGGATTGAGAGGATGGGATATAGAGTATTCAGGGGATGGACTGGGATAGGATGGGGTGGGTGGCGTAGGGATAGGTTCGACTGGACTGGGATGGGATAGGATGGAATTAGGGTGAGATGGAATGGACAATTAGGATATAGTGGACTAAAGGTTAATGTGTCATGGTGGGATGGGGTGAGATGGGGTGGGATGGGGTGAGATGGGGTGGGATGGGGTGAGATGGGGGTCAGTCAGGATGTCCTGGGCACTTTGAGTCAGGTGAATTGGGATGGGATACTGGGAGATGTGGTGGGGTTATATAGACAACTGAGTGGGCACTTTGAGGAAATGGGCAATGAGGGAGGGCACCAGAAACAACTTGTTCCCGTTATTGTAGCATCTTCATCCCCCTCCCCACACTCTTTGGTTTCTTATTTGCCTGAACTGTGCAACTTCCAGCAGATAGTGAGTCCCCATGAGCTCTTGCTTCCACGCTGGCATGGATCCTAAAATGCTGGAGGCACCACTCTCCTGTTATAAGGGGCCATTCTTCAGGGAGAAATTAGGAGCCCCGTTGGCCACCACCACAAACCCTACCAGAGAAATATGCTGGGCACATGCCAGAAGCCCCAGTGCAGCCCATGTCAAACCCAACAGCAGGGAAGGGCGCTGTGCCCACCCTAAAGCTAGTGGGGTGCTGTACCCACAGAAAGCAAAGTTTTGCGTGGTGTAGAGGCTCATCTCTCTGGGGGCATCTCGCCACTTGAAATTGCCTTTCACGTCCTACCTATTTGTTCCTGTATTGTTGGAAATTTTTCAACTGAATTGATCTCTAAGAGGATGTCAGTCCTATCCTTGAAAATCATCATTATAAGGAACTCTTATGATGCTAAAAATAAGGTATGTATAGTTAAATTACAGAGAGCTCCAAGATGACTCTTAGAAATTTCCTTGAGCATCTCCCATGTGGTCTAGAGCAGAAAATCAGGGCTCGTATTGCAGCACAAATAGCCTTCCTCTCTGCCAATGTCGAATTTATACTCAATTAAGTGCAATTATAATCCAGATACCTCCAAAAAATTATGTGTCCATCTTCTAGGTTTTCCAACAGGAAATAGAATAAGTTCCATTATTAAATAGCTACATGTATTTATTTAATGAAAATAAGCGAGTGTGACGGTTGTAACTTTAAAGGGAGAAAGCAGAGACTTTGAAATTTGGACCATTTGAGACACAAGTGCATTATCAGAGAATGTGTAGGCGTTTTGTGTGGATGATTGATGGCCCTTTCTGAGATGAGCAAGTGTGGTAGAGCCGACTCGGGCCTCAGGAGGCTTGTCTACGTGCTGGCTGCCTGACTCTGCTCCACTCCAGCCTGAGTCTCACTTGCTACCTACTGACCCTCATTGCTTCCTCCATCGCCATCTGAGGGCTGGAGGTCAAGGATGCAGAAAGGCTCAGAGGTTGGGTGAGCCTTGGTGATGATGCATGGGCTTCTGAACGTGACTTGGCGATAAGAAGGAGGTAAAAGTTTAATGATTTCTTTTTAATTCATGTTAAACTGTTGCTAGCATGATAACAGCCACCTCAAGGATGGCATCCCCTCCTCCCAGGGACCTGTGTAGCTCTGGCCCTTGTCATTTGTGCAGCCCCGGGAGGGCTGACACGCAGCAGATCCATGACTGGGAGGAAGACATTCTGATCTATTTGATATATGTATTGAAATTCAGCCCGAGAATCAGGAAACTAGTCTTCCAGACTTGGTGGTGCTTCTACCATTTATGTGACCATGAGAGAATTATTTCATCCTCCAAGGCCTCCATTTTCTTACCTGTAATATGGGAACAATGATACCTACCATGTCTATGTATGCTGTACTTGGAAGCTCTTTAATTAACAAAACAAAACTGGTCCAGAGATAGTAGAATAGGTCACTAGTCTGAGCCTCATCCAATGGGAGATCTGCTGGTGGCCAGGCCGGCTTGGCTTTCCAGGGATGTGAAACTCACTACCTCTGTAGTGAGCCTGCCTGGCCTTCAGTGGGTGAAGGAAGGTAAACTTGCTGAGCTTCCTAGCCCTGATCCATTCTTACCCTACAATGTGTGGCTGCTCCTGAGAACTTGAAAGGGAGGATGTGAGCAGTTCCTATCCACAGTCCCTCAGACATCTGCCACAGCCTCTTCCTCACTCTGCACCCCAGGCAGCACCACTGGGAGTGCCTCTGGGAGAGGTGACTGTAGATGACTGTGGAGGCTTCACCTTCATTGACACACCCATCTGGAAACAAGATCTGCATTGAGGCCTTTAAACTCTAGCAAGATGAAAAGTCCCTATGTGTGAGGACCGCCGAGCCTTGCATCTCATGACATTTTGCTCCAGGAAACATGGAAAGAGGAAAATGTTATAAGGATAGTTGTCTCGAGTCATGTGGATGACTCAGTTGAGGATTTTTCTTTTTTGTTTTCTGCTTTTTTTTTTTTTGAGCCTAGGTGCATAACATTGAATTAATCCTACCTTCAGACCATGACACTTTATGATCATCTATGCCAGACTTCTCTCTTGTTTTATTTAAACGCTAGTGACCTGGTGCACGGATTCATGCACATTGAAAGGAAATTAATTAGAAGGTTGCTGATAGGAGGAGATGGGCCGGACATGCCCTGGAGCCAACCTCCCTCGGTCCCTCCAGGGCCAGCCACACCTGGTGCGGCGCCACAGCGGAGTGAGCGGGGTCCCTCAGGCAGGTGGGGTCCCTAGGCCTGGGCTGTGGGAATCAGGCCAAAACTGGTTCCCTGACATCCTCTAAGGGGTCCTGGAGTATGAGAGGGCATGTTACAAAGTTGCTGTCTTACGGGGTATGGAATGCAAACGCAAGTGTGCAGTAAGCCAGATTTGGGCTGACAGTGCCCCAACAACAACATAACCCATGGCTGATGGTGGAATTGTGTGACCCTGGGAGGAATCGGGCTCCCTCCTCTCTGGTTTCGGGGTGTGTCACCTGAGAACCGCCGCTGCCAAGTCACTGCAGCTTGGCAGCTCCTGTGTTGAGCGCCTGTCCCCTAGTGGTCAGTACGGGGTATGGAATGCAAACGCAAGTGTGCAGTAAGCCAGATTTGGGCTGACAGTGCCCCAACAACAACATAACCCATGGCTGATGGTGGAATTGTGTGACCCTGGGAGGAATCGGGCTCCCTCCTCTCTGGTTTCGGGGTGTGTCACCTGAGAACCGCCGCTGCCAAGTCACTGCAGCTTGGCAGCTCCTGTGTTGAGCGCCTGCCCCCTGGTGGTCAGTGTGTGTCATAGTGACCAGTCGGATGGGTGGAGGGACACTTAGCATATTAGCCTTTTATATATATAGATTTTCCTCCCGTTATCCCCAGTCCTAAGGCATTGTTGTCCTCCTCCATCAGTACCCACTCTGATATATTTGATATGTCTTTAAATATGCATGATTCTTATAAAATATGTAGGATTGTTTGTGTGCATATGTATTTTGAATTTACATAAATGGTAGTGAACAATACGTTTCTTACTGTATTTACTCAACACTGTAAAGATCTAGCCCTGCTTCCCTGCATGTATCCAGTCCGTGGGCATTATTGTTGAGCATCCATCACTTTCTATGCATTCATTCCCCTGGGGATAGATGCCTGGCTTGTCTATAACTCCTGGCCACACGTGAAGTTCTGAACCACATCCTTGGCCATGCCCTCTCGGGACCCTGCGTGAGAATAACTCCGGGCTTTAACACATGGAGGGTTGGGCTCCTTGAGTTCACTTTGTGGGTTCTGCCATCATGTTTCCTAAAATGGCTGTGCCAGGGCGCATTTCCACCAAGAGCGCACAAGAGTTTCTGTCTCCCCGTATCATCACCAACACCTAATGCCATCCACCTTACTGGCTTTTGCCCTTCTGATGAGTTTAAAGTGCCATCTCATTGTTTTCATTGACATTTCTCTGATAACCAGTAAGTTTGAATATCTCTTATATGTTCGTCAGTTGTTTGAGCTTCACTTTCTTGTGAATTGCTTACTGATAGTCTTAGCCTATTTTTAATTTGGACTTCCTGTCTTCATTTAGAAAAAATTTTGGTTGATTTGCAGAAGTGTTTTGTTGTTTTTTGTATTCCAGACCTTGCCCTTTGCCACTTCTAAAGGTTACACAGAACCTCTTTCATTCTTCCATCTGTCTATTTTGTTTATGGTGTCTTTCTTTAGAGAGCGATGCTTTCTTTTAAACCTAGTCAGCTCCATCAATGTTTTGTGGAAAACAGAAGGTTGGACATGTGGGGGGTGCTGATGAGCTAGGAGGCAGGGCAGGTTCTCAGGCCCACGTGGGTTCACCTTCACCTGCAAGGCTGGCTCTCCGTATGGAGGAGTCTGAGTAGTCCCGGACCTTCCTGTCCATTCTGGGCTCCCAAGTATCCATCAATGAAAGATGGATAAACAAAATATAGCATTTATATACAGTGAAATATTAGTCCACCTTAAAAAGGAACAATATTGTACATGTTACAACATGGATGAACCTTGAACACATGATGCCAAGTGAAATAAGCCAGTCCAAAAAGGGCAAATACTATATGATTCCTATAGGAGATTTCTCTTTTGGCTGAGGCTCTATGTTTCCTGAAGGTGCCAGTGTAAGTACAAATCAATTATTTGATGGGTGCCACACTTAGAGAATGTGAGGGGTTATTCCACCTACAGCAGGCATTACTGAGGGCCTGTGCCGTGCCTGAGCTCTCAGATGCACTGGGGACGTAGACAAGTTTCACAGATAAGGGTACATAAGAGAGGCAACTACACACATGTTCATAGTGGCATCATTCACCATATCGAAAAGGTGTAAGCAAACCAAGTATCCATCAATGAAAGATGGATAAACAAAATATAGCATTTATATACAGTGAAATATTAGTCCACCTTAAAAAGGAACAATATTGTACATGTTACAACATGGATGAACCTTGAACACATGATGCCAAGTGAAATAAGCCAGTCCAAAAAGGGCAAATACTATATGATTCCACTTAAGTGCGGTACTGAGAGTAGTCAAATCCATAGAGACAGAAAGTAGAATGGTGGTTGCCAGGGGCTGGAGGGAAGGGGGGATGGGAAGTTGTTATTTAATGGGAACAGTTTTAGTTTTGCAAGATGAAAAGAGTTCTGTCAATGGACAGTGGTGATGGCAACCCAACAATATGAATATGCTTAATGCCACTGAACCAGATACTTTAAAGATGGTTAACATGGTACTTTTCATTATATATATATATATCTCCACAATCTATAATAATAAAAGAGTAATATGCAAATGGACCAAACGACCGGACGACCATCCAGACAACCTTCCTGATGACCATGCTATGACATGCACTGGCGCCAGGCCAGCCAAGGCAGTGCGATGCGATTGGTTGGGGGGCCCTGCCATCACCCCACGATCGCCCCATAGAGGGAGGCCCAGGTCAACCAAGTGATTGCACTCCACACCTGTCGCCCACAGAGGGAGGCGACTGGTGGCGGGGGTGGGGGGCAGTGCTGCACA
>NW_005360425.1:304280-312715 GCF_000412655.1 Myotis brandtii | reverse complement strand
TGTAAAAAATCAATAAAATATATTTTTTTAAAAAAAGAAAGAAAATAAAAATAGGACCTCTACCTGCTTGGGGATGACTCAGCAGGCCATTTCAATATACTGTCTGGTGGGGAGACCTATGTGTTCTACCTTGTCCAAGTCATGCGTGCCCCTCAATATTTTGGTCATTCTGCCTTTCTTGTCCCCTCTCCTCTTCTCTTCCAACCTCCTCCACTTATCTCTCTCCTTATCCTTGGTCCTGCTACTTCCCTGAATACCAGGATTCTTCCCCCTCTTTGCCCCCAACCTCACCATCAGTTTGAACTTCCTCCTGACTTTGACCTTGTTGTCTTCACCCCACTACCTTGCTCAGGACCCTTCTTCTCCATGCCCTTCCCTTTACCCAGGCTCAGCCCAGCAGCTCCAACAAGGAGGACTTTTAAGGCCTTTGGCTGCTCCCATCTGCTTAGGAGCTGTGGGCTGGGTACCTAGTGCAGTGGCCCAGGACTGGGGGTCATGGATACAAATACCATTTAGAACCAAGTGCCTTCCCCCAAGGACAGTTAGTTCCCAAAGCCCCAGGGAACTGGATAGAGGAGGGGTTGGGGTGGCAGGACAGACTTCAGGTTCAAGCAGGCTCTCCAGGGGTGAGCAGGTGTCCCAGAGGAGGATAATATGGGGCAGGAAGTCCCAGACAGAGGAGCAGCCTGCATACAGGCTTGAGGCGGCAAGCTGCATTTGCGGGATGTCAGGTTTGCATTCCCCCTGCATCAGCACCATCATCGTTGTCATGGAAGCAGGGAGTACTCAAAACCCATGCAGAGAGTGGCACATTCCTCTCCTTAAATCTTAGGACACTCCTACAACGTCAGTCATTTTGCAATCGAGGGAAGTGATGTTTAAGGAGATTTAGTTACTCACCCAAGACCACACAGCTTGGGAGGGGGCTTTAAACCTGGTCTGATTCTAGACCCCACACACTTAACCATGGCACTCAAGTTTCCCAGTTACAATGTAGTCTCCAGGCCCTCCCCTCATCAGGATCTCAGTGTCTAGGAGCAAATTCCGATGATGATGATGATGATGATGCACATTAAGTGTGTCTGGAAACTCTCAGGCACACTGCTCCCCTGGTCTGAAGGTGGAGCTCACAGGAGATAGGTCTTCAACCACCCACACTCCTCTGCACACCTTCCGGTGACCTTGGTCTTAACTGCACCCAGGAATGAGTAGAGGAAGGGCCTCAGGGACTGGGTGACTTTGGAGCAGAGGCTCCACTACCATCTGCAGTCTTGTCCCCCTGTCTCCCCCTCTCCCGCCCCCTCTGCTTTCTGCCTGGCCCTGGGAAGCCAGGACATGTCCCTAGAGGCTGCAGCACCTCCCAGGGAACCAGATGTGTGGTGATGAGATTAGAAAGCCCCCGGACACAGGCCTGCATTAACATTCCTAAACTGCTTAGCACACTTCACAAAAGGCCTGTTGGTAAGGATTGGCCTGACAGCTTGGAGCTCCTGAATCACCAAGTCCTTCTACCAGCCCCTGATTTGTTAGGTGACGGCACTCAGGGGAGTCTTATCCTCGACTTCCTGCTCATACTAATTCCCATTATTCTAGATTTAATACTCGCTGAAGAGCAGACACGAAGCACTGAAATGCCATTTTCCCAGGGCCTGTTGGTGCGAGGCAGTGGGCATTTTAGGACAGGCATGGCGGCCAGGCTCAGGGCAGGCTGGGGAGGAACCCGAGGATAAGGCCTGGGAGCCCAGGTTCCTCCCTCACTTTGTTCTGAGCTGGAGCGGGACCCAGCCCCCAGCGGAGAGGCATTTAGAGAGACTGCAGTCCCAGTGAGAAGCCAGGGTCTCAACAGGGAAAATGAGGCAGCGGGCCAGTTGTGCAAACAGGGGTGCCAGGAAGTATAGACACTGGAAAGCTCAGGAGTGCATTCACTCATTCATTCATTCATTCATTCAGCCAAACAGTTCTTGGCTTTCAGAAAGTGAGGTAGGGATTATTAAATGAGGGCCCTGGAGAAATGATGCCACGATCAGATGAGTTTGGGCATCACTAGGCCTTGGTCTCCAACATGTGGTTCAAGGCCTTCCAGGAAGCCTGTGAGAAATGCAGCTCCTCAGGCCCCACGGCCCACCTGTTGAATCAAAATGTGCATTTGAACAAGACAGCAGGTGATCCCTGTGCCTGGGAGTGTGGGGTGCACTATGGGACCCACGTTCTGAGCACGAACTTTAGAGTAAGGCCAACCCGGGACAAATCCTGGCTCTAGTTCAGCTGTTCTCAACCTGTGGGTCTCGACCCCTTTGGCGGTCGAATGACCCTTTCACAGGGGTCGCCTAAGACCATCCTGCATATCAGATATTTACATTACGATTCATAACAGTAGCAACATTACAGTTATGAAGTAGCAACGAAAATAATTTTATGGTTGGGTCACAACATGAGGAACTGTATTTAAAGGGCCAGAAGGTTGAGAACCACTCCTCTAGTTCATTCTGTGCCTCAGTTGCCACATTAGTAACATGAGGCAAGAAGCCTGACCTCACAGTCATGCCTATACGGGCCCATGTTTGCAGTGCTTGACACTGAGCACACATCACTCCGCATAAGTCCTGCCCCACTGACAAGGGTTTGAGTCCTTTTTTTCACTCTGTGTCCCTGGCACATAGGACAGTGCCTGGAGCATGGTAGATGCTCAATCCATCTTTGTTGAATGAATGAATGCCCATCAAATGGTTGTCAGATCAAACCAAACACCCTGGAAACTGCTTTCTGGAACTGCATAGACACAGCCAGGTTTTCCTTTCTGTTTTCTGTATGTGCTGACTGATGGCAGATTTCCCAAGGTGCAGGCATTGCTGAGAGGCTGGGGCAAGGGGACGGTGGACATTTTTGATGCAGAGCAATGAGATAGATGCTCTCTGTCAGCCCGTGTTTCAGACGATTCTGTTGTTGCTGAAATCTTGGAGTCGAAAACCATTGCAAAAATTAAATATTTTGACAAGTGTTAGCCATTATCACCTTAGTAAAAATGAGCTGATCAGTCTGGAGAGATTAAGGTCAGGTAGGGTGGTAAAGGGTAGATGTGTGTGTATCTGGACCCATCCAATGTGCCCGGGCCTCAGATTTTGAACCTAAAAGTTTATCTGATCCAACGCTGCTCCTCTTTTTCCTTTTGATCCTTTGTTGGCCTTTCCCACTCGGCCCCATCCCTGGTGCATCCTGTTCCGGGCTCTGCGCCACTCGGAACCACAGGCTCTATCCATCTTGGGACCATTCTCATCTGTGGGGCCGCCTCACCCACCCGCTCTCTTAACCAACCTTGTTTCTTACAACACAGAAAAATGGACATAAGAGAACAGCATGAACCTTGCTGCTGAATTAGGGTAGGAAAGCCTTGCTGCTGAGTTTGGGTAGGGAGGTGAAGCTAGGAAGGTCACTACTGTAACTGGTGTCCCCGCTCCTCTTTTCTTGAATCCCTCCTCCCCTCTGTTTTCTTCCCGTGAGCCCCAAAACACAGTTTCCATCTCTGCAACACACTAAACAACACCCGTTCCTTGACTCCGCACCCCCTTTTGGCTGTCACCTTGTCTGTCTCCTTCCCTTCCCAGCCCTGCTTCCTGAGAGAGTGTCTGCCAGTTCATTTCTCAGCGCCTGTCATCTGCCTTCCACCCTCCCCACTCCAGGGGAAGTGCTCCAGCCCAGGGCACCACATGACTTCCCATTGCCCACACCCAAGCGTCTCTCTCTCGGCTTCTGGACTTTCCACAATCTGGCCACAGCCTGCCTCTTGACCTTCCGCCTGTCCTTCCCCCTCTTCAGCATCTCATTCTGCCCATCACTCCCTCCCAATTAAATTAGCTTTCCTGTTGCTGCTTCCAGATCTTTGGTCTTAGCCCTCCTCTCTTTTTATTCTACATTGCATTCCTTCCTGTGGCTTTAACACCACTCTCCAAATGAGGATAATCCCCACATTCTACATTTAGTTCTCCAGTGAAGACCTTGCCCCTGAACTCCACATCCGCACAGCACCCGGGGGTCCTTGGCCCCACGTTCACATGCCACAAACCAAATTCTTCCTTCCTCTGCATCACGTCTCACCCCCAGCAGTTTTACCATTCCAAAGTCTTTGTGTCTCACCTGCATGAATTGCTTCGCTAGCCATGCATCTTTCTAAACCAGAAACCTGGGAGTCCTCTTTGAATTCCACTCCCACCCACTCCCTTTCACTCACCACATTTTGTGGACTCTGCCTCCCGAACAGCTCTGGAGCCTCCCTACATCCGCACTCCTGCTGCTGTGGCCTCACCCTCTGGGACATTTGAGGACCCAGCACTCTGATAACACATAGCCTTCCACATCCATTCTTGCCTTCCTCTAGTGCAGCGGTTCTCAACCTGTGGGTCGGGACCCCTTTGGGGGTCGAACGACCCTTTCACAGGGGTCGCCTAAGACCATCGGAAAACACATATATAATTACATATTGTTTTTGTGATTAATCACTATGCTTTAATTATGTTCAATTTGTAACAATGAAATTGGGGGTCACCACAACATGAGGAACTGTATTAAAGGGTCGCGGCATTAGGAAGGTTGAGATCCACTGCTAGTGGGTGGTGCCTGCTTCGGTCCGAGAGATACTAGGATAGAAGTGGAGGGGTGGAGGGGTTCTGAGAAGCTGGCACCCTTGAAGAAGCAAGACTGAAGCTCTTGGATAAGAGTGAGCCTTCGAAGGAGTTTAAGCTGATGTGCCACTAGCACCTGCCACGGACACCTTGTCTCTGCTGAGGTTCCCGCTGATGGGGTGTAAGGACAAGGAACTCTAGTTGAAAAAAGGGAAAGTACTGGTTCATTTATTGTAGCTGGGCATGTGCCCGATGGCCCTCAAAGCACAGACCTTTGGGTACATGTGTTGGAGACTTTGGCTCAAGCCTGAGTACCATGGTGCTTTCCATCCCCCACTGTGAGTGTACATCTTGGGAACCGAGCACTCAGGAGCATCTGCAGAATTGGAGCTGGGGCAGGGTCGACAGGGCACGTTCAGTGTCCCAGTCCCAGCCAGCTCTGGGCAGGAGAATGATGGGCTTGCTCTCACCCCCGTTTTTAGGTAGAACAGGGGGCATCTGGTGGACACACTTAGCCTTTCAGTTCAGGGCTCCTCTTCCTGGCAAAACATGGCCCAGTGAGGGATGAGGAGAAGGAGCAAGTGGCAAGAAAGCCTTCCCGTGCCCTAGCATGGCCAGAAGGGCAGCGGTCCCCCTCCTTCGTGTGCTGAGACTGCAATGGGGGTGGTGGTGGTAGTGGCGGTGGTGATGATCAAGGCTCCTAAATGTCTCTCCTGCCCTCAACACAGCCCAGCTTTGTGATAACTGGGGACGCCTTCCTGTCCACTGAGTTCCTCCCAAGAAACTTCAGCGCTGTTTCCACCAGACTGCATTGATTAAAAAGGGCATTGATGCTTTTCTCGTTTTTATTCCTAAAAGACATATGTAACTGCCAGTTGTTTTCAGGTCTGTAGGCACTGATTAGCTCCCTCCCCAGATCCCACCCACCCCACAGCAGTTCCTGGGAGACTCTGCCAGGGGGCGGGAACAATTCCACTGGAGTTCCCAGCTTCCTTCAGACCTGCCTGCAGACTGAGGAGGATAAAGCCACATCCAGGGGCAGAAGCAGACGTGCGGCCCCTCCCTTCCACCTTTCTGCTCTCTTGCTCCAGAATCCCAGCCCCCCTTCCCATCCTCCTGTGACCTCGGCCATTTTTTTCTCCATATTATCTGAGTTCAAGCCGTGAGATGTTCGCTTTCCTAACTTGGGTGGTTCTGTTCTTTGGCCCTGGGAAAAGGCATCTTTTTGGGAACTCATTCTTAGTCCTTTTATCTAAGGTCGAGGCTACCCCCACTCATCCCCCCCAGGACCCCTCATTGCATTTTCCCCTTTCCAAACAGCATTCAGCCTTGCCAAGGAGCTAAAGTTTTTCATGCAGTAAGCAAGGGGCCGGGGAACCCAACATCCCTTAATTGTCAAGCCTGTAGGGTCCCTGGAGGGTGGTGCCTGGGTCCCTCCAATCAGAATGGACAAAGGGCAGAGTGACCTCACCGACTGGGAAAAGTTCCAGCCTGAAGCAGACACTGGCATTTATTTGGCCGGTGCATTTCGATGGTGGATAAATGCAGTTTCTGTTAGGCTCTTTGAAATATTGAAAATGGCTCACATGAATGCCTTTGAAGGCCTGTAGGGGTCTGGGAATCCCAGGCAGGGAACTCTCATCTTGACCACTCCCACCCTTACTTCCCATCACACCTTTCTTCCCCGCTGGAGCTTGAAGCCAACTGAGTGAAAACCACAAGCGGTGCCACATGGAGAGATCAAAATGTCAGCTTCGTTACTGATAATGCTGATGGGAGAATGTAGCTTTGGATGTGTGGCCAGATTGGCTTGTTAATACATCCCTTTTGAATGGGAGAAACCCACCCATTTCTGGGCACAAGGTGACACCTTTGGGCCTTCCAAACAGGAGCCAAGCCTGCCAGACCTGTTTAAGGAGGTGAGATGCAGGTGGGGACTGAGCTGAGCGTGCCAAGTCCTCTGCCCAAACTCACTATTTAGACCAGTCACCACCCACCCCAGCAGGGGGAGATAGTGGGGGGGTCAGAGTGAGACTGGAAAAACATGTGTCTGAGGTACTTTGCCCTCAGGGGCATGGACTGGGGACTCTCTCCCCCTGTGGAGACAGGAGTGGGCTGTGTGTGTGCGCAGACTCTCCCACCCAGCCACAGTGGATCTGGGCCTGAGCAGGTCAGCATCACCTGCAGCTGAGAGGGGCCCAGGCAGGCAGGATGCCCCCCCCCCCAGGAGGAATGGTTCCAGCACCCCCCATCTTGGGTCCAGCTATAGAGGCCAGCCATCCTTGGAGGATCTCAAAGCCCGTACCCAGACGGAGAGGAGATGTTGACTAAGACGTTGATCATCTGGCTCGCTTATCTCTGTGACATATTTAAATAAGAACATAAATTGTTCATGTTTCTTTTCCCTTCATTGGCCCCTGGAAGAATAAATGGAGAATGGGCTTCATCCAGGTGAATTGTAGGGAGATGGGACCGCTGTTTAAAATGCATCTGCTCTGGAGTCAGACCTGATTCTTCCTTCGTTAACTCCTTGATGTCAGATTGAGGCCAGGCACCATCCATTTGCTTCGCAGATGAAGAACCAAAATTGACTGGAATAATAGATCCAAGGCCCAGGTGGGGATGGCGGAGAAAGTGACTAGTTTTCTAGTAAAAAGCAGTAGAAATGCCCAGACTCTTTCCTTCCTTCTTTCTTTCCTTGTCCACAGTTACACCCTCTTTCACTTACTCTGCATTAGGTTTCTTCATAGTTCTTTTAACCACCTGGCATATTATAGGTGCATCCCCCCCCCCATTTACTGTCTGTCTCCTCAGGTAATTTCCATGAGATGAAGGAGGTTATCTTATTTGTTCTCTGAGGTCTGAAGAGCACTAACTTCTAGAATAGAATCCTACACATAGTAGGAGCTCCATGACTATTAATTGGGTAATGAATGAATGAATGAAAGACTAGAGAGATGGAACCAAGACTTTTGGAAGCCCAGCAGATGGAGTAAACAACTCCAGTGTATGGGTGTGTGTGTGTGGGGGTGGGGGGGTTATTATTGGGGGAGGTGAATGTGAGGTCAGATGTTTAGGGGAAGCAGGCAATTTTCCAGGAAAGAAAGAAGGAAAGTGACCCTAGACCTTGAAGGGCCTGTGTTGATAGGAGCAGAGAAGTTCCGCATTGTGGGAGGTGCCTTGTGTTGTGGCTGGGGCAGAGGAATCAAGTTTGGGGAGGGGCAGGTGGCTGAGGAGGGAGAGAGTGTGGCCGATCCCTGTGGAGTGATTCTGAGCCTGGACTCTGGAGCCAGCCTAGCTGGGTTCACAGCCCAGCTCTGCAGGAAACACTCGTAAGTCACAATTTGAGGTGGCTATTAAATCATTGCTCAGGACCTCGGAGAACAGTGTTGGGCGTTCTCAGAAATACATCATGGAGCTTTAGAGAGACCTGGGCTGAAATCCTGGTCCTGCCGGGTACTAGCCTGCATAAGAGACTTAATAATCTCTTTTGGCCTCCGTTCCCATCTCTAAAACGAGAACAGTAATCCCTAATACACAAAATCTTTATGAGCATGCAGTGAGATGATGTACATGAAGCACTTACTTAGGCCGGCCCTGGTTCTGGGTCATGGTTGCCAAGGCAACAAGGCCTGCTGAATTCAGTGGGATCAGGAGCTTTGGGAGAAAACTTGCTTTTTAAGCTCTTGGTGGGGCCACAGGTATTCTCCAGACATTTACTGGAACCCACGTGAGGGCCATGCCTTTGCTCAGAGACCTCCACTCCAGCCCGCTCCTGCCTTCAGGTCCCTAGAGGGCCATGCTCCCTCCTGCCTCTGG
>NW_005360425.1:282167-304154 GCF_000412655.1 Myotis brandtii | reverse complement strand
CCGCCCCACCCCGGCTGGAGTGTCCCACCCGCTTTCACATCATTAACCTGGGCTCATCTGTCACATCTTGGCTCAAGGTTCACTTCTTCCTCCTGGACCCCCGGTTTAGATCATTCCCCTAAAACTGTGTTCCTTGCCCTCAGATAGCTTGTCTAAGGTGATAATTATACATTGATCAGTTATTAATTTATCATTATCGCTCTCCCTCACAGACTGTAAGCTTCAGTAGGCAGGGACTGTGTGGATTTGCTTATTCTATCTCTGAATCAGAGATGGTCCCTGGCAAATAGGTTCTCAATTAGTCTGAAGAATGACTCAGGGAAGATGGAAGTAACAGGCACAACGGTAGTGACCTTGCCTTATCCAGTTCCTTCCCAAACAAGACCGGAATACCGAGGGAGGCACCTTGACTGTGAACATCTCAGTGTTAGGAGGAATGCCAGTTCTTTTTAAATTTATAACAACAACAATAATAAATAACACATACTCAGCGCTCCAGTTGCTACGCTAAGTACTATGTAGACATTACTTCATTTAATTGAAACGTCATTATTATTGAGAAAAACAAGATGCCGAGAAGTATGTATAATATGATCCAATTTAAAAAAGATAAACAATGTCAAACCCCTACCATATATGTGAATGTGTATATGGGAGTGTGTATGCTTATGTTTGTGTATGGTTTAATGAGCAAGAATAAATATTGGAAAGATGCAAACGAGATTGTTAATGTGAATTACCTAGGGTGTGTGTTGGCTAGTGGGTAGTGTGGGCAGGTGAGGATGGGGTGTGAGGGAGAGCAAGCCAAGTGAAATAGATAAAAGTAAAAAGTAAAATCGCACTAAACGCCCAATCTGCATAATAAGATCCTACTTATGCATTCATGCAGGATTATATGTGAATGCGTATGGTAAAAAGAAATATAAAAATTGTTCCAGAAGAAAGTGCTAAATGCTGACAAGGGTGCACTGTGATGGGCACTTTCATAAACTGCCTGGAGGAGTGTAAATTGTTCCAAACTTTCTGGAAAGCATTTTGGCAATACATTATCAACAGCCTTAAAAATATTCATTTATTTGGACTCAGTATTCCACTTCAAAGAATTTACCCTGAAGAAACCATCTGAGTTGCAGTCAACCATTTATGTGTTAAGATGCACGGCATTATTTATAATAGAGGGGAAAGTGGAAATAAACTTAATAGTTAATAATATGAGAAAGATCAGACTGTTATGTCAGAAAAGAAATTGCAGTGTCAGGACAGCCCAGTAGACACAAGTACTCTCGCCATCGCCATTTGACAGGTGGAGGAAACACGCTCAGGAAGGTGGAGTGAGTTGGCCATAGTCACATGGCAAGTGAGTGGACCAGGATTTGAACCCGGTGTATTTGCAAAAACATGAGAATTCCTACCTTGTGGTTAAGCTTGTGAACAGGGTGAACATCAGTTGTTCAAGTTCTTCTGGAGAAAACTGTTGTTGCCCAAACCCTTGAAACCTTGCTGGCGTCTGCTCAACCACAGTGTGTGGAGGGACCCTCAGAAGGATCATCGAAGTGACATTACTTTCTTTTTCATGAAATAATATATAGAAAGCCTTTAGCCAGCACCTGATATACTGAGTTTGCACTCAGTATATACTATCCTATATAGTAAAAGGCTAATATGCAAATTGTCCCCTTGACCAGGAGTTTGACCAGGGGATGGGGCTGGCCAGTCAATCACTTGTGGCTCCTCCCCCAACTGGCCACACCCCCAATTGGCCCTCACCCATGCACGAATTCGTGCACTGGGCCTCTAGTAACTTATAATTCACATGATTTCTTTATTTTTGGTTAGAGAAGGAGTTAGAAAAAAATTTTTTTTTAATCATTCTGATTTTTTCTCTCTGGGCTAGCTTGGAAATTGTCCTCCCAGTGGCAGCCTGTGAGAGTTGGAAAGAATCAGTGCTTTGGAGTCAGATCAGGGTTTGAATTCTGGTATTGCCTTTCAGGAGCTGTGTGATTCTAGACAAATTACCTAACCACTCTGAGCCTCTTTGCCTAAATCAGAGAATTGTAGGGAAGATGGAATTAGATGTCAAATGAAAAGTGCCTAAGATTAATCCTACCTGTAGTAGATGTTAATTAAACATTAGAGTCCCAGTGCTCGAAATTCATGCATGGGTAGGGTCCATAGGCCTAGCCGATAATCAGGGACCATCAGGGCCTTCTGTCCCCCTGCTGCCGGCTGCCGGCTGGGGCTGGGGCCTTCCTTTCCCCGGCTGCCAGCTGCTGGCCGGGGCTTTCCTTCATTCCGTGCCACCCCTGGTGGTCAGCACACATCATAGCAATCGGTCGAACTCCCAGTTGGTCAAACTCCCGAGGGGACAATTTGCATATTAGCCTTTTATTATATAGGATTAGGTTGCTTGCCTTCCCAATTGGAGGTCACATTCTTCAGTTGAAACCTTGCTGATTGGCACTGGCTTGGGAGTAGTTTTAGGCCAGGTTGGACCAGACCAGACCAGAATGTAAACTGGGCTAGGGGCATAAATGTTATATCATGGCTGGCACTTCACCTGAGGCTAGAGTTCAAAGTGAGGCTGGGGTTGGAGAGAAAGAAACATGTGGTTACTTGGGTCGAGGATAGGAGAGATTATAGGCAGATTTTGATGTTTTTGCTCTTGTTTGTGCCTAGAAGTCACAGATGGCCAGAGACTAGTGGGTAAGTCTGGGCATGAGAAATAGAGGAGGGATGTGAAGATTGGATAAAGCCTTGCTGTTGAGGGTCCTCAGA
The DNA here is from genome assembly GCF_000412655.1 of Myotis brandtii. Lineage (NCBI taxonomy): Eukaryota > Metazoa > Chordata > Mammalia > Chiroptera > Vespertilionidae > Myotis > Myotis brandtii. Next base: position 301,379 of record NW_005360425.1, on the reverse strand, counting down.
TATGTCCTGGGTGAAAAGAGCTTAGTAGGCCTTAGGGAAAGGAGCAGGGATTTAAGCACTTTTTTTTTTCTTTTTATGATGTCATTTGACCTTGGTTGCCCCAGTCTCCAGAGACATAACCAAGTCCAGTCTATGAGGTGGCATGAAGATATGCAATTGATGAATGGCTGAGTGGGGATGGATGAATGGTGGATGGATCGTTGGATAGATTAATAGGATAAATAGAGAAATGTTCCAGTAGGTGATGGAAGGATGGATGAGTGCATGGGATGGATAGCTAGATGGGATTAATGGGTATTTGGGATGGATGTATAGATGAATGGGCTGTTATATGAGGAGTATGGATGAATGCATGGATGGCTAATATAGAAAAATATGGATTGGTCGATAGGCTGGTAAAATGAAAGGGTAGATGGGATAGAGGATGGATGAATGGAATAGATGAATAAAGGAAAGATGAATGGAGGGATGAATGGATAGATGGAAGGCTTGGTTTGATGGATTATGCAGATGAAATGTCCTGGTCGAATGAAAGATTTGAGGGAATGGACAATGAGTAGTAGATTCATGGAATGGATAGATTTATAAGTGTTTTGATAGATGAATGGAAAAAGACCCCGAAGATGGGTGGATGGAAAGATGATTGAATAATGGGTGGATCAGGGTTTTCAAATTTACCGTCCAAGCAAACCCTTTTGGGGGCTGGCTGGTCAAAAGTAGAGATGAAGGCTGAATGGAAGAATATATTATAATGACTATTTAGAGGGACTGGGGATAGGACTCCTTTGCATCATTCTCTTATCAATTCCCACAATGTTCTTAGTGAAAATGCTTGATATATCAGCCCTAGAACACCATCACAGACCTCATGTTCACGTATCTCTGTGAAAACAGACTGTGTCTATTCTAATGTACAAACATAGTCTTTATTGATTCTGACATGCAAATATGAGATATGTCTCAACTGGTGTTTACACTCACTTGTAATTTGTAATGGAGATCACCTGTTTGCACTCTGCTGGAAACCAAATGCGATTCAATGGCTAACAGTGCACAGCACACACTGCTGGGCGGAAGAAGTCAGCAGGAAGGGACATCAGGTGGCTCAGAGGCCCTGGCCTTGTTTAATAGATAGGGATTTTCTTCTTTGTTAACCAAATAATTTATTATGAAAGCTACCAGTTCAGTAAACAGAGATTTTAGTTCTTCTTTATCTACTTGGGTGGTTGAAAATAAAGTACTGAAGAGATCTCGGAAGTTCTAAACTAGGGCTGGAATAGTCTCAGAAAGCAGTAACCCAAATGATCTAGGTTTCCTCTCCTCCCAGCCATGCTTCCCTCTCTTGCTTGCTCTTTCTCTTTCTTTTAAGTTAATTAGTTATAACTAATTTTCAACTACTATAAAAGTAATATATGCTCAGAGCAAAAATTCAAACAGTATAGGGAGCATCTATATATATAAAAGGCTAACTGTCCATCTGTCCGTCCGACTGGTAGCTATGATGCGCACTGACCACCAGCGGGCAGACGCTCAATGCAGGAGCTGCCATGACGCGCACTGGCCATTTAAAAATAAACGGCACCAATTTAGTGCATATAGTAATTAGGGTCTGGCTTCCTTGCTGACTACCTGATGGGATGGGTTACTTTAACCTTTTACCCTTCAGTTCCCTCATGTACTAAACTGGAGGATAATGGTAACTACCTCACAGAACTATTGTGAGGGATATATCTGCTAAAGCTACAGAGTCTAAAAGCGTAGCTGAGCCATAGCACTTCATAATGTGTTATTCTGATTTTTATTATAATCATGATTATATTTGGGATGAGGTGGCAAGGAACTTCCATTTCTACTTTATATACTTCTCCATTGTTCACCACAGATCTCTACTGAAGCTTTAGTAAAAATGAAGTCTGGTTTGATCCTTTTCATTAGCCCATCAGGTTTTCAGCATGAATTTTTCAAGGTTTAAATGTTCTGTTTTTCAGTGTGTGTGTGTGTGTGTGTGTTTGTGTGTGTGTGGTGTGAGTGATTTCAACATGAATAAACTAGTCTATAGAATGGATTTATGGATTTATTGTCTTGGGGTAATGAATTCATGCTGATAAAAGTGCCAAATGACATCAGTTTAAATACTACCAAGAGCATTTGAGAGTTCTTGGTTTCTCTACATGTTAGGATGCTTGAGAATCACCTGCAGGGCTTGTTAAAGACAGATTTTTTGGACCCAAGAGTTCCTGGTTCAGTAGGTCTGAGGTGGAGTAGGTCTGGGATGGGATTGAGAATTAGCATTTCTAACACATTCCCAGGTGATGCTGATGTGCTGGTTCAGGAACCCTGCTCTGCACCTTTCCAACACCTTCTAAAAACTTACCAATCTGATACATATCAAAAAGATATCTCATTATTCCATTTCTTTAATTGTAAATGAAATTAAGCATCTTTTCATGTTTCTTGGTCATCTGTATCCCATTTTCTTCAAACTTTTCATGTATTTTGCTGATTTTCAATGACATTGGTCAATTTTTTCTTATTGATTTGTAAGAACTTTTTGCTTTTGAAAGACATTGGTTCTTTGTCTGTAGCAATGTGGTAAATTTGTCCCCCAAGTTTAGAGCTTGTTTTTAGACTCTGTGGTTGGTAGATTGGTTTATTTGTCTGTTTGTTTATTTATGCTAGTACATACATACATACATACATACATATTAGTACATACATACATACTAGTACACACATACGTGCGAGTACATACATACATATAGAGGTTCTAACTTTATGCAATCCATTTTGTCCATGATTTGGCTTTCCAGTTTTGTATTATACATAGAGAAAGATTTTTCTCACTCTAGATTGTAAAAAGAAAGTTAATAACGAATGTGTGTCAGTGTTTTTTTTCTTTCTAATCTAAAGTAGGGCAGCAAGTGTTACTATGGCAATGTAGTAATTACTTAATTGAATATGAAAATGTAAAGTCGTCACATTTCTGAATTAACTTGAAGGGATCTTTTCAGCCTCTTCATCCCTTGGGCCTGTAAAAGAGAAAAGAAACTCCCATTTGATGATTTCCTCCTCTTCAGGCTATTGCTGTGATGAGTTGAGATAAAAATCAGAGTTTGAAGTTGGAGGGTAAAGTGTGTAGGCTATTTTCAGGCAAACAGATGTTTCTAAAGCGGCGGAGACACAGGCATGAGCCAGCATAGCACCCAGAAGCTCCTGCCCCTTCTGACAGTCTGCCTCTCATTTGCACACTCCCTGTCCCCAGTCAGGCACGCTCTCCTCCACTGAGCTGCAAGGCTTCCCACTGGAAAAGTGGACAGGGAATGGGAAATTGTCAAACACAGCCCTTTGCACAGCCTATAACAACATATGCTTCAACAAATATGGGCTGGCTGACTTAAGGGAACCATCATGACTTTGCAAAGCTTGCCTTTTCCATCATTCAGACCCTTCATCAAGGTTCTGTGCTAGATGTTGGGACAAAATTCTTAACAAGCCGCTGTACCAGCCTTGAAGGAACTGGTGGTCTAGTGGACAGTTAGTTATGGTAAGAAGTGATATTTTTTAAGAGAGAGGTGCTAATAGAAGGTGCTAGATTGTACCAGGTCAGGGACCATGTCTTATTCATCATTCTGTCCTAGGATCTAGCACAGAAACCGACACTTAGGTGATCAACCAATGTTTGCAAATTGAATGAATGAGTTTAGGAGCAGAGAGGGAGGGAGGAACTCTGCCTGGTCCGTTATGGTAAGAAGTGATATTTTTTAAGAGAGAGGTGCTAATAGAAGGTGCTAGATTGTACCAGGTCAGGGACCATGTCTTATTCATCATTCTGTCCTAGGATCTAGCACAGAAACCGACACTTAGGTGATCAACCAATGTTTGCAAATTGAATGAATGAGTTTAGGAGCAGAGAGGGAGGGAGGAACTCTGCCTGGGGAAGTAACAGAGGAGGAGTATTTGAGTCTTAACAGGAAGAAGAGTCACAGAGAAAAGAGGGTAACAGCAAGGTGGGTCTCTTTGGTTGCCACCTGTTGCTCCCCAGGGCTTAGGATGAATTCTACATGTCACACGGCAAGGGTGAAGGTGTAGGCTTTACTAGGAAAGGAACATTGACAGAGTCAGAGTCAGCAAGATGGATGGCACAGGTCTCATTCTCTCTGATCTCCGTGGAGGGATGTGCTGGGCCGTGGTGCTCTGCCTGACCTTCAGCGTGGGTCTGTGTTCCAGAGGAGGGTCCTCTCCGACCTATTCCTCTTTATAGGTCACGCATATGAGCCATGTGAAAGTCAGGACATTTATGCCTGGAAGGAGTACATTTGTTGAGCACTTACTATGTGCTGTATACCTAGTGCGCAGTTGCATAAAGGAGAATCATGCCATGTCTGTGCTTGAGTCCTAGGTGGGATGGCATTGGTTTGTCCCGTAAACCAGGAACCAAGTGCTGTGGAAGTGCAGAGGTGGGGACCAGGGAACGTCTCCCGAGGAGGTAGCTTTGAAAACATGCTCACAAAGAGTTGGAAAGTGACCTCTGTCGTCTGGAGTCATCAGAAAAGGCATCGTGAGAGATGAGTCCGAGGATGGGTGGGAGGTGGGATATGGTGGGGATGCAGAAAGGGTTTTTGGGGGTAGGAGTAGGGCAGGATGAGTCCTTAACACAACAGCTCCCTGGCTGGTCTGCCTGCTTCCCTGTGTTCACCGAATCTCATTCTTCTCACAGCAGCCAGATGGAGATCCTAAATAATGTGGTTCAGACTGGGTCATCCTCCCCATGTGCGCACAGACTGCCCATCTGCCCCATCCATCTCCCACACCTCCCTCTGCATTCTCCACACCCTAGGAGTGCTGGCCTCCTCCTTGTTACCTTGTTCCTGCCTCCAGGCTAACACGCCTGCTCTTTCCCTGCCTGGAATGCCCTCCACGGGGTCTTCCATGGCTCATTCTTACCCTTCCTTCAGGTCTCTGCTCCAGAGTGTCACTGTCAGAGGTGGACCTCCTCGGATGAAGCTCCACCACATCACCTTCGGAGCCCTGATGGAGCTCATATTCTTTGCTTATTGTTTACTTGCTCATCACCTGTCTCTCCCACTAGAAACCAGGCTGCATGAGGATGAGGATAGGGAATTGGCACCTCCAGTGCCTGAGGCAGGCTTGGCACACAGTTAACACTCAATAAATACTCATCAGTTGTGTGAATGAAAGGCACAGGATGGGTGGAAGGGAGAGAATGAGTGGTAATTAATGTTTATTGAGTTCCCTATGCCTGGTGTTTCACATCCGTAATCTCATTTAATCTTCCCAGCATGCCTGTTATTACAATAAATGTTATTATCCTTGCTTTAGAGATGAAGGAGCTGAGGCTCAGAGAGGGTAAGCAGGGTGCCCAAGGTCACACAGCTAGCAAGTGGCGGAGCGGGGCTGTGCATTCAGGTCTGTCTGACTTCATAGGCCCCTCTGTGCTGTGGGATACTTAGGGTGCCTGCTCAGAGTAGTGAATGTGCCCAAGGTCACACAGCTAGCAAGTGGCGGAGCGGGACTGTGCATTCAAGTCTGTCTGACTTCATAGGCCCCTCTGTGCTGTGGGTACTTAGGGTGTCTGCTCAGAGTAGTGAACGGCCTGGTGGCTGATGCCCTGGAATGTGTGCATGTCTGCGGTCGTGGGGAGCAGTGCTGATTAAATTGTAGCTATCATGGCTCTTTATCCCCACCCCATTCTTACATCTATCCTTCCATGTATTCTAACTATTGTGTGTAAGCACATGTGCACACACAGGCTTCTACTCACAGGTATGTTCACACACACAGTTTCACCGCCAGGTGGGAGAGACACCTGGAGCTTTGCACAGATTCCTCAGGAATGCCATGGGGGTCCTGTTAGAGCGAGGGGAGCAGCAGGAGGACCCAGAGCCCTTCATCCAGGATGTTGGAGTGGCAGCATGGGAGTGCGGCGTGTGCACCATGTATGGAAGAGCTGTGCGCACGTGGTAGAACTGTGTACAAGGTGCATGCAGGTACGTAGTGGACGCACACATTTGCGTCTGGAGATGCCGATGTGTGTATGTGTTTGAACTCTGTGTGCCCAGAGTTAAGTGTCATGAGCATCTTGATTAGCCTGGGTCTGAGCTCCCAGCTCCCTGCCCCAGGGGGGTGGATCAGGCCTTGCCCTTGAAGTCCCAGTCCCCAAGTTATGTCCTGAGTTGGCAGAGTTTACATGCCAGACCCCTCCCTGACATCTTGAGGGCTGTTTTCTCTCTTCAGGCAGTTTTCTTATGACCCAGGATGTGAGTCTGTGCTTGGCAACAATGCCTGGCAACAGCCAGGGCCCAGCCAGGCCGGCAGCTGCACAGAGCCTGCGGGCCCTGTGGGTCCTTCGGGGAGGCCCTGGCCTGGCACTCAGCTTAGCAGGACGGGGTCTGTGCCTCTGCCTGATCACAGGCCTCCCTCAACACCTGGGGCTCCTCTTTGGTGGAGCTGCAGCCTCTTTGAGAACCTGCTGGCTTGGAGCCTGGGCTGTCTGTGCTTTCTGAGGGGAGCAGGAAGGGAGGGGACACGCTCTCAGACTGCCTGTGGGTGCAGTGTTTGGAAGGGATGCGATTCCCCAAGGCTTCTATGAGCCCGATAGGTTTTTCTGTCTCAGTGTCTTTCACACCTGGGGCTCCTCTTTGGTGGAGCTGCAGCCTCTTTGAGAACCTGCTGGCTTGGAGCCTGGGCTGTCTGTGCTTTCTGAGGGGAGCAGGAAGGGAGGGGACACGCTCTCAGACTGCCTGTGGGTGCAGTGTTTGGAAGGGATGCGATTCCCCAAGGCTTCTATGAGCCCGATAGGTTTTTCTGTCTCAGTGTCTTCACACTAAGTCAGTGGTTCTCAACCTGTGTGTCGCGACCCCTTTGGCGGTCGAACGACCCTTTCACAGGGGTCGCCTAAGACCATCCTGCATATCAAATATTTACATTACGATTCATAACAGCAACATTACAGTTATGAAGTAGCAACGAAAATAATTTTATGGTTGGGTCACAACATGAGAAACTGTATTTAAAGGGCCAGAAGGTTGAGAACCACTGCACTAAGTCCTTCGAGTGCTCTGAGGAGGAGCCTCTGAAGCTTTCAGAGACAGGGTGGGTGGACCAGGCAGGGGTCTGCTGCCTGGGGGCGACCGCCTCTGAGCTATCAGCACTGAGTGCAGAGCAGAGAAGCCCTCCAGCCAGTGTGGACTGAGCTCAGAGTCCAACGTGGGAGGAAGGATACCCAAGGCCCTGCTTGGATCGGAGTGGATCCAGGGAGCAGCTGAAGCCGACTGCTGAGAAGGCGGAGGGAGCTGTCTGGACAGAGGGAGGAACCAAGAACCACAGCGAAAGGCAAAATGAGGTCATGGCTGCTGGGGCTGAGTGAGGAGAGCCCAGAAACCAGGAGGCACAGGAGGTGGGTGGAGTGATAGGTGTGGGCAGTGCCCAGCTGTGCAAGGCCTCTTTCAAAGCTGGAGACCTCCAGCCCGCAGCAGCTCCACTCTCCCAGGCAGCTTCTCCCACCCCCGTCCTTCATTACCAAGGCTGGTTGGTCTCCATTGTCCCCCCGTGAGATGACTGACCCGTTGGGACCCTTCTGCTGCCTCACCTCTACACGCTGTCCTGGGTCAGTTCCACAGGTCAGCTCTCTGCCTGTCCCCTGGGCTGTGGGTCCTGTGGCCACCGTGTTCAGAGCCCAGCACAACTTATCTCTCTTCCTACCGGCTACCTGGTCAGCTTCCTGCTTTAATCTGTAGAGTGGTCACTCCAAGACACACATTCCTGGGTCCATCACAAGATGACCTGGCCAGTAGAGAACATACAGACCATCAAGAATGGGCTTGTCCCACATCCTGCCACCCCTTCTGTGGCACTTCCTCTCCTCCCCCTCTCCCCGAAGAAGTGGGGTTCCTCCTGCAGCTCCTGGTTCCCGGAGCTCTGGGTTCCATTCTCCCTCTCACCTCTGGGGTTTGGCTCCTCTCTCTCCTCCACCTCCCCCATTTTATTTTTCTTCTCCATCTACTTTACTCTTTTAATTTTAAACCATGTTCAAAATAAAAAGGGGGCTCTCTTTGGGCCCTGAACCCCTCTGGCTAACTGCCTTGTTCTTCCATTGAAAGCTAAGCTGCTCCCAGTGGCCTATATGCAGTCTCCATTTCTTCCCAATAACTCGTGTTTGGCCTTTGTATTAGGTGACATGACAGCCTTTGTCATGAGGCTCCTCTTGTTTCTCTACATCCCTCTCGTGATTGTTACCTTTTCTGCCCCGGTTTGGGCTTATTCTGCATTGCCTAGCTCTGTCACTTCTGTCCCTTGGTTCTTTTTCTCTTCTTTTTTGTCTCCCTCTCTCTCTCTTACAGTCTTGCGTCCTGTCTGCCTCTGGGTCTCTTTTTCTACGAACTCATCTCTCTTCTGCCTGGGCTCCTTTGAGCCCCTGGATTTCTCTCTTGTTTTCTGTCTACCTTTCCCTGGGTATCAGGCTGTGGATGGTGTGACTAAGGGGATCCCCGTGGGTTCTGGAGACGGCCCCTCGAGACCCTGCCCCGGGTCCTGGACAGGAGCAGCGCAGGTGCACAGGTCTGCAGTTCCCGGGCCTGGCACGGTGGCCCCAACTACCCCCATCTACGGGAATGCCTTCCGGGGGCAGTGGGGCTGCGAGAGTCCACCTCTGTGTGGATGTGTGGAGGTGTGCAAACGGCGGGGCCTGGAGCGCCTGCAGTTAGTGTAATTACATTCTTCCTGCTGACAGCTCCCACCATGGTCTCAATTGGATGTGACATTCTTATTAAATAACTTCACCAGTAACTAGTAATAATAACACAGTCCTTACTTCCTGACCTAAATTGCTCGATGTTATTTTGGGGAGCAGCAAGCAACAGCGCTGCAGGGCTCCTGCAGAACGGTCTGCCAGATCGCTACCACAGCACACGCTGGCACGCACGCATGCACGCACGCATACGCGTGCACGCACACGCAGGCACGCATACGCACGCACGTGCACGACGTGAGTGATAGGACGTGTGCGTGCGCCATCTGTGCATAGCCTACCTACCTGTGGGTGTCTGGAAGCACACGGGGGGCTGCGCCCACTCTCCCACGCGGGAGTCCTGGACGCCTGGTGGCCCAGCATCGCTGGCGGAAGTCCCTCCTCCCGCAGCCGGTTTCGCACGGAAGGAGGTTTGACTTCCCAGGTATCCCTTGATTCTGTGCGCCTCTCTCTAGCCTGCTCCGGCCTCTGCCTCTGGACTTCCCTTCCCTTCCTTTTCCACCAGGTAAGGCCCATTGCAGGTGTTACCTCTTTCAAGAAGCCGGCTCTGTTCTGCCATAGTGGAATCAGTCACTCCCTCAGTTCTGTTTTATTCTGTCTTGTCTGGCATTATATTCTAATGTTGTGGGCTGGCCATAGGATTGTCTTTTGACCAATAGACCATAATTTCTTTAAAGGCAGGGACTGGGTCATAACCATTTCTGACGGTGCACCCACCCACTCCCGTCCTAAGACTTCCTGTGGGCTTAATGAAATGGGAGTGGATAGAGGTTTATGGGGGCAAAGGTTGAGACTTGGTGGTGGGTTTCTCCAAACAAAGATGAAACCCTAGCCTGTCTTTGTTTCTATTTTCCATCTTGACAAAAAGAAAAAGTGAGATGTTCATTCTTGCAGAACAAATAGAACTGTGACTTCGGTTTCACAATTTACGTGGCTGATTTTGTCTGCTTTTGACAGTTCTGTTGTGTTCCTGCCAGTTACAATTTGGTTTCTCTTTGGAACCTGGGGATGATAAGTTGGGATGCCACCATTGCATTGATCCACTGGGGGAGCACACAGTCCCTTTTGGCTTCTCCTCTGCTTTGCTTATGAATTTGAAGTTCTGAGCAAGCCAGGAGGAGGACACACGGGGAGAAAATAAGACAACGTGAATGTGTGCCATTGAGTGTATGTGGGGGAAGGGTGTCACCTGGATCATCTGACCCAGGTGACCACCCAAGGACATGAACAGCGCCCACTTAGAGTTTCCCAGACTTCATCCCCACAGCTGCTTAGTCTCCCAGAGGACAAGTCTTAGTGATGTCCCTGCCCCCCTGTACCCTTGTTTTCCGCCCCAGTCCATCCACCAGCCTGCAGCTTGTCTCTATAAGTTAATGTGAGCTCTTGAACAGATGGGTCATGGATGATTTCTCTCTGGGTCCTGAGCATGCAGCATAGACCTGGCCCTCAGGTAGCATCAATTCATATGTGCTGCCTGAACAATGGATGAATAAATAGATGAATGAATGAGTAGTTCTGTCTTCTGTGCCCTGTTTTTCTTTCCTGACCTGAGCATGGAATTTTGAGTCTGTCTTAGATTTGAGTCCTGAATCCACGACTCCACTGAGTTATTTTGGAAGATTACTTTGCTGAGAAGCTGGTTTCCATTTGTAATATCAAGAGCAGAATCCAAGCCGGCCTGGACTGTTGTGCAGGTGAAATGCATGCGGAACCATATAGTGTAGTGGTTAAACCCACAGGCTCTGGACCCTAGCTGCTGGGCTCACATCCTCACTCAGGTGCTTTCTAGCTGTGTGACCTTGGCCAACATACTTGTCTCTGTGCCTCAGTCTTCTCCTCTGTACCTGGTGATAAAAGTGGTGCCTAGCTCCTAGGGGTGTTGGGAGGATTACATGAGACAGAGCATTTAAAGCAGGGCCTGGTGTACAGCAAGTATGACAGGACATCTTGGCAGAGTCCCTGCTGAGATTGAGATATGAAGGCATTTAGGGATAGGGCTACAACCCCTCTGGTGGGCTTCTCTGTCCCCTAGTTGGATGTCTCCTTACCTCTCACAGAACTTTGAGGGTGACTGTATACACCCTTGTTTACATGGGGTTTAGGAGTTTCATGAAGACAAACTTGAGCCCTGAGCACAGACAGGGTTTGGAAGTGTGTAGATATCTCTGATGGGTAGGGGGAGATCCATGAAAATTAAAATGCTGGGTGAGATAATGTTAGAGTTTTCGGCTTGGAGAGAAGATTCACCGTGAATGAGTAAGAGACCAGACCAGCCTCATAGCCTGGGGATCAAGAGAAAGCAGGGGTTCTGGATCAAAGAGAATCAAATATGTTTCCAGATATGGCCACGTATCCTTTGGGGTGGGGGGAGAAAAGCCCTGTTTGAAAACCATTGTTTTACTAGACTGGAAGTGGATGGTAGCCGCCTATTAGCTAGAAAGAGGAATGAGAAGTGGAAGCCAAGAGGTGGAAAAAATAGGAACGTTCCTCCAGCTGTTTAAGAGCTATAATGTTCTTTCACGTCCTAGGTCAGTGTTGGCGAACCTCTGACACGCGTGTCAGGTGACACACGAACTCATTTTTTTGGTTGATTTTTCTTTGTTAAATGGCATTTAAATATATAAAATAAATATCAAAAATATAAATCTTTGCTTTACTATGGTTGCAAAGATCAAAAAATTTCTATATGTGACACGGCACCAGAGTTAAGTTAGGGTTTTTCAAAATGCTGACACGCCGAGCTCAAAAGGTTCGCCATCACTGTCCTAGGTCAAGGTGGGCCAGTGTCAACATAAGGCTCAGTGGACCCTCAGCAGCAACAGGGAAGTCCCAGCAGCCCCGAGGCTGTGGAGAAAGGGCACAGCAGCTGGGTGAGGACTGCAGGGTCCCAAGCTGTGGCTTTGCTTCCACGTAAGTTCCTGCCTTTGGAGAGCCCCTGGGCACTAGTTCTCAATCTTGGCCACACCATTTCAGGGTCCCACTTCCAGACGTTCTAATTTAATTGATCTGGGTGGGGGGCCTGGGCTTTATGTTACAAAGCTTCCCAGGTGCCACAAGGTTGAGAATCAGCCTCTGTAAACAAGGCTGTGCATCAGTATCACCTGGAGGCTTGTTAGAAAAGCAGATTATCGGGGCTCCTCCCACACCCAGTGAACCCCCAGGTGAACGCACAGGAAAGTTTGAGAAGCAAGGATCTAGGACAGTGGTTCTCAACCTTGGCTGCACATTAGAATCACCTGGGGATCTTTTTAAAATCCTGATTTCTGGGCCTCATCCTCCGGAAATTCTGTTTCTTTGTTATGGGGTGGGGCCACAACATTAGTAACAAAGAAACAATTTCTGGAGGATGAGGCCCAGAAATCAGGATTTTAAAAAGATTCCCAGGTGATTCTAATATGCAGCCAAGGTTGAGAACCACTGATCTAGGACAGGGGTGGGGAACATCTGGCCCGTGGGCTGTATAAGGCCCACAGAATCACTTGGTCTGGCCTGGCCAAGGCATTAGGAGTGAGTTAATTAAACATTTGACCAAATATAGCAGGCTAATTTTTAAGTGATAATTTTGTATGGCCTGCAAATGATGTTATAAATGTCCAAATGGCCCTTGGCAGAAAAAAGGTTCCCCACCCCTGATCTAGGCTATGAAAAGTGGGAGGGGCTGAGGACCTTTCAGTCTGACAGGTGGAGTCTGTTGATTCATTAGCCTTAAGGAAAAACATCTACAGCAAACTAGCAAGAGCTAGTCGGCTCAGTCTCTGTTCTTTTTTGGAACCAGAAGGCACCAGGGGCAGAGACCCTCTAATGGACCAGCTCTCCCCATCCCTCAGGCACCAGGAGCTGGTCTGACTGCTTCCACAAGCCCAACCAAAAGACATCTGCTCATGCTAGTCTGTTTTTTCTTCCCCCTTCCCCTTTTTTTTCTCTTTATCAAGATTGAGGAATGCAGGACAGAAGCCTCAGACATCAGATGTCGAATCTTGGCTCGCCCCAACTCCTCATTCATTTATTCATTCATTCAGTTCTTTCATTCATACCCTCGCTCCTCAGATATTTATCGTACATCTACTATAGACCACATACCCTTCTAGAATTTGAGAGTTCGGTAATAAGAAAGTAATATAAAAAAAACCCCTCTGCCTTTAGGAAGCTTGCATGTCTGGTTATTTGCAGATAATAAACAGCTAAGTAAATAAATATAAAACAAGTTGGGTGGGGATAAGTGCTCTGAAGAAAAATAAATGAGAAAATGGGAGGTTGGAAAGGCCTCTCTGAGCATATGGAATCCCCCCCCCCCCCCCATCTAATTGCAAGCGGTGAAATTCAAGTCACCAGTTGGTGGTTGTCCTACTGCATTTCTCACTGCTCTATAAATCACACCCAACCTCCCAAGCCTCCTGTCTTTTTCTTTATTGTGGTAAAAACATATTGCATAAAATTTACCATCTTAACCATTTTTTTAAGTGTCCAGTACTTTAGTGTTAACCATATACATCTTGTAGTAAAACACTGTAAAATAATTAGGAAGTGATGAGCTTTGAGTATGTTATTTTGGCTTTAATACAATTTATTTTAATTGTGGGTTCAAAATGGAATTTTTAATAATGTCTGTGCTTAACAACTGGTTCACAAAATTGCAGGAAATTTAACAGTTGGCTTTTAGAAGCTGATATGAGCTGGCTCCAGCCTACCAGTGGTTTACCCCATTGGAACATTGGGCTGATGGTCAGACTTACTCTTTAGTTGATACTTTTAATTTCTTCCTTAAAAACAAAAGTCACCCAGTGACATATTTAGGGAGGGGAGGGGAGGGGAGGAGAGAGAGAGAGAGAGAAAGAAGGAAGGAAGGGAGGAAGGGAGGGAGGAAGGGAAAGAAAGAAACATTGATTGGTCATCTCCCATATGTGCCAAGTGAAACATTGATCCGTCATCTCCCATATGTGCCCCGACCAGGTATGGAACCTGCAACCTAGGTATGTGCCCTGACTTGGAATAGAACTTGCAACCTTTTGGTGTATGGGATGATGCTACAACCAACTGAGCCACCCACCGGCCAGGGCCAGTTCCTTCCTTTTTAAGGCTGAATGATATTTTATTGTATGTATAAACCACATTTTCTTCATCCATTCATTTATTGATGGACACTTAGGTTGCTTCCACTTCTTGGCTATTGTGATTAATGCTGCAATGAACATAGATGTGCAAATATTTCTTTAAGATTCTATTTTCATTTTTTTTTTGGCTGCATACCCGAAAGTAGAATTGGTGGCTTATATAGTAATTATATTTTTAATTTTTTGGGGGACCTCATACTGTTTCCCATAGTGGCTACACCATTTTACATTCTTACCAAGAGTAGAGGATTTCCAGTTTCTCCACATCCTTGCCAGCACTTGTCACCTTTTTTTCTAGTGGACATCCTAACAGGTGTGAAATGATAACTCATTTTGATTTGCATTTCCCTGATGATTAGTGATGTTGAACATCTTTTCATAAGTTTATTGACCATTTCTTCACTGAAATGACTATTCTAGTTTTTGCCTATTTTTAAGTCAGATTATTGTTGTTTTTTTGTTGTTGAGTTGTAGGAGTTCTTTATATATTCTGGATAATCACTCCTTATCAGCTATATGATTTGCAGATGTTTTCTTCCATTTTGTAGGTTGCCTTTTCATTCTGCTCATTGTTTCCTTTGCTCTACAAAGTTTATATATTTGATGTAGTTTCATTTTGCTATTTTTGCTTTTGTTTCCTACATCTTTGGTGACATATGCAAGAAATCATTACTAAATCCAGTGGCATGAAGCTTTTCCCCTTTGTTTTCTTCTAAGAGTTTTATAGTTTCATGTCTTACCTTTGTATCTTTAATTCATTTTTAGTTAACTTTGTAAGGTAAGGGTCCCAGTTCATTCTTTTACATATAGATATCAGTTTTCCAACACTGTTTGTTGAAGAGACTTTATTCTTTCCAGTGTGTATCCTTGGCATGCCTGTCAAAAATCATTTGACCATATAAATGAGTTTATTTCTAGGCTCCCCTGTACTGTTCCAATGATCGACCTGTCTATTTTTATGCCAGTGCCATGCTGTTTTTATTACTGTAATACAGAAAAAATGTTTTGAAATCAGGAAATATGAGACTTCCAGTTTTGTTTTTCTTAAGTTTTTTTTTTGTTTTGTTTGTTTTTTGCTATGAGATATATGTTCTTTGAGATACCATATGAGTTTGAGGATGGACTTTCCTATTTTTGTAAAAATTAACATTGAGATTTTGATAGCTATTGAATCTCTAGACCACTTTGGGTAGTGTGAGCATTTTAATAATATTAAGTCTTCTAATCAATGAACATAGGATTTTTTCCATTTATTAGTCTTCTTCACTTTTTTTCAGCATTTTTTCATTTTTGGTAGTTTTCAGTGTATGAGTCTTTGCCTCCTTGGTTAAATGTATTCCTAAGTATTTTATAATTTTGATGCTAATGAGATTATTTTAATTGAGATTATTTTATTAATTGAGATTGTAATTGAGATTATTTTATTAATTTCCTTTTGAAAGTGTTATTGCTAATATATGGAAACAACTGATTTTTGTGTGTTGATTTTGTGCTTTGCAAACTTTGCTGAATTTGTTTATACTAACCTGTGTGTGTGTGGGCTTTAGGGTTTGGTACATAGAAGAGCATGTCATCAGTGAATAGAGATACATTTGCTTCTTCCTTTTCAATTTGGATGCTTTTTATTTCATACTCTCACCTAATTGCTCTGACTAGGACTTCTAGTACTATGTTGAATAGAAGTGGCAAGAGAGAGCATCCTTGCCTTGTGTTTCTGATCTTAGAGGGAAAGCATTTCGTTATTCACTATTGAGTATGATGTTACCTGTGGACTTACCATATGTGGCCTTTATTACATTGATATAATTTCCTTATATTTCTAGTTAGATGAATTTTTATCACAAAAGTTTGTTGGACTTTGTGAAATGCTTTTACTTGATTGAGATGATCATGTGGGTTTGTTTTTTACCTTCATTTCGTTAACATGGTGTATTACACTCATATAGTTTTGGAAGTTGAACCATTCTTACATTCCAAGAATGAATTCCCACTGGTCAGGGTTATAATTTTTTTAATGTGTCATTGAATTTAGTTTGCTAGTATTTTGTTGAGCACTTTGCATCAATATTCATCAGGGATATTGGTTTGTAGGTTTTTGTTTTTGTTTTTTTTGTAGTATCTTTGTCAGATTTTGGTATAATATCAAAATTATAATGTTAGCCTCATAAAATGAGTTTGGAAGTGTTCTATCTTCTTCAATTTTTGGGAAGACTTTGAGAAGGGTTGTTGTTAATTATTATTTAAATGTTTGGTAGAATTCTCCAGGAAAGCCTTCTGGTATTGGGCTTTTCTTTGTTGGGAGATTTTTGATTACAAATTAAATCTTACTAGTTATAAGCCTGTTTCAATTTTTTATTTCTTCATGATTCAGGCTTGATAGGTTATAAGTTTCTAGAAATTCATTTATTTTTTTTTAGGTCATCTAATATGCTGGCATATAATTGTTAATAATAGTCTCTTTTGATCTTTATTTTTGTGGCATCAGTTGTAATATCTCCTCTCTTATTTCTGATTTTTGTTACTTGAGTCTTGCTTATTTTTTCTTAGTTATTCTAGCTAAAGATTTGTCAATTTTTACCTTATAACTAAAATGAGTCCCATAGCAAGCATATAGTTAGATCTTATTTTTATTATTCAGCCTCTCTGTTTTGTGACTGAGGCGTTTTATCCATTTACATTTAAAGTAATTGATGATAGAGAAGGAATTACTATTTCCATTTTGTTAATTGTTTTTTGTGTGTCCTATAGTTATTTTGTTTCTCTTTTCCTATCTTGCTGCCTTTCTTTGTGTTTCATTGATTTTTTTTGTAGTGACCAGCTTACTTCCTTTTTTGTGTGTGTATATTTCTGTAGATAGCTAAAGCAATAGATTTCAAACTGATACCTTAACTTTAGTCACATATAAAAATTCTATTCCTAGACATCTCCTTCCCCCCAGATTTATGTTATATATGTCACAAATCATATCTATTTATATTTTGTATTCATTATCATAATTTTATAGTTATAGTTATTTTATGCATTTATCTTTCAAATTTTATATCAGATTTAAAAGTGTCTTTTTTACCAACATTACAGTGTTACAGGGTTTTTTTATTTTCTATATATTTATATTTACCAAAGAAATATATATGCACACTTTAACAGCTAATAGCTCAATTTTGAAAATGAAATGTATTTTAATAAACACTACCTTTATAATTCTTCAAAGTGTGCATATAGGTTTTTGGGACACCCTATATATGCTTTTAGCAATTGTGTAAGGTAGATCTAGTGGTGATGAACTTCTTCAGCCTTTGTTTACTTGGGAAGTTCCTTAAACTTTTAAAGGACAGTTTTGTAGGTATAATATTCTTTGTTGGCAGTTTTTTCTTTCAGCACTTGGAATATATCTTTCCACTTTCTTCTGGCCTTTAAGGTTTCTGCTGAGAAATCCACAGATAATTTTATGAGAGTTCCATTTTACGTAACAAATTGATTTTTCTTGTTTATTTTGAGACTCTCTTTTGGTATTTGACTTTTTAGACTTTGATTATGAGGTGTGTTAGTGTGGATCTCTTTGGGTTCATTTTAGTTAGAGTTTTTTGAGGTTCTTGAATTTAGATATGCATTTTCTTCCTCAGATTGGGGGATTTTTTTTTGCCATTATTTCCTTAAATAATCTCTCTGCTCCCTCTCTCTTTCTCTCTTCCTTCCAGGACTCCTATAATGTGTATATAGGTGCTCTTGAGGTTATTGGGTATTCCCTAAGTATCCTTAAGCTTTCTTTACTATCTTCTTTTTTTCTTCTTCTTTTGTTCAGCTGACTTGATAATTCAAAAGGACCTGTATTTGAGTTCACCAGTTCTTTCTTCTGCTTGATCAAGCCTGCTATTGAATCCCTCTAGTGAATTTTTCAATTCAGTTATTATATTCTTTAGATTCTAAATATCTCTTTGACTCTTTTTAATAATTTCTATCCCTTTGTTGATAATCTCATTTTATTCATGCATTGCTTTTCTGATTTTATTTGTTTGCACTCTCTTGTAGTGCATGGAGTTTCTTTAACATGATTATTTTGAATTCTTTGTCAACAATTTATGGAACTCCATTTCTTTATGGTCTGTTTCTGGAGATTCATTTTGTTCCTTTGATTGGGTCGTGTTTCTCTGTTCCTCCATGTGCCTTCTGATTTTTTGTCATGATTTGTGCCACCTCTCCTGCTTTTATGGACTGGCTTCATACAAGAGAAGACCTTCAAAAATTCCCTTGGCTAGAGCTTCTGGAGGCTCTTAAAACTTGTCCAGGAATCCAGGAATGTGTTTTCTCTGGGTTTGTGCCTGTATTTTCTCAGTTTTGCCTTTTTTTCTTCTTCTTTTCAGGAGCTTGTAATTTTTTGCTCCCTCTAGTGTCTGTCTGTGGCACTGCAGGTTTTCTGATGCTGCAAAAAGCACTCCTGTTCTTCAGGGCTCTCATACATCCAGAGTATGCTGGTTTCCTGTTGCACTCAAAGTCCAGAGAGACAGAAATCAGTCCCTTGGTAGTTCCCACAAAAGTAGGAACATTGGACTAACATTACATTCTTCTCTTCCCTTGCCAGGGGAGAAGCTGATGGTTGGGATCTTGTTCCCAGTCTTGCTGAGCTGTGCTGACTTGGGGCAAGGGCTATTGTGGTTGCTGTGAAATGGCTTTTCTTACCCTTTTCAGTGTGACTGTTTCTGCTTTTGAGCTTGCTGGGAGTACTGCAACTTCTTAATGGTTTCTGGAGTTCTCACAAATAATTTTTGGATCGTATATTGTGAATTAATGTTTCTGTGAGGGAACTAAGTCTGGGGCTTCCTATTTTGCCATCTTGCTGATGTCACTTCCCGAGCCCCTTTGGAATGGCGCCTTTCCGCACTATCCCTTAGCAAAGGCCACTGGGCTATAGGGGGGTTTGAGGGTTACCAGGGCCTTACCTGTAAATTGAATATTCTAGCAGGAGGAAATAGGTAATAGACAATAAGTGCAATATATAGGTAAACTATATAGGATTCTATAGGGCAGTGATTTTCAACATTTTTTCATCTCATGGTACATATAAACTATCTACTAAAACTCTTTGGCACACCAAAATATATCTTTTGCCCATCTAACAAAAATATAGGTATAATTTTGATTCATTCACACCAGATGCCTACTATTGTGTGGCTGTTGTCATTTTTTTTTTATTTGACAATCTCAGGCAGTGGTCGGCAAACTCATTAGTCAACAGAGCCAAATATCAACAGTACAACGATTGAAATTTCTTTTGAGAGCCCAATTTTTTAAACTTAAACTATATAGGTAGGTACATTGTTATTAACTTAATTAGGG
>NW_005360425.1:269493-282146 GCF_000412655.1 Myotis brandtii | reverse complement strand
AGGGGCCAAAGAGCTGCATGTGGCTCGCGAGCCGCAGTTTGCCAACCACGGATCTAAGGGAATAGAGGTCAGTGCCCCTGACTAAAAGTCAGGCATTGCATGTTTTAAAAATTCTTGTGACACACCAGTGTGCAGCGCCACACAGGCTGAGAATCACTGCTGTAGAGTGATACATGATATGCTAGAGCAGTGGTTCTCAACCTGTGGGTCGCGACCCCTTTGGCGGTCGAACGACCCTTTCACAGGGGTCACCTAAGACCATCCTGCATATCAGATATTTACGTTACGATTCATAACAGTAGCAACATTACAGTTATGAAGTAGCAACGAAAATAATTTTATGGTTGGGTCACAACATGAGGAACTGTATTTAAAGGGCCAGAAGGTTGAGAACCACTGTGCTAGAGAGAAACATAGGAAGGTAAAGAAGATAGGAGGTGCCAGGAATGAAGATAGGAGTAGGGTTGTGATTTTATAAAGGGTGGTCAGGGTAGACCTCATTGAGAAGGCAACATTGAGCAAAGACTTAAAGGAGGAGAAGGACTTTGCTGTGCCTAGGGTGAGTGAACTTTGAAGAAGAGGAAAGAGCAAGTGCAAAGGCCTTGGAGGCAAGAGCCTGACCAGCTTGTGGGAGGAAAGGGAATAGTACCTGAGACACAGGGGGTGCTCAGTACTAATTTTTAAATGAGTAAATGCATGAATCAAGCATTTTCTAAGCTCTGAATTATTGTGTGTCAGTCTCTGTGCTCAGCTAGTCCCCTGGACCCAAGCCACAGCTCAGGCATCTTCTCAGCGGAGGAGAACTCAATGATAGCTCCCTATGTTCATTCTGAAAGACCCAGCCAGGAGTAGGCTCAGCCTGGCGAGGCAGCTGTCCCCAGACACCTGGCCCCTTCTCTCAGTGCTGATCCAGGGATGTGGCACAACTCAATGAATGAGAGCCTCTGCCATCAGCAATGCAGAGATATCTCTGCTGGTCCAGGATTCCCCGTCAACATAATAAATAACCCCTGGCTGGTGTTGGCTCAAAACGATGACAAATGAGCTGTGTCTGTATCGCCAGGGAGGGAAATCATATTTGGTCTGCAGTGGTGGTTTCTGTGTTCGCCATGTGCAGGACAATCAGAGAGCCTAGAGTTAGAAGCAGGAAGCTGAGTAGCCTGGGCTTCTTTCCACAGAGCAGTTGGATGTGGTACAGAGACAGGCTTGCTGCCTCACCCTATCTGCCACACATTGTTTGGTGCCTTTGCTGCATGCAGCCCCAGCGTGAGAGGAAGAAGGAGACCCTGCTTTGTTTCCAGTCCCTGAGGCACCACAATTGTGTTAAGCTCTTTAGAACAAATCCCAGGCTCTGCCCCAGCGTGGGGTGCAGAGTGGAAACAGGACCTTAGCTTTGGAAGGGTGTCCCCAGATGGTGTGTGGAGGAATCCACAGAGCCTTGCAGGGGGAGGGGCCTGAGCTTCCCTTCTGCACAGATCTGGCTTTGAATCCAGCTCTTACAAGGCTACCTTTTTGACCTTGAGCGTGTTCTTTAACCTTGAGGAGCTCCAGTGTTTTCATGTGTAAAGTGGTAGGGTTGGGGCCCGTTAGAGCCATTTCAATGGGTCATTGCAAATGTTAGGGAGATAGTAAAGCATGTGGATAAAAGCTAATCCCTTTCTCAGATCTGTACAAAAGCACCATCCTTTCTGGGTGTGTGTGTATATGTTCCCTATGGTTCCCCTGGGATCCAACAGTGAGGTCTCCCTGAACCACTTGTCAAATGGAGATGCAGTTAGGAAAATGGCTATGTCTGTCTGTCTCTCTGTCCCTATACTCCACTGTGAACTCATTGGGGGCATGGACCATATACAAAATTCACTCCCTCTTCTCCCTTTTCCCGCCATACAACACAGTCTGGAGCTAAGCAGCCCTCCTCACACTTGCTGAATGGAAGATTGAATTTGGTTTGGATTTCTGGGTTCTTGATATAATCTAGGAGGTCCCTAACTTAAGTGGGGAAAATTGCATCTTTCTTCATTAATCTCCTGTTGAAACTTAGCATTTCTACGAATTGTGAAGACAGGCAACAAAGCTCTGCCGTGTTAGCAGTACCTATGAATTTGTCACTGATCTGATCACACTTATTTTCATAGAACAGTACCATTGTTGCGACTGTAGAAATAGCATCTATGCTTCAGACCACAGTGTGTAGCAGGCCCACTGCTGGATCTTGTTAATATGTATTAATGGAGAAGTACCTGTATTACTATATGACAAATTTTCAAAATATTTTGTAGCACTATAACTGCTATAACTATATATTTTGCTTTATGCATTTAAAAACATCATTTGAGAAGGTTTCACCAGGCTGCCAGAGGGGGGCCATGGCACAACAAAGGTGAAGAGTCTCTGGTCTGGGAGGCCCCTGGGTAGGCTGCTTTGTCCTGTGAACCCCCTGAAATGAATGAAAAAGGTGAGAGGGTAGATTCCTATGTGTATTATTCTAGAGAGATGAGTTCTAGCTTTCATTAAGAATTCCAAAATAGCTAAGCACTGGACCAGTGATTCTCAAAGAGGGGTGATTTTCCCTCCTAGCGGAGGTTTGTCAATTTCTGTAGTCAGTTTGGTTGTCACAACTGGGAGGTGCTATCTGGCATTCACTGGATGGAGGCTAGGGATGCTGCTAAACATCTTACATGCACAAAACTGTCCCCTACCAAACAAACAAACAAAAAACAGTTATCCTGCCCAAAATGTCAATAGTGCTGAGGTTCAGAAACCCTGGACTAGACTGTCGAACATTAATGGAAATTTCTCTGATTGTTAAGACTGCTAGGGAAAAAAAAAATCAATGTACAACATCATTAGAAACACCTGTGATAATTCTCTCATCCAAAACTCAATGCACATCTGCCATCTATACCAGGCCCTGAGCTTGGCACTAGGATTGCAGAGAGAAGCAGACTCGGGAGGAGCTCTGGGTCTGCATGTAGGCGAGATATGTGACCTAGTAGAGTTGCGTGCAAGGTGCAGCCATTATGCAAATCTCTTGGGGCACCTGTTGTCCAGGCAACGTGCTGGAGATCAATGTGAATGTGACAACACAGTTTCTGCCCCAAGGAATCCGCACCTCCTGGGGAAGATAGACACTGAATGATACCATGATGTGTGCTGCGTGTGATGATGGAGACACAGGGCATGGTGAGGACACGCAGCAGCGTGTGTGTTGGGATGAGGACAACACTCCTTAGTGTAGGGGACAATAAGTTCTCCTTGGAGTGGTGAACCTAAAAGATGAATAGGAGTCGGCCAGACCAGAGGATGGGGAAAGGATGCTTCAATCAGAGAAAGGAACCAAATGGAGCTGGGCTTGGCTGGAGTGTCATTTAACACAAAGAGTAGCAAGAAGGGAATCCTGGAGTCTTGTGTGCCATAGTTAGGATCTGGGGCTTTATCCAGAGGAGCCGTTGAAGGATTTTAAGTGGCATGCCATTATTGGTTTGTTTTTTTTTGATAGACACAGATTGGGAGGGAAGAGGCCTGGATTTTGGTGGATGGCTACAAGAGAGGGAGAGGGAGAGGGAGAGAGAACCTAGCTGCCCAGGAAACCACAGGGAAGCTCCTCAGAGTAGGTGCTATGTGTGAACTGGATCTGGAGCAGTGAGTACGGTGTTTATGTAGATGATGAGCTATTTTGGTGTGACTGAAGCGTGATGTATAGGAGAGAGGGGCTAGCGAGGCTCCATGCCAGCTTCTCTCCACCCGTGGCCTCTGGTTCACTCCTGAAGGGTAAAAGCCGAGGCCACAGACAGTGTTTGACCCCAGCTTCTCCCATCTGTGCAGACAAGTTGCCCCTGCCAGCAGGCATGCATGGAGTCAGGCCAGAGTCCCGTCATGGACTCGAGGGGCACAGTTGGCCCTCCATGTGGCAGGTGAGCTGTCTTCAGTTGGCATGATTCCTTAGCCAGCTCTGCAGCTCTCCTCTGTGTTTTCTTCTCAGCCAGTTTCATTAATTGTACATCGCCGACAAATCCATATCTCCAGCCCGGACTGTGCTCCCAAATTCCAGTCTACAGACCTAATTGCCTTCTGGCCATCTCCATCTGGATGTCCCACCGGCAGCTTCTACTAAATTTGTCCAAAATTGACCTTCGCAGTCAATAAATATTTGCAGAATTGAATTGAATTTTCCTGCCAAACTTCTCAAAAGAGTTATCTCCTCAAAATTATCATTATTGGTAGACAACATGATTGTGTAACTAAAACACCCAAGGGAATCAACTGAGAAATCGTTAGAATTAATAAGAGTTCAGAAACCCAGTTGGATGCAAGATGAATGTATAAAAATCAATAGGTTTTCTGTATATCAGTAATAACCAGCTAGGAAAAAATAATGGGAAAAATGTCGTTCACTAGAGTAACAAAAAGAGCATAAAATGTCTGGGAATAACCTTAACAAGATGTGACTGGGACCTACATAAAGAGAAGTATAAACCTTTACTGAAAGATTAGCTGGTATTTATTGATCATTTACAGTGTGTCGGTTACAGATATTATCATATTAATCTTTATAGCCATCCTAGAAGTGAGTGCTAATTTTAAAGATACTGAGACTAAGGTTTAAAGAGTTTTATATAGCCCAGCGAGTGTGGCTCAGTGGTTGACCTTTGAACCAGGAGGTCATGGTTTGATTCCTGGTCAGGGCACATGCCCCGGTTGGGGGCTCAATCCCCAGTGTGGAGTGTGCAGGAGGCAGCCAATCAATGATTCTCTCTCATCATTGATGTTTCTATCTCTCTCTCCCTCTCCCTTCCTCTCTGAAATCAATAAAAATATATTAAAAAAAGAAAGAACTTTATGTAAATTGTCCACAATGTATTCAATGGTATAATGGAAACTTGAAACCATATTTTTTGTAACCTTTCCATAAAGCCACCTTCAGAAGCATAAATACACAAACAAATGAAGATGCTAGGTGTTATCTGACTACTATAAAAAAATTCACTTCACTCATCCATTCGTTCCAGAAATATGTACTGAGTGTCCACTGTGGGCAAATACTGAGTGAGATGCTAGAGATAAAGATACGAGAAAATCTCAAGGAGGCCACTGGAGAAGCCATGCAAACATCTCATGACATCACTTGGTGAAGGCAGTGATATTCACTAATTCATTCACCAAGGACGAGTAGACAAAGGAAGAAGACTTGGCATTGTCTGGAGGATTCCCAGAAGGCTTCCCGAGGAAGCTGCCAGTGTTGAAGTGCCTGGGGATAGCGGCGTGAAGGAACTAGAGAGAGAGCATTCCAAATACAGAGAGCCGGATGGATAAGCAGTATCCATGGATTCATTCATTTAACCAACAGCTCGACTGTGAATATCTGCTGAGTGTAGGTACAAGTCTGGGTGCTGGGGAGAGAGCAGAGAACAAAATAGCCCCCTGCCCACATTCTCCTGGAGATTGCATTCTATTGGAGGGTCGGGGAGACAGAAGATAAACAGGAAAATATATGTCAGAGGGTGCTAAGTGCTTTGCGGAAAAATGAAACAGGAACCTGGAGCACCTGGTTTGAAAGGAGGGAGGCCTGAGGAGGTGATATTTAACTCAGACTGAAGAAAACAAGGGGGAGGGGATCACACAGCATTGGGGGAAGAGCTTTCTGGGCTGTACCTTGAGCAAATCAAGTGTCCCCAGGTGGGCGAGTGATGGGCTTAAGGAACAGCCAGGAGGCAGCATGGCGATCACAGGGATGAGCCCATGAGAGGCAGGAGAGGAGGTCAAGGGGCAGTAGGTGTCCACAGATAGGGCTTTTGAGGCACAATAAGGACCTTGGCTTTTGAGTGAGATGAGAAACCAGAATGAAGTCTTTCTAAGCATCCAAAAAGGAAACATATTACTGAGAAAGAGATAGGTAAATGTGACTGCCTGTACAAAGGGGACATTTTAATCTACATGGTCTAAAATCTAAACCAAACAAAGCACACAACTAGGTAGAAAACAATGTTTGCAACAAAGTTGACAAAAGAGTGAAATCCTGATTCTGTAAAGAGTTAGTACAAATTGATAAGAAAAATGGTAAGAGTTTATGGAAGATTTAAGTATATAAAATTGAGAAACCTCTATGTCAAACAGCATAAAAAGTCCAAAACGACTACAGAATGTACTTAGGTACTGCACACGATGCCCAGAAGGTATAAATATATAAATCAGAAAAAATGCCACATTGAAAAATGAGCCCGAGAATTCATCAGCTAGTTCCCCAAAGGAGGAATTAAAATCACTAGGAAAAGTTTGGAAGTGTTGAATATGAGTCACAAAGAGATGCTAAATAAAATAAGATAGCACTTTTTGCACCTAACAAGTAGACAGAAACTTCTCAATGAGATAGTGGACAGTGTTGGTGAGTATGCCTTGAGATAGGCATTTCTGCACAGGCTGTTGAGAATGTAATTGGTGTACTTTTTCTGGAAAGAAATAAACCAATGGGTGAAACAGAGCCAAAGCCTCACTAAGGTCATATCCTTTGATCCCGTAACCTGCACTTTGGAATCTGTCCTAGGGAAATCATCTAAAAATAAATACGTGCACAACAACCTGAAGAGTCTAGCTCTCCAGGATTGTTCTTGAACTCAGAATGGGTCATATTTGGTAACTGCACTGACTTACAGGCATGGGTGAGAGAAGGCAGACACCATCTTGGGTACTCAGATGCAAGTCTACAGCAGCATTCCTGTTTACAAGGCAGCAAGCTGGTCACTGAAGTGAGGAACAGGTAGCTGTTTTCTTGGAAAAAGCTCAGCATTTCATAGGCATGAAAGGACGTTCAGCCACTTTGGCATAGGCTCCCACTCTATTAGCATTTCAGTCCGGAGTGCCCTGGGTTATAACTTTCTTAGTTCACGAACACACATTTGATTTCAGGGAGACTTCCAAACCAGTCAGGCTTCCAGCCCTATCTACCCACCTCTAACAATGCCTGTCGCAGAGGTCAGCCAACCCGATACGGACAATATCCTCCCTCCCCCGAAACCGAATTGGATGCCACTATTGCAAAAGTGAACATTCGTTCTGGGACTCTGGCCATGGAAAAGCATTTTCCACTGCACTGACCAGCATTCTGTCACTAGACCTTCCTAGGAGTCTTATTTATAACTAGAGGCCTGGTGCACAAAATTTGTGCACTTGGGGGTGGGGATGGGGTTTCCTCACCCCGGCCTGCACCCTCTCGCAGTCTGGGAGCCCTTGGGGGATGTCTGACTGATGGCTTAGGCCCACTCCCCCCGGGCCTAAGCCGGCAGTTGGAGGCCTCTGTGCTCGCCAGCCATTGCCCGGCTTCTGGCTGAGCAGTGCTCCCCCTATGGGAGAGCACTGACCACTAGGGGGCAGCTCCTGCGTTGAGTGTCTGCCCCCTGGTGGTCAGTGTGTGTCATAGTGACCGGTTCTGCTGTTTGGTCGATTTGCATATTAGCCTTTTATTATATAGGATGGGGGAAAAATCCAGAAACAATTGAAATGTATGACAGTAGTGGAATGGTTGAGTAAATTCTAGTATAACCATATATTGGAATGTTGTGCATCCATTTGAAATGCTGTTTATGAACAGATTCAATATCTTGGGGAAAAGCTTATGTTATAATGTTTACTGAATTGTTGCAAAAGAAAACCAAGAAAAGAACTGAATGACCATCAGCAGGGGAGTGGTTGAATAAATTGAGATACATTCATGCCCTGGAATATTACACATTTATATGAAAAACAAGTTAGATATGTATCTACTGACCTGGAAGGTGTCCCTGATGGATTGTTAAGTGAGAAAGCAAGTTGCAGAGAAATGAGCTGAACTCTGATTTCACTTTTGAAACAAAATAATAAAAATTCTGCCTTACTGTGTCCATTTGTTTGCATGAGAGAGGAGAAGGTTGGAGCAGGACACCTGCCTGCTAACTTCAGTTACTTTGGGTTGGATGGAAGGGAAAGAGAGGAGAGATGAATTCTTTGTAATCTTTGTGTTGCATGTATTGGTATTTATGCATATTAGAAGCACCCATGACCTCCTGTGATTTGGCGAAAGAATAATTTACTGAAAAAAAAAACCACACAAAATTATATACACATTATCTCACCAGTGTGAAATATGCATGAAAAAATTAGAAAAAATAAATGAAAATATTCACAGCAGTTGCCTCTGGAAGGAAGGTGAGGATTATGATGTTTCCTTTTTTTTAAAAATTCTTGCCTATATCTTTCAAATTTTCTAAAATGAGAAAAGTGTATAAATTACTGTTTAAAATATAGTGGCCTTTACCCTCTCACCAGCCAATCTTGCCATTACTTGTTATAATCTGGTCTCTGTTCCCTTGCCACCTGCCTTTGCTGGAATTCATGTATCCATTCAGCAAATACTTTTTGAATTCAGGCACTGGGGATGAAGTAGGAACCAGGATAAAGCTCCCACTCTCAGTGTTCTTATTTCTAGAATGAACATTTAGACATCAGACTGAGAGGCCTCCTCCCAAACTCTCATCTTAGCCTCTCTGTGGTGCTCCACACATTGAATCACCTTCTCCCTCTGGTTCTCTTCCCACCATTCTGCCTGCCTCCCTGCCCCTACTCTGTCACCTTCCTTATACCTTGTACATGGAAAGTGTTCCCTGGGGCTCTGTTCTGAACCTCCTTCACCTATTTCTTCACTGTTAATACCCAGATTCTGAATCAGAAACTGCAGAACTGTGCTAGTCTGAGCCAAGGCAGCAGTCTGGGATGCTGGGATGGTGGTGAATGTTGGTGTCAGTGGTTGTCCAGGACATGAGTGAGGGTAGCTTTTAAGGTGTGGCTCTTGTACATGTATCTGTTTATATCTAATTTGTGATCTGAGGTGCATGGCCCATCCCAGGGTCGAACCTAGAAGAATGAATGAATGTATGAGTGACATGATACAGTGACATCACCTGGCAGGTTTTAGAGCATGAGCCCAGAAGATCTGGTGTCACTGCCAGTGAGGGGAAGTTTAGGGAAGTGAACTAGGGGACTCCTTTGGAAGTTGTAGAGATAGAAGTTTTATTTCATTGTTATTGTGGTTAAATATAGTTCTAGTTTCTGGAGGCACTTATGTCTTCTTTTGTGAACTAACTTCTTCAAGACCCTCTTCAGTTTTTCAGTTACAGTGCTTGTTGTTTTCCTATTGATTCGTCAAAATTCTTTCTATATTAAGGATATTGCTTTTTACCTAGCTAGCATTTTTATATGCCTTTTCATTTTGCTTCTATTTTTGACATACAACCATTAATATTTTTTTGTATAAAATGATCAATCTTGTATCTTCCACAGCTTTTATGTTCAGAAAATCACAGTTAGATCATAATTTGCCAATATTCTCTTCTAAGTGTTTTTGGCTTGGTTTCTTTTTAACTTATAACTCTTTATTCTATCTGGAATGTATTTAGTATGTGATGTGAGTCGAGGAGATAATTCTTTTCCCAAACAGTTAATTAGTTGACCCTGCAAAAATGTGTTTCTTTTCTCATTGATGTTTTTAATGTTGTCTTACACATATTTCAATTTTTATGTGTATTAAGGCTATTTCTGCAATATCATTTCATGTTCTGACTGTCCACTCTTGGACCTCCTCCACACTATTTTCGTAAGTGTCATTTGCTGGTTCTGTTTAGTACCTGGTAGGATAAGGCTACTACATTTACCACCTTTTAAAATTTCTGCATTGTCTGTAAATGCCTATGTTCCCAGTTAAACTTAGGTATCATTTTACTAAATTTAAAACAGGTCATCAGGCTTTTGGTCAGAATTGCATTCAGCTTATAAATTAACTTTTCAATAACTTCTCAAAAGGTTAATACTCTAAATTAACCTTTCAGTAGTCTTTCCACTCAAGATTATGCTATGTCTCTCCAATTATTCAAAATGTTTTATCCCTCTATAAAAGTTATCTTCATACAGTGCCTACACAGTCCTTATTAAGTTTATTTCTATGTATTATATGCATTTTGTAATTAATATAAACAATACCTGTTTTCTTTAAATTTTCATCTGTCTCTGGTAATAGGAATGTTATTGATTTTGTCTATTTATTTCACATTTGGCTACTTAGCTAAAATTTCTTATTAGTTCTAATAACTTTCTAATTAATTCTCCTGGGTTTTCTGGGTATATTAACATATCATCTGCAAACCATATGCTCGCTTCTCATTTCCTCTCCTTGTGTCGCATGGGCTGGCTCTTCCAATAAGGCGTGAAATCTCAGAGGTGATAGTAGCATTTCTATCTCATTCCTGATCTTAATCAGGTATTTCACCACAAGTACCATGTAGGTAATTGTTCTAAAATGATGGTTAAGGAAATATTCTTTCTCCTGGTCCCAGATGCTATTTTAATCAGGTTTACATGTCTTATTTCATTAAATGCCCATTTAGCATTTACTCAGAAGATCTTAACTTTTTGCTCTTTACTGGGATGCTTTGTGTTACAGCATATTTTTTCAATATTAGTCATTTTAGAGATTAACTGTCCTTTGTCAGTTATCCCTAATGTGGGCTTTAGAAAAAATTAGTGTTGAATCAATGTATTAGCATCATAGTTAAGCAGGTGGATCTGAGGTGGACTTCCTACATTTGAATCCCGACCATGAGTAACAGTGGGCCTTGGGCCCCCTCCCTTAATTCATCTTTGCCTTAGT
Organism: Myotis brandtii; assembly: GCF_000412655.1. Classification (NCBI taxonomy): domain Eukaryota; kingdom Metazoa; phylum Chordata; class Mammalia; order Chiroptera; family Vespertilionidae; genus Myotis; species Myotis brandtii. Next base: position 271,474 of record NW_005360425.1, on the reverse strand, counting down.
TCTTCACCTGTTAAATGGAGATGATTTTTATAGTATCCACCTTATAGAGCTGTTGTGAGGATTAAACAAGTCAATACATGTAAAGTTGTTAGAAGAGTGTCTAACCAAATACAGTGTGTTAAATTATTGAGAACTTACCAAGTGCCTGGTACTGAGCTTGGTTTGTGGCTTTAAAAATGGGAAAACTCCCATATAGTCTGCTTTCTCATGGAGCTTATGGCCTGGCAAGGAGATAGATATTTATGAAATAATCACACGGAAGCATGGAAATTTGCTTCTATGATAGGTGCTACCGAGGAGAGGTTATGGTGTCACAAGAGCATATAATGGGGGGTTTGTTCTAGTTAAGGAGAGGCACTTGACCGTGATCTGAAAGATAAATATGCCAAGTAGGGAGGGGAGAGTGTTCAAGGCAGAGAAAATAGCATATGCAAAGGTCCTGTGGCTGTGCAGTCAGAGAGTGCATCAGGTACTGACTGAGAAGGGTGGGGTTTGACTAGAAACTAGTGGATACAAGGCTAAGAGGTCACTAGGGGCCGGACCGTGCAGAGACCCTCATAGACCTTAAGTGATTTTTTTCTTGTTGAGCAGCAATGAGGGGGTTCCTGAGCAGCATCACAGCCTCACCAGAGAGTGACTTAGAGGAGCAGACACTCCGGCCCCACCCAGATGCTGTGGTTCAGAATCTACATTTCAGCCTGGTCCCCAGGCATTGTGCACACACACAGTGAAGTCTGAGACTCTCCTGGGAGGACTGTTTTCACAAGGAGGGTGTATGTGAGCAACACTGTGAGAGGCAGCTGAGAGGGAACTCTATTAAATGAAGACTGAAGAGACCCGCTGGACCCTTCAGTGACCTCAGTACACCTGTTTGGAACCAGAAGGTAGAATTGATGGCTGGAGAGTGAGTGGGAAGTAAGGAAATGGAGACAAAGCTTGTAAAAAGGTGTGTTTTCTAGAAATTTGGCTGTGAAGGGGAAGACAGAGATAAGGCTGTTGGGAAATGAGGAGTAGAGTGGGAATTGTTTTCTTAATGATAGAATCTTGAGCACATTTAAAATGGGAAGGTTCCAGTGGAGAGGAAACGCTTAAACATGTATATCCTATGGAAGACAGAAGCATATATAAGGTTCATGAAGAGGAGGGAGGAATGGGATCCAAAGGGCACATGGAAGGATTATGTTGTCAATATGAGAACATCCAAATTTGTAGATAATTTTTTCAAAAGTTTATTTGAGCCAGAGGATATGCCTGGAAGCAAGATCTCAACAGACTTAGAAAACAGTTTGCATCTTCTTTCATGCATTTGGAATTAGGGAGGGAAGTAAGGAAGATTATATGAAAGCATGAAGGCAGGAGAAAGCAGGCCGGAATGGGATTATAGGCTAATGAGAATATGCGTTCTCTTGAGGGTGGTTTTTCTTCTGAGGGGTCTGAACAGAGGCATTTCAAAGACCTGTTAACCTAGATGCACAGAGGTAATGGACAAGGCTTGCTTAAGGCAAAGATAAACCTTTTATTAAAGAGGTTACAGGCCTGAGGCAGGACTACCCAAGGTAACCTGCGCATTTAAGAATTTATAATCACATCACTCTGTGAACTTACTTTCCATAGAACCCCATTTTTTTGTCTTAATGGTAAGACTGAAGGAGAAATGGTTCCTCTCTTGGAAGAAGGAAGACAGCGTAAGGCAGGCTAGATGGGTTTGGAATTGGGAAGATGGGGGATCCCCACTGATGGCTTTTATTTTCTACTAGAGGCCCGGTGCACAAAAATTTGTGCACTCGGCGGGGGTGGGGGGGTCCCTCAGCCCTGCCTATGCCCTCTTGCAGTCTGGGACCCCTCGGAGGATGTCCACCTGCTGGCTTAGGCCCGCTCCCTGGGGGATCAGGCCCAAGCTGGCAGTCAGACATCCCTCTGGCAGCCTGGCAGCCCTTGGGGGATGTCCACTTGCCAGCGGGGAGCAGGCCTAAGCTGCAGT
>NW_005360425.1:252394-268835 GCF_000412655.1 Myotis brandtii | reverse complement strand
GTGTCTGGCCAGTCTGGGTGAGGAGCTGAGGGCCGTTTTCAGGCTGGCCAAGCACCCTGGCGACGTAAGCTCCCAGCTTCTCCTTTTTTTCTTTTCTTTTTTTTATTCTGGGATTTATTTACCTTCTATAATTGAAACTTTGTTGCTTTCAGTGGAGTTCAGAGCCGGCTCCTGCTCACTCCAGCTCTGTGGTGACGGCTGGCTGAAAGCAGGTATCTGGGGTTTATTTACATTCTATAATTGAAACTTTGTTGCTTTGAGTGGAGCTCAGAGCTGGCCGCGGCAGCTGGGAAGCTTGGCTTCCTCCATCATCGGGGCAACCAAGCCTCCTGCTTGCTCCAGCTCCGTGGCTGCTGGCCGCCATCTTGGTTGGGTTAATTTGCATATAGTTGCTCTGATTGGCTGGTGGGTGTGGCTTAAGGCGTAGCGAAGGTATGGTCAATTTGCATGTTTGTCTTTTATTAGTGTAGATGGAAAGTGAGAAGAGAGAGAAGATAGAAGGTGAGATGAGGGGCCTGCAGAGTCAGGAGGCTGTGGAAGGTGCAGAAGGTTGAAATCCTCACTCTGGCATCTAATGTAAAGGGGAAGTCCACGTGCTTCCTAGTCTGGTTGTCCTTTCATTGTCCACTCTCTCTGAGCCTTAGCGTCCTACCTCATAGAGTTGTTCTCAGGCTTGGCCACAACGATGCTCATTGTACCACCTGGACAGTACGCGGCATAGCAGGCTCACACTCAGTGTCAGCCACTTGTCTTCCCTCCCTCTGTGACAAGCGTGGGGCTGGCATTGAGGACACACTTGGAAAAGCGGGTTCATGATTCTCTAACACAGTGCTCCTGTCTCTCTGGAAGCTTCTAGGAGTTCTCCAGCCACACTGAACTGCTCCCTTTCTCTCTCCCAGGCCAGAACTGCACGTTCCAACTGCAGGGTCCCAATGGGACAGTTGAGAGTCCAGGGTTCCCATACGGCTACCCCAATTACGCCAACTGCACATGGACCATCACCGCAGAGGACCAGCACAGGATCCAGCTTGTCTTCCAGTCCTTCGCCCTGGAGGAGGACTTTGATGTTCTGTCGGTGTTTGATGGCCCACCCCAGCCAGAGAACCTGCGAACCAGGTACCACCCATCTCTTCCCCACAGCACGTAGCTGGGCCCTGAGCCAAGCTTGCTGAGAGGAGGAACCCACTTGGGTGAAAGGTTTATGGTCAGTCAGCAAAGACCCTCTCTTTTAATGAGGCCTGCCCTCAACTCCTTGGGTTTCTTTATATTTTCCAGTTTCTTTCTCCTGATTAGAAGTGCTCAATGGACAGGGTTGATGAGTTGGATATTTGGGAAGACTCGACAGAAGACATAAAAGGGTTATAGAGAAATTCAAGTTTTTCTCTTGAAAACAGATTTTGGGTGTATATGTTGTATATATGACTATCTGTTGGTGTATATTATTTGCACACAGATTTCCCCCCTTGGACCCTGCAGATATGAGTTGAAGGCTAATAATAGTGGCTGTGTCTTGTATCCTCTACTTGAAAACCATTAATACTTTGTTGAAAATTGCTTTGCATTTTGCCTTGGCCACAAACCTTGTGGTCGTGGCTATGGGTATAGAATCAGAAATTTGGGGAAGATTCCACTCTCTCAAACCTCATTGCAGGCGATGGAAGAGAAAACCATGGAGAAGGCGAGACTGTTTTCCTGTAACCCTGAGCTGTCTCCCAAGCAGGGGGTTCACATGGAGGAGGGAGACAGGGGTGGAAACTACAGCCTCTGCAGAAAGGACAAACTTTCCTGGGGCAGCTGTAAGGGCTCCAGAGTTGCCACTCTGAGGTTTGATTGATGGTAGTCTGCCCTGCTTCATTGCAAGCCTTGTCCTGGTCCTGTCTGCCAGGCTTTGGGCTCCCCAGGAAGCCATAGGGTTAATGGCTTACCAGCCAACCAGCCAAGTCCCAGGGAGCTCGGGGTGCTAATTAATGAGGGGTCCCTGCCAAGTCCTTAACCTCAAGGCTTTGTTGAAGATGCCTGGAGCAGGATTACAGACAATATTTGCAATTCCCCCCCCCAGCCCTCTTCTCTCTGGCAACCTGCCCTCTCTGGGCAGTGCAGAGGTGAGACTGCCAAGCCTGCAGCAGAGGTTGGGGTGTCTGGGGCTCCATGGACGAGTAGTTTGTTTTAGACCAGACTGGTCTTTTTCATCTCCCTTGGGCTCAGCAGGATTTGGCACACAGTAGGTGTTCAGTGCAACTTGAATGAAGGGACTCAAGTCCTCCCTGCCCTTATTCATTCCACAAATATTTCATGAGCACATGTTATGTGCCAGACACTGACCTGGGTGCTGGGAATATAGCTGTTAGCAAAACAAAGCCACTGTCTTCACAGAGGTTACATGCTAATGAGAGAGACAGGAATGGGCTTGAATAGTGAGTTTAGAGTTCAAGGAAATCGGTGCTAGGTAGTGCTTAAGACCATGAGACTGGATGAGGTCACAGGGGAGGGAGTCCTCACATTAGATGTTGACCTTAGGTGACACGATGTAGGGCACCTGCATTGACTGGTGGTGAATGTTAAATGAATGTTGAAAGATAAAACATCCAATTAGGCTAATGGGCTGCTTGGTTGGGGTATGGACCCTGCAGGTAAACTTTCCAGCTCTGCCTATTGGGGTTATTCCAGCTTTCCTTTCTTTTAAAGCAGCGTCCACACACATGTAGTCAGACCTCTGTTTCCTGACGTTGGGGTTTGCTGGCTCCGAGTGAAGTATTAGAAGACTCACCAGAGGTGGGGATTGCTCTCGCCTGGAAGGTGGGGGTTTCATGACCTTGGGAGGTGGTCCTGGCAGGGGAGGGCCCTGGATTGTGTTCCTGGCCCCCGCTTAGCCCATGCTGGCCAACCAGCCATGTTTGAGGAAGAGGCGGCTCCCAGGGTTTGTACCTTCACTGGGTCATCCTTGCTTGGGTTCCTCTGTGTCACCTTCCTGATCTGCTCATGTCAGTTTATTTCAGAAGTAGCCAAGGGCATTCAGGCTCAGCCGAGGGGGAGGCTGGAGAGAAAGCTCTGCCTCTCAGTACCCCTGGAGCAGAGGCACTCACACCTCCGAGGACCCTCGGAGGGGAGATGGCCACAGAGGGGGACCATCCAAACAGCATGAAAAATGTGCTCCTTGAGGGGTTTGGAATGACACTCCTTTGGGTCTGCAGGGGGGATAGCAAGTGTGTTTGGTGGGGACCCTTGGATCTTTGTGAATTCTTTTATGTTCTCACATGGTTATTATTCTACTCAGACTTCCTTTTTACTGAGGAGTCAGTTTCTCTATGTATGCTTGTCTAGAAAGTCATCTATTTTATGGAGATTGTCAAGGGTAGCCGTGTAGAATTACATATAGTTCCCCCAGGAAACGTTCCTATCCCCACAGTACCTGGGATCACACCCCCTGTCTTGCACCTGCTCCTGTGCATTTGTGTTTTTCTTTTTACTCAGTTCATCTTGCCAAAGTTTGCCTGTTTTATGGGTCTTTTCAAAGTTTCAATTCTAGGGCTATCAATTTTATTCTTTCCCTATTATCAAACTTATTGATTTCTGTTTTTATCTTTATTCATTCTTTTCTCTCACTCACCTTAGGCTGATATTGCTCTTTTGCTGGTTTTGTGAATTGAATTACTTCCATTATTTCCTGTTTGGTAATCAAAACATTAAGAAACATTTTCCCCTAAGTACAACTTTGACCATATCCCATGAATTTTGATGGATAGTCATTATTGTAGAAAGAATCTCTAATTGCAGTTTTGCTCCTTCCTTGACTCTAGAGATTTTTCCTAAAACTTTCCAGTAAACTTTTTTATACTTAAAAAATTACTATTCAGTTGAATTGTATTTTAATCGGATTATGATTTCTACTTTGGAGAATTTGTTGCTTTTATTTTCACAGTATAAGATCATTTTTATGTAAATGTTCTATGAGTATTTGAAAAAACCAAAGTAGATTCTTTGGTTGAAGGGTAAAACTTTTTAGTATTATTTATTTTTTCTAATATCTTCTTTATTGTCTAGATCAGTGGTTCTCAACCTTCTGGCCCTTTAAATACAGTTCCTCATGTTGTGACCCCAACCATAAAATTATTTTCGTTGCTACTTCATAACTGTAATTTTGCTACTGTTATGAATCGTAATGTAAATATCTGATATGCTGGATGGTCTTAGGCAACCCCTGTGAAAGGGTCATTCGACCGCCAAAGGGGTCGCGATCCACAGGTTGAGAACCGCTGGTCTAGATGATATTTGTCAAGGACAAGCAGTGTGTTGATTTTACATTTTCCTATTGTTTTTGTCAATTCATCCTTTTATTTCTAAGTTTTATTTTATATATTTTGGTGGTGTACTCTTCAGCATGTATTTTTAGCATTAGATCTTCAGAGCAAATTACATATATTTTTCAATATAAAAATTATGTTTATCCCCAAAGGTTTTTTACCTAAACTTCTACTTTTATAATAATATTACCACCTTTATTTTCTTTTAGTTTTGCATTTATTGAGTCCCTGTTTGCCACTTTCTTTATTTTTAATATTTCTATGTCATTGTTTTAGATGTATTGCTTAGTACAAGATATAATTGAATTTTTATTTTTAAATCTTTCCTGAGAGTCTTTATTCTTTAACTGGAAAGTTTATTTCACTCATATTTTTTTGTGCTAACTGATATACTTGCTCTTTTGTGTAATTGTATAATAGTTAATGCTTTGTGTTTTTTAGCTTTCTTATGTCTTTTCCTTTTCTGTCTTCAAGTGTAAGTTTTCTTTGTCTTTTCTGTGATTTTTATTCTAGTAGTTGAAGTTACTTCAGACCACATTTTAAACTGTGTTATTTTTTATTTAGAGAAAAAGGAAGGGAAAGAGAGAGAAATATTGATGTGAAAGGAAAACATTGATAGGCTGCCTCCCGAATTCCCTACTGGGGATTGAGCCCGAAACCAGGGCATGTGCCGTGGCCAGAAATTGAAGCAGCAACCTGTCAGGCACACCAGCCAGGGCTTAAACTGTATTTCTCTGTCAATATCTTGTCTAGTTAGCCTTTTTGTTAATCAGGTCTCTGGTATTGCACCTTACAGAAATTCCTTAGTGATTGTAGCATGTAGGCATCACTCTCTTTCCTAGTTTCCAACATGGACATACAGTCTCCCTTTTTATAAACCTTAGGTTATTTCCATGAGAATTTAGGGGGTTAGGTTGAAGGGGAGCTTAATGTATTGTCTTGCCTCTCCATTTTGACATGGACATTTCTCTTAAGATTTTTATTCTTTTTGATGCTATTATATACAGAATTATTTTTAATTTAATTTTTAAATTTTCTTGGATATCTAGAAATACAGTATCTTATATCTTGTGACCTAGCTGAACTTGTCATTAATAGTCCTAATGGTTTTTTATATCTCTGAATAAAAACAGTTTTAGTTCTTTTCCAATCTAGTTGCTTTTAATTAAATCTTTTTTTCCCTAATTGCACTGGATAGAACCTTCAGTACAACATTGAATAGAAGTGGTGAGAGTGGACATTCTTGTCCTGTTCCTGATCTTAAAACATTTAGTCTTTCCCATTAACTATGATGTTAGCTGTAGGTGTTTGGCAGGTGCTCTTCTAATGAAGGTTTTTAAGTGAAGGATTCTGGCACAATCTGGCTGCAGTATGGAAAACCCACTGGGGTGGGGGCCAGACTAGTGACTGACAGGCCAGGCAAGAGACGGTGGCACCTGAAGTGGAACAACGAGGAGAGAAGATGCTGTGGATTTGTGTGATATTCTGGGAAAGCGTTGCCCCCGGAGTTAAGGGTGGATTTATAGGGACTGTGGAGTGGGAATAAGAAAAAGGAAGGGGTGGAGGTTGACTCCACAGTGTCTGACTTGGAAGCAGAAAACAAGCCATATTGGCCCAGTCAATCTAGTTTCCAGTAAAATGTGTTCTCTCAGCCTATCAGGCTGTTTGCCGCACTGACGTTATCCTTCATTCATCTGGCAGAACAGGTAGGTCACCTCCTGTCACAGTGTTTTCCCGGGAGACAGTAGGGTACAGTGGGGACAGGCCTAGATTTATATGCAGCTCGGTTCTGCATTTATTTGCTCTGTGACCTGCCCAAGTTTGGCCTTTCTGAGCCTCATCTATAAAATAGAGGTGACACTGACCTGCCTGACAGGGTTGTAGCATGTGAGCCACCTGCTACAGACCCCATAGTGCTCCACAGACATTATTTGCATTTTCCCCTGCCCTTCTGTTCTCAGGACCTAGAAACTCAGACTGTTTGTAGAGGACTTTGGTGCCTGTCTTGACACATCATCTGTGGCTCAACCGTTAGACTTTTTAGATCAGGGAACTGCAGATGTAAAGGACAGACCCTGATGTAGGGATTGGGCTCATGGGGAGACATTCCCTCTGGGTAGCATTACTGATCCCATGGTCGCCCATCTGTGGGGACAGCCACCAGGAAGCCTGCAGTAGGCTTTCTGTGTTTATTGTCAATGACGACTGACAGGCATAAGTTTTGCAATTCTGCTTTCTGTACATTTTTAATGCATTTCTTTTTTCACTTCGACTCTCATCCTCAGTATCCTCATCTCTGAAGTGGGTATATCAGTATCTATCTCATAGGTTTAAATTAAATAATGTACGTAAACTGCTTTGAATTGTGATGATACATAAACAAAAGGAATTCTTAAATATTTGTAGAAAAAAATAAAACACAGTTAAGCAAAAAGACACACACACACACACACACACACACACACACACACACAAACGCAAGTGAATTTATAAGTCATGAGATAGAGCGGTGGCTCTCAACTGAAGGCAATTTTGAGCCCCAGGGGACATTTGGCAATGTCTGGAGACATTTTGGGCTATCAGACTAGAGAGGGGCTGTGGCATCTAATGGGTAGAGGCCAGGAATGCTGCTAAACATCCTACCTGGCAAGGGACAGCCTTCCACCACAAATGTCAGCAGTGCTAAGGTTGAGGAATCCCAAGGGAGGTGATTGAGGAGTGAAGGCCTTTAGTGTCAGACACCTGGATTCTAATCTCATTTCTGTGTCGGTGACCTTGGACAAATGAGTCAACCCACCTGAACCTCAGTGTCCTCCTCTGAGAAAGGGAGGCTTCTCAGCAATGCAAGGTACTGAAAGCTGCACCTGGCATCGTTCATGAAGAGGTGCCAGCGGGCACACTGTGCACAGCTTGTTCTATATGCAGATGCCATTCATCTCCCAATGACTCCCTTTCTCCACCAGGGGTTCATCGCCATCTTCTTGAAAGCATCTCACATTTCATCTAGAGCTATTCACAAGCAGCAGCATCCCAGGGTGCCAGGAGGCAGCGTCTGGCTGCTTGAAATTAAATTTACAATAGAAGCTGATCAGATTCTTCTCATAATGGATCAGGGTGGGAAATGGGAGTAGGAGCTGGTCCTGAAGGCCGGGAAGCCTGTAGGAGTTTGAAAATTAGCAAGGAAAGAACAAAGAGCCTTCCAGAGAATGCAGTGTCAGCCCGGCCTGGATGAATTACGGAAACAATCCCCACATCTCTGCTTTCGCACAATGAGATGGCCTTCCCGTGCTGGCAGACGTCCGATTGCATTGCAGTTTAATATGAAATGAAGTTTTCTAATGGAACACAGCGAGCATAATCTATGGAGACATTGCTAATAAACTGCATCACTGTACATTGGAGGGTTGATAGGGCGCCGGTGATGACTGCACCAGTTAAGCACATCTAAGCATCCCTTAATTTAGACATTTGGGCTCACGTTGTGGGAAGCACTACCACTTGTTCCCTCAATTACTGGCAATGCACATTCTGTCATCAGCCTAAGGTGGAATGCAGTTAGTCATTTGGAGCTAGTTGCAGATTTCACTCAACTGGCGTTAGGCACCTGTTTGGAAGTAGTAAAAAATTCACCCAATTTGCCAGATTTACCGTCTTATGAATACAGATCACAGCAGAGGCCCCTAAAGAACCTGTCTGTTGGATTCCTTAAAAAGTGTGCCTTGTACATCAGTCGGGTTGTCCTGGGAGGACAACCCCAGAGTTCCTTGAGAATGAGCTTTGCGGGCTGGAGGCGGCTGGAAGGACCCATGGGATGAGGGAGCATCCCTGATTAGGACCGAAGCAGAGAGAGGACACTGGAGAGGAGAAAGAAGAAATAATGACACTGGCCACCTGTAATGGGTCAGACACCATGCTGGACTCATTCATTCATTCATTCACTGTTATTTATTTAAGATGTATTGAATGCCTACCAGGAATGCCAAGTGTTGGGGATATAGCAGTTAACAAGACAGCCTCCGTTTTCAAGGAATTTATGATCTCTTAAAGGAGACAGTACAGATAGTACATGATGCTGTGACTGAGGAATCTGACCTAGTCTTGAGGAGATCTTTGTAGATTCTGATCTGGGGGCCTGGGATGTCTTCCCTCCACCTATCCTTTGTTTAGTTATCATTCTTCATATCTCAACTTACTAATCACTTTCTCACCCAGCAGGTCCTCTGAGACAACTCTAATTTTCAATCTAGTCAAACCCTCCTGTGATGATAACCCCTCAGATTACACATCCATCCTTCATGGTTTTACTTGTGCATGTGTGTGATAATTGGATTTGTGCTCATTTCCGACAAGACTGCAAGCTTTTTGACTGCAGGGACCATTTCTGTTTTACTCTGCATTGTGTCTCCAGGGCCTGGTTCCATAGTCGGTGCTCAACAAATATTTATGGAGTGAATGAATGAATGCTCTCTGGAGGAAATTAGGTCCCTGATAGGGCATGGAAGGAGGGATGGGGAGAGAGTTTCAGGCCAAGAGAATAGTGTGTGCCCAGGCCTAGGCAAAACAAGAGAAAGGCAGGGAGCTCAATGACAATGGTTGGGGTGTAGTGGGAGGTGGGTATGTGGCTGAGCCATATCATTAGGGGTCCTATATGCTATGTTGGGGAGTTTGTGATGTATCCTAAGGGAAGTAGAGACATACCAAAAAGTCTTAACCAGGCATTCCATGTGTTATCTAAAATAATTCAACAACCCACCCATGAGATGGGGGATATTAATTTTCTTTGCAGGGGTTTAGTAAACGTCTCAGTTCTGTAAGCTGCTAAGTGGCTAATGGAGCAGTGGGTCTCATGCAGCCAGAAACCAGGCTTTCTGCTCCACACCAAGAAGCCTTCTCACTGCGTGGGACTCATTTGCATTCACTTCATTTCCTTTTTAAAAATTCATTCCATTTTCCTTGTTAAGCAGTTTCTTTAAAATGGTAGAAATAACGGGAACTCGCTACTTCTAAAAAGTCAGGCCATGCAGTCGTGTATCGAGTAAAAAACGCAAGTGCCTTCTTGTCCCAGCCCCGCTCCCTGGAGGTAACCGCTGTTAACAGTTTGGTGTGTGTCCAATTTCTTTTTAACTACAGATTCATTAAACTGCCCATGAGGCTTATTGGGACATCCATCAGCCCTTTAAAAATTGTTCTGATGAATTAAGTGTAAACTAATTAGAAACATGGATTCAATTACCCTCGAAACACACAAGGGTTTAATAATTAATAGGAAGAGGGCTTGAGGCCAAAGGCATTATGGATTTTATCAAAACCCTAACATCTGAGAAGTAAATATGTTTGATTCATCCTAAATGCCGGCAGATTTGCCGTCCGGAGGCAAACCTGTTGGTAGGAGCTTTGTATTTAATCAGGAAAGTTATCTGTGATTAATAAGGAGTCATCTGAAGAGTGGAGAGGCCAAAGCCTGCTGGACAGGGCTGCCTGGGACAGGGCAGCAGCCTGTCTTTCTGAGTTATCGCCCTTGGTGTTATTCATGGTGTTTCACCAGGCAAGCTTGGGGGATTCACGGAGGTTCCCAGTGAGATTGCTGACTCCCACTGTGGGAACAATGCTGGGCCAAAAACACTGCAGAATTTGGGGGGAGTGTGTGTGGCATTATTTATCCTACAGTGGTTCTCAACCTTCCTAATACCGTGACTCTTTAATATAGTTCCTCATGTTGTGGTGACCCCCAACCATAAAATTATTTTCGTTGCTACTTCATAACTATAATTTTGCTACTGTTATGAATCGTAATGTAAATATCTGATATGCTATATGTGTTTTCTGATGGTCGCCACCCACAGGTTGAGAACCTCTGTGTCTAGGACCATGAGCTGTGATGCCTTAGGTAGACAGACCCAGAGGAGGGTTGGGAGGTTGGAATAAATATTTACCTGTTGTGTACCAGGTGCTTATGGGCCATATCTCATTTAATCCTCACAATTTTCCCAGAGGTAAGAATATTGTCTTCAGTTTGATTTCTAAGAAAACTGAATCTCTAAGAAGCCACATGCCTTGGGCAGCTGTATTCAAACTCCTAGATTCTGCTGACACCAAGTTTACACAGGTTGGCACAGCCACATCAGGGATGAGGGGGTTGCCGAAGGGGAGGAAGCAGGGTCTGCCTGGCTTGGGGCTTGGGACACCCACTGCAGTGACCCAGGGGGCATCCATGAGCTCCATCACCGAATGCCAAAGGGTGGGTATGGGCAAACGTGGTTGGGGTTGGACCCTGTGGTTCAAGGTCAAAGTCTGTTTTTGTAGTAAAACCTTACCTTGCTCATTTGCCAAAATCTGCTAGTTAATAGCAGCCAAAATTTAAGGCACTTTGGATCCTGAGTCTCAGGCAAAAGGCCTGTGCTGCCTACACCCCTCCCCATGATGGGTCCTGTCCACAGTGTCACCAGGGTTGGTCAAAGAGTCGACTTTCCCCCAGAATGGAGTTGGCCACTCCATGGCCCTCATCTGGCCTTTGCTGCAGGTGGTAGCCAGAAGGGCTGTTGCTGAGATAAGAAAGTGTCTCCTTTTTTATCCTTAACCCTTGTTCCCTGAACCTTGGGAATATCAGAAAGTGCTGTGCAAGGGACTCTCCTAATTGGGGATGTTGTCCTCATGGTGCAGGCAAGTTTGGACATGTAATTCCAGACTTTACTCCATTTCTTTGTCTGCAGAAATGGCACCCAACTAATACCTCCCAAGTACTGAGCCCATCCTCTCTTATTGAAAAGAAAACCAGTTCTCAGTTTATATATATATACACACACACACACACACACACACACACATATATATGTATATATATATATGTATATATATGTATATGTATATATAATATTTGCCTCTGGTTTTCACCTAGTCCTGTTCCTTCTCGGGGCCAACGGCATTCTCCTGACTTGTAAATTGAGGACTTAAGTTTAGCAGAACTCCAAAGCCTCTTCCAGCTCTGAAATGGTGTGATTGAGCGATGCTGGAGATGTGTGCAGAGGGCTGTAAAACACTCTGATCTTCTCGGATTATTTCTGCCCATGCAGTTACTGCTCTTGGCACTTTCAACAGTTCCACCATTTGTCTTTGGCATCAGGATTTATTTTCCAGTGGCCTGTTAAGCAGTGTGGATCATTCTTGCTCCTCCTCCACATTGTAGAGTTGTCTGAGGGAAGCAGCTGCCCAGCCAGGGTGATATTTCCCAGCCCCCACCCCCTTGCATCTAGACCAGTGATTCTCAACCTTTCTAATGCCGCGACCCTTTAATACAGTTCCTCATGTTGTGGTGACCCCCAATTTCATTGTTACAAATTGAACATAATTAAAGCATAGTGATTAATCACAAAAACAATATGTAATTATATATGTGTTTTCCGATGGTCTTAGGTGACCCCTGTGAAAGGGTCGTTCGACCCCCAAAGGGGTCGCGACCCACAGGTTGAGAACCGCTGATCTAGATGGTGCTGTAGTTTAGTGGTCAGTAGAAAGTGGACAGAGGTAATATACACCCCTCCCAGGCCTGGCCCAGAAAAGTGCCTCTGAGATAATTCTGCTTTGTCTTTTTCTCTGGAGACAGGAACTGTAAGAAATCTGGATGCCTGGATGACTTTAGGCAGTAGAACCTGCCCCCTCCCCCACCTGCTGCTGATTGGCTGGATTTTACATTAGTGAAACATAAGCTTGTACACAGACTTAGACTTCTGAGAGTCCAGGGTTTATCTGTCTTTGTAGCTTGTGTCTCCTTAGCCATAGAGCCATTGCAAACTTGAGTGTTGGTATTTAGGAATTTATTTTAGAACCTAGAGGTAGGCGAGGATTCCAGATAGCACAGTCCATAGCTTTCCAGAGTAGACACTTGGTCTTGTTTGCTTTGGGGAGATGAAGCTCCTGCATGGTCTGGCCTTTGTGCCTAAAGCTTAGGCCATTGCCCCATAGGTGCAATATATTTTGAAGCAGTTTTTGTGCTTCTGACTTTTAGTGGATTCTTTTTAGCACCAAAATGTGGTTCTGCTTGTAGTCCTGACCCCCATCTCATCCCCTGCAGCCCCAGATGAGTACACAGTGTGGTGTGGTGGTTAGGAGAGAAACTGTGGAACCAGTGCACTTGGGTTCAAGTCATTGTTCCGCCTCTCACTGGCTCTGTGACTTTGGGGAAGTCACTTCTCCCTGAGGCTCAGTTTCTGCACCATCAAGTTGGGTTTCTAGTAGCACATACCTTGGAGGGAAGTTGTGAAGATTCAACTACCTTACAAGGCACAAGCTATGTGAAGATGCTGGGCATGTGGCAAGCACTCAGTAAATGTTGGTTGTTTTATCATCACTGTCCTATCCAAAGCTCACCTCTTCTAAATACTTCCACTCTGGTCCAAGCCACCAGCACCTCTTGCCTTGATTATCAAAACTGGCCTCCCTGCTATCGCCTTTATCACCATCAGTATGTCCTTAATACCGGAACTGAGGGGATCTTTTACTTTTTCACATTTTAAACAACAAACTTTTAATTAAAATAACTAGAAATTGTTTTAGATTTATAGGAAAGTTGTGAAGATGGTACAGAGAGTTCTTATACACCCCTCACCCAGACTCCCCATATTATTACCATCTTACCTTTGTATGGTATGTTTGTCACAGTTAATGAATCAGTATTGATATGTTGTTATTAACTAAAGTTCGTATTTTATTCAGATTTCCTTAGTTTTTACATGATGTCTGTGCTAGGATCCCATCCAGGATAGTCCATTATGTTCAGTTGTCATGTCTCCTTAGGCTCCTGTTGGCTGTGACAGTATCTCAGACTTTCTTGATTTTGATGACTGACAGTGTTGAGGAGCACTGGTCAGGTATTTTGTGTAATAACCTTCTCTTTGGGATTTGTCTGATGTTTTTCTCATGATTAGACTGGAGTAATGTGTTTTAGAAGGAAGATCACATTTTCATTACATCATACCAAGGGTTCATGCTATCAACATGACTTATCCCTGAAAATATTGACCTTGATCACCTGGCTGAGGTTGTGTTGGTCAGCCTTCTCCACTGTAAAGTTACTCCCCCTCCATGTCCTCTTTGAAAGGAAGTCACTTATGTGCAGCCCACACCTATGGAGTAAAGTTATGTTTCATCTGTAGGGTAGAGTATCTACATAAATTATTTGGAACTCTTCTATAGGAGACATATATTTTTCCTACATTCATTGATTTATTGATATCAGTATGGATTCATGGGTATCAATTTTATAATTTGGTTTATAATCCAATGCTAGTTTATTTTGTTGCTTAAATTGCTTTGGTCATTGGGAGCTCCTGTTTCCTTTGACATTTCCCCTTCATTGTCAGTTTTCATTATTGGCGGTGTTATTGCTGCTGTTGGACACATGAGCTTTGGTTCCTTTAATGAAAAAATGGTCTTAGAAACCAAGATCTGGCACTGGGTGTACTCATTACTATTTGGTGTCATTGCTTCTAGACCCTTTTAGATGACAAAGCAAGAAAATAGATGTACATATACTAACCCATGTATCTACACATACCTATACATTTTTATCTGTATCCATCTATCTAAATTCAGCTAAACAGGAGTTCATACTGAAGTTTCCAACTCTCATCCATTACCACATGGATCATTCTAGCCTCTTCCCCTTGCTTTTCTGGAACTTTCCACTCTAACAGTGAGGAACTGCGCTCCCACCATCCATTTACTAATTGTTCAAGTCTAGGGTACCTGTGTAGGGTATCAGAACATTAAGCTGTAATCCAATGGGGAAGTTTGTAACTAGAGAATGGTGATTATGTGCAGTTCCTTTTGCCTTTAGTCTTACAGATTCTAGTCATTGTGAAAGTTACTTAGATAAGGACTAAGAGGAAAATACACATCAGGGAAAATACACAGTGTGATGTGTAAGGGGTAGGATTTTAATAGGGTGGCCAAGGAAGCTATCACAAAGAAGGTGAGTAAAAACTTGAAACAAGGTGAGTTTGGTGTGTCCACCTATTTTCAGGTGGCTCCAGGGCTTGGGTTGTGTGTCATACAAGTGTTTTCTTTCTCAGGGCCCAGCAGATTTCATTATGGAAATTTAAGAGTGAGGAAACATATTCAATGGTAACTTAAGGTGACATGGGAAACACTCAGACACATGTATGGCACCTGTCCCCCAAGAGCTCTGCTCCCTGGTTCCCAGGGTAACATGATGAAGGTGATGAAGATACGGTTTGGGTGGAATTTATGATGCCCCTGAGCACCTTGGAGGCTGACAGTACAGTGTCTTCAGTCCTGCCTGAAGGAGAACACATCTTCACAAGGTTTATGTAGGCGAGCTTCTCTGCACCTGATGGGCTTTTCCTGTCCCTCTTGATTCACTCCTCCCCACCACCATCACCACTTTTGTCCCCTAATGAGCATTGGTGGCCTCATCAAGCAGTCTTAAAGGAAGGAAGACAAAATTGATTTTGTCCCAAAGGGCTCTCAACTAGTGGTCTGGGGGCTTTGTGATGCCCTGACCAATCAGTGGAGGCGCATCCAACCTCTGTCTTCTCCAGCATCCTGTAGCCACACATCACAGGCAAGGTGGATCTTCGACTTGTATAAACTCTATGCAGCGAAGGGGAAAGGTGACAGATCCTGGCTCCAATAGTCTAGCTGTATTTCATTCATAACAGGATTTCATTACCGTCCATAGATAAATTCAGAAAGCAGGAAATCTGTGAAGGCTCTTAGGAGGTGGGAGAAGGAAGCAAGAGGAGTTCTTGCAGACCAAGATGGGTTTAGAAATAGCCACCAGCTGTAGGACTCCACCCTTTAAGAGCCCACTGTTGCTCCTCCCAATTCTGTTTGATTGTTTAAGCTTCCCAGACACATTGTGTGATTTACTTCTCTCAGGAATCCAGTAAATACCTTTTGGGGTCCCATTCTGCAGAAGAGAGAGCTGTGGTTTAGAATAGGGAATAAGCACCGAGCTAATAAGAGGTGGCCGAGTTCTCAGTATCCCTGCTCTGAGCAGTGCTGCCCTGCCACATGGGCTGCTGGTCCAGTGATGGAAGGAGGCAGCCTGAACAAGGAGCCCGTGGTCTGAAAGGGCATCTGTGTATGAGAGGAACCCTGCCGGGGATGTGATTCCTCTTCCACAGCCCCCGCCTTCCCCTCACCCCCAAACTGGAATTTACCTGAACTTGGGCCTAAAGGAAAGGAGACCAGAGAAGCTGTCTTATCTCTGCAGAGCTCCTCCAACTTAAGCCGGGTGAGACCGTGCCATGGCAGATTATTTCCAGAACCCCGAAGGAGCGGGTTCCGTCTATTTTGGAGTATGTAGAAGAGTAAAGATTTTCTTTAATTAGATAGTGCCGGATAGATTTAATTAAAGCTTCAAACCTGCAATTTTCTTTGTTTGATTGATCAGTTGGTGCTGATTGCCTGGAGTAATTATGAAGGGGGAGGTGGCCTTTTCAAAGTCTGGTGGCGATAAGAAGCAGACTGACTCACCTCCTGGGTACTTGGCTGTCAGAATGGAGTCTGAGAAGGTTTATATCGCACAAATGTGTGTGAGCTGGTCAAGTGAAAAATAAGGTATTTAAATTCTTACACTTTTGTCTAAATCGTGCTCCTGGCTGATGTGCTTCCTTGGAAAAGTTTTTTTTTCCCTCCTTTCTCCAAATGTGATCACACCCCTGAGACCAGATGGTATTCTGTCACTTTTGTCTTTCTTTCGTGAAATAAGTGAAGCACATTGTTGGGAGTGTCTCTTAATAGCCTTTTAAAATGGCCAGAGCCCACAGAGGACCAGGAGAGAAAGACGGCCTCTTATGGACGCAGTGTGAGCTTAGGGAACTCAGAAGTGGTTTTTAAACTTTTGTTTCAAATACAGTTGACATACAATGTTATATGAGTTTCAGGTGTACAACAGTTATTACAATGTTATCGACTATATTTCCTGTACTGTACTTTACATCCCTGTGACTACTGTTATGACTAGCAATTTATACATCTTAATTCCCTTCATCCATTTTACCCATCCCCCAATCCCTCTCCCATTTGTTGAGCATCAATTTGTTCTCTATAATAAATGAACAAACACACTCAGAAGGAGTTTCAATCCCAGCTCTGTGACCTGGGCAGTTCCTTTTCCC
>NW_005360425.1:242981-252198 GCF_000412655.1 Myotis brandtii | reverse complement strand
TCCCCTTCTCCTTCCCCTTCCTGCAAAGAGGGAGACTCATTGAGAGGATCCGGAAGCGGATTTGTGTGTGTATCTAGTGTCCAACCTGTTGCGGGTTCTCACTGAAAGTCTGTCCCTTTCCCTTCCTGTGCTCTGTTGCCCCATTGAGGTGTCTCCACCATGAAAGTTTCATGAGCTCATAGGACCATTTTGCTCATCATCACAAAATAGCCCTTGGTGCACTGCTTGGCACATGGCAGGGCTCAACAAGTAGTTGTCCAGCAGGTGAATAAATGAGTGAATACCTTGTGTGTTTAGATCCCCTCCAAAGTGGGTGACACCAGTATAGGATGGAGAAGCTGGCTCCATTCATGAAACCTACTGGGCACAGGATGAACAGTGAGGAGGGTCTGCTGCTGGAAAGCATTGGTGGGAGAAACCGATCTCTTTTCTGAACTGGTCAAACGATCCCTGAGACTGAGTTCACTTCTAAGCTTGTCACTGGAGGGGGATGATAAGGGTGATCATCAAAACTGTGACAGCAGAGAAGAATGTTTGAGTTAAAAAAACAAAACCTTTAGGTTAAAAAATACAACTGCCTGTGCATTATGTATATCACTGTATAAGAACATATACTCCAGTGAAAAAGACCTGAGGGAAATACAGTAGCTTGCAGATAAGAGAGGTGTTAACAATGGCTGGATTATACATGATTTTTTAATCTACCTTATTAAAAAACTAGAGGCCCAGTGCATGGGAGGGGGTGCGGGTCCCTCAGCCTGGCCTGCACCCTCTCGAAATCTGACTGCCGGTTTAGGCCCCATGGGATCGGGCCTAAACCGGCAGTCAGACATCCCTCTCACCTGCCTGCCTGCCTGATCACCCCTAACCATTCTGCCTGCCTGCCTGATCGCCCCTAACTGCTCACCTGCCTGCCTGATCGCCCCTAACCGCCTCTGCCTCAGCTCCCGCCACAGCGGCTTTGTCCAGAAGGACATCTAGAATGACGTCTGGGAGGTCATTCAGCTGTCTGGTCTAATTAGCATATTATACTTCTATTTTGTAGATTATTGTAGATGTTTTGTCATAAGGTTGTTATTTTTACAATAAGAGTGCACTGCTGCTGGGAATGCAGACTGGTGTAGCCACTGTGGAAAACAGTATGGTGTTTCCTCAAAAAATTAAAAATGGAACTTCCATTTGACCCAGTAATCCCACTTCTAGGAATATATCCCCCCCAAAACAGAAACACCAGTCAGAAAAGATATATGCACCCATATGTTCGTAGCAGCACAATTTACAATAGCTAAGATTTGGAAACAGCCTAAGTGTCCATCAGCAGATGAGTGGATTAGAAAACTATGCTACATCTACACAATGGAATACTACGCTGCTATAAAAAAGAAGGAATTCTTAACATTTGCAACAGCATGGATGGAACTGGAGAGCATTATGCTAAGCGAAATAAGCCAGTCAGAGAAAGATAAATATCATATGATCTCACTCATTTGTGGAATATAATGAACAACATAAACTGATAAACAAAAATACAGCCAGAGTCAGAAGCATCAAACAGACTATCCAACCTATGAGGGAAGGCAGAGGGTGAGGGGGTAAGAGATCAACCAAAGGACTTGTATGCATGCATATGAGCACAACCAATGGACACAGACAGTAGTGGGTGAGGGTATGTGCTGGGGGTGGGAGCGGCCTGGGAGAGGTCAATGGGAGAAACAGGAGACTTATGTAATACTTTAAACAATAAAGAATTATTAAAAAAGAATGCATTTTTAAATAATATTTTTATTGATTTCAAAGAGAAAGGGAAAGGGAGAGAGAGAGAGATAGAAATATCAGTGATGAGAGAGAATCATCGATTGGCTGCCTCCTGCACACCCACATTGGAGATCAAGCCTGCAACCTGGGCATGTGCCCTGACCTCCTGTTCATAGGTCAGTGCTCAACCACTGAGCTATACCTGCCAGGCAAGAATGCATTTTTAATGGCTACAAAGTTAAAGGAAAAGGAAAGGAAAAAGCTTAAATGTTTTCCTCCCCACCCACACCCACAGAGGGACATTGACAGACTGAAGTGGGCCCACAGGATGAAGAGGGCTTTATTTAGTTTATATTGCGAGATGGAAGTTGAAGGACTGTGGAGCTTACGTGGGAAAAGGGAACTCTTAAGGGAGATGTCAGAGGCCTGGGGAGAGAACTGTGAAGCTGACATGAGATGGTGACACTCAAGCTGTGAAATGGAAGTGGCAGGGGAGCAAACCTTAAGTCATTTCTGGCACTTATATCTGTCTAGAGTTGAGGATCCCTCCCATAGGAAGCACCGAACTTCCTGCCTTTGGAAGAATTGGTGCAGCAGTTGGAACTTCTAGGGCTGCCCCTCTCTGGGCCACAGACACCCCACCTGCACGGTGGGTGCTGTTCTCTGTGACTCAGTGATTCTTCCCCTCACTCTCCCTCCTGGACGGTGGTACACCTGCACTTCACAGTAACCATTGCTTTGATTGGTTTTCATTTACTTTTGGAAAATTTAAACCACATTAAAAAAGGAAGTGTTCATTTTATGTGGATCATAAAATGTGGGGTTTTAGAAGATTGACGGTAGTCTAGATGGGTGCTTTGCATGATTTAATGTGCATGCAGGTCTCCTGGGGATTTTGTGATCGTGCCAATTCAGATTCCACAGGTTTGGGGCGGTGCCCAACAGTCTGCAGTTCCAGTGAGCTCCCTGGTGATGCCAAGGCCACCGGTCATGGTCTACTCAAGATGATCTCCGATGCCCTCCCACAGCTCCTGGGGCCCTGCCGCTCTAGAATGGCAGAAAGTTGGTTGCTTATGTACAAGGCCTTGGTCCATCCTTTATAGAGTCTGTTAAATGGAGAGGGACCAAGTAAGAGTGAGGACCCCGGCATGAGTGAATCCAGGCAGGACTTACAAATGGTGTTTTTATAGAAATAGAACTAGGCATTCATTGTTCAGATTTACATCTTCTGCACATGTTTATCTCCGTGCCAGGACTGTTGATCATTTGCAAATAATGCTCTCTTGTCTTCATCCTACTTTTATGGCTAATGATGTGTGTTTCATTCTGACCAAGCATGAATTTGAGTAAACATATATTTCTCAATATTTTCACTCTGATCACTGCCCAGGGCTGTGAGTCATTGAAGGAAATCCTGTGTGAGGGAGGAGGATCATTTCTGGAGTCCAGCCCCTAACAGCCTTCTCTGCTGCCCACTCAGGCCTGGCGGGTGAGCATGTTATCCCCGAGTGTGCCTCCTCTGCTGGCCCAGGGAGCCAGCACGACTCCATGAATCTACATGGGCACGATGGGCTTGCCAATACCATTGATCGCCACCCCTTCAGAGCAGAGTCATTTCATTCTCATTTCCAGGGATTTGTGGTGTTTCTAATTTGGTATATTGAGTATCACTCTCCACCACCCACTCCTGCCTGCTGCAGACAATGCTGTTCCTCAGACCCCATGCTCATCCTGCCCCAGCCTGACTCTGTAGAGGGTGGCTCAGGGCTTACATCCTGGGCTCAGGATCTGGGCACCCTGGACACTAAGGTGCCTGCTGTGCTGTGGTGTGCCCAGCCTCCTGGCTGGTTCATGCCCTGCTGGTCCCCAGCCAGCTCTGAGCCCTGGCTCCCTAGGCCAGGCCTAGATTCACTTGAGTCTTGCTAGCCCACTTATCCCAGCAGCTGACTGCTCCTGACTTCTGACTCCAATTCAGACTCGGCCCTCAGGGCCCTGTAGCCTTAAGCCTCCAGCTTCACTGCATGCCCCACTCCCCCAGATTGGGTGCTGAACCCAAACTTTGATTCTTCTCCCTCCCTTCCATCCCGTGCCCCTTCCCTCCTCTGACTTGGAGGGTGTTTCATGAGGCCAGCAAACAGGGAATGTGAGGGGGAGGCAATTCCAGGGCAGAGAGGGGGAAACAGAACTGAGTGAGCAAGGGTGGGACAAATCAAAAGCAGGCTTTGTAACAGTGTTCCTAATAATAAAAATGAACACTTACATACTTGCATATATAAAATTGGTATGCATGTGTGTGTTTTTGTATAAAATGCACACACATCATAGCACGTATATGCCTGGCGTTCTTCTAATGCATGTGGATTAGTGCTCTGAGCAGCCCTGAGAGGGGGGTGTTACTACTATCCCCATATTATGGTTGGAAACTGAGGTGAGGAGGACTGAAGTGACCGCCAAGGCCACGCAGCTAGTGAGTGGCAGGGGAAGAATTTGGGCCCAGGTGTCCGACTTCAGAACTCAGTCTTAGCCACTGTGCAGTGTTGTCCCAAGTTCCTAGCTTTGGCAGGGTGGGGTTGTGTGGACCCATCTGAACTTCTGAAGATCGCTATGGGCTCTCCTTCAAATATACACACAACATTTTTAAAAGTGCATTTAATTTTGAGGGACGGATACATAAACCAGTTGGGGACCATCTTTGAGCCCAGGTTCAGAACTCTTGCCTTAGAAGCCTTGCACGTGGATGCAGTAGTAATAGCAGAAACTTACACTTTGCTGAGCATTTAGATGTTCTGGGCCCAGTGCTACAGGCTATCTCTGAATTACCTTGTTTACTCCGCATAATTCCATGAGTTAGACATTATCACCCTCATTGTGCAGATAGCTAAACAGGGGTTTAGAGGGGGCAAGTCACTGTTCCAAGCTCAAGGAGCTAGGAAGCCCCAGAGAGGGACACTAACCCAGGTCTGCAGACTCTGAAGCCAGTGTCCCGTACGCTCGTACCTGGGCTGACCAAAGGAGAAAAGCAGAGATGTGGGGGGCATGGTTTCTAAGGGGTGCTCCTTGGAGACCTTGACTCCAGCCCAGGCCTGATGGAATCTGCTACTTGGCATTGGCGGCTCAATGCCCATCCAGCAGAGTTTGCCCCATCTTTGAGGGCAGGAAGATAGCAGTGGGGAGAAAGAAGGAAAGGGTCGGGAGACCTGAAGGCAGAGCTGTGCATGGGAGAGAAGGGGAAGGTGTGTTCCAGGAAATCTCGAAGACATTCTCAGAGCAAAGCGAACATCACGCCGGAGGGAGGGACAGAAGGAGACCCCCTGGGAAGAGGAGTGTTTGGGGAGTAGGGTTTGGGCATCAGTTTCTGCAGTCAGTTTTGTCTCTTTGCTTCTCCAGGGCCTGTCAGTGGTGGGGTCTCAGAACAGGGCCTTAGAGACCTGCAGAAGCAAGGGTGGGGCTGGGGCCATAGAGCAGGACAGCCCACAGCAGAGCCAGGGCCGGACACAGTCCTGTGCTGTCCTCCTGCGCCCAGTTGCCCTGCTCTCTGGGATGGGTTCTCATGCTTTTTTCTCATGTTTGTGGCCCCATCTCCCCCCCACGCCCTCAGTCCCCCACCTTCTCAGCCACCTTCTGTATCTTCTGTGTCTGCCGTTTTCATCCTGGCCAGCTCAGATGTTCATCCGGAAACATGGCCTCAGCAGGAGTTGCTGGCTTTGATCCACAGTGTCAGGATGCACAGGCCACTCTTTTGTTACCAGGCGTGTGTGCCATAGTAACCCCTGATAGATGCCCATGATGTGTTATTACTTGGTAATAAAACGGCTGAAGGTTTAAGGCTTTATTTTTAGTCTGAGTCCAAATGTTGCTGCCCCAAAATGCCATCTGCAAAGTCCCAGAGGGCTTGGTGGGGGCTCGTTCCGTCTTGTTCTGAAATGGTCCCTTGTTCTGAAATGGTCCCGGTGCGGTCAGAGACCCCAGTAGAATGTGCTCCAGTTGACTTCAGATTCAACAAGGTCGGGAGTTGAGAGTCCTAAGAGCCACATCTGTCCTGCTTGACTCCCCACTGGAGGAGAATCCCCAGCCTGATCCCATTCCCAGATAAGGAAGGGCTTAAAGCAAGTCCCCTTGCCCAGCTGAGCCAGCAAGCTCCTCACTGAGAAAACAGGGATAATAGTTCTGACCTATTGGCTGTGCACATGGGTAGCTATAACAGTAACAGGTTGTCAGGCCTCAGAGAGGTCCTGTGGGAGCCAGGACTAAAGAGTGCATGCTCTGTGTGTGGCGGTGGGGATGCAGAGCAGTATGGAGCGTGTCAGTGCCCAGTTGGATCCAATATGAATGGCTACTACTTATTGAGCACTTACTATGTGCCAGGCCCCGCTCTAAGTACTTTACATGTGTGAACTCCTTGAAGTCTTACATCAAACCATGTGAAGTAGGTGTCCCCATTTTACAGATGAGGAAGCTGAGGCACAGGGAAATTAAGTGACTCATAAGTGGTGGTCCGGGACTTGAATTTGGGCAGTTGGGCCCCTGAGCCCCACCCTTAACAGTGAGATGGGCAGAAACAGTGAGCCATGGCCCTTGGTGCTAGGGAGAAGCCAGGGCTGTGAGAGAGCCTTGATGAATGTCCAGGTAACTTAAGAATGGGTCAAGGTCAGAGGCCACCTTGCTGCCAGCATGAGAAGATGCAGGAGCCTGGCAGGCTTTCTCACTGAGGGACTACTGCTATTTGGGGCTGCGGACAGTAGTACTTCATTTTTGGGGTTTGTACTTCACATTGTGGGATATTTTTAGCAGCATCCCTGGCCCAGTAGAACCCCTTCCCCATTGCAGAAATCAAAAAATGTCTTCAGCCCTGGCTGGTTTAGCTCAGTGGATAGAGCATCGACCTGTGGACTGAAGGATCCAGGTTTTGATTCTGATCAGAGGCACATGCCCAGGTTGTGGGCTCAATCACCAGTAGGGGGCATACGGGAGGCAGGCGATCAATGATTCTCTCTCATCATTGATGTTTCTATCTCTCCCTCTCTCTTCCTCTCTGAAATCAATAAAAATATATATTAAAAAAATGTCTTCCGACATTAACAGATGTCCCTGGCCTGGGGGTGTAAAGTTGCCCCTGGCTGAGGACCACTGCTGTATGGTTAGCAAACATGTGCTTCCCTTCCATCCCCAGATCTCCTTCATGCCTTCCCGTTACAGTCTTCTGTGCAATTAGATGCCTCCAATTGCAGCAAAGAGCTGGCTTTTCCAGCCTCTGGGGATGCAGGTGGGTGGGGCCTTTTGCATCTCAGCTTCCTGACAGAGCAGGGGCGGGGGTGGGGAGGGGGCACTAAGGTGAGGCCTGGCCCATGGGGACTGAACAGTGGCTGCTTTCCAAACCTTCATGGCCTTTTTATCCCGTCCCATTAACAAG
The DNA here is from genome assembly GCF_000412655.1 of Myotis brandtii. Lineage (NCBI taxonomy): Eukaryota > Metazoa > Chordata > Mammalia > Chiroptera > Vespertilionidae > Myotis > Myotis brandtii. The sequence continues at coordinate 245,033 of NW_005360425.1, read as the reverse complement.
ATACATGGCACTCTTGTTATTCCATTTCCACAAAGAATCAATTGAAAAGATAAAAAATATGGCATCTGGAGAATTTAAAATTAGATTCTTACAAAAATATGAAGTGGAAGAGAAAGGAAAAAAATAGAAACAGGGAGCCGCATGACTTGCACACGTCCTGCATTGGATGCTGGCAGTTGGGCAGCATGGCTTCCAGAGGAGAAGGAATTCCAGGATGCAGGGTGTGGGTGCCCTGGGGAGCCCGGAGAGGCGCCACCCCTAGGGCTCCTCCAGTGCCTCCCCATCCTCCGTCTCTGTGACCTTCTTCTTCCCTTTCTTTGATATGTATGCTTTCATTATATAAATATTTTCTAATTATAGAAAACTTGGGAAATCAGACTATTATAAAGAATTCTAAAAAGTCATCTGTAATGTAGCCGCTTCCAAAGAACCACTGATCAGACACCCCACACACTATACATTAACTTGACCAAAATGGGATCATCCTGTATATCCTGCTTTATCACTGCATTCTTTTTTTCGCACTTAATTTGTCTTAGATCAGTGGAGGAATCCGGCCTTCCTGGGTCTCCCCGACCCTCATCTTATCAGCCATGTAACAGCTGCATGGCTGTCCAGTGTGCTCCATGTTGTAGGGACATGTAGGGATGAGGATAAGATTCCCCCCCCCGCCCAAACACACCTTCCCCTACATCCCTCCCCCTACCTCACCCCGACTCCCTTTGAGTGCTCACAGGCTGTAAAGGGACACAGGACCACTGATAGCCTGAGAGTTGTCACAGGCAGTATCTTAGCTGAGAAGACCTCCTGGAAGGACCCAGGCTGGGCTTCAACTAATCAATCAGATTTGGCTGGAAGGTGGACAAGGGAGGGCATTCCAGGAAGGGGCACAGTGGAGCCATGGCCCGGAGGAGGGGCCACCCCAGGTGTGTTTGGGGGGCGTGTCTTGAGAAGTGAGGCTTGGTGCTTGATCCCACTGAGCACATTGAGGAGGAGCAGCTCATGGAGGAATTGGATTTTCCTGGAGGGCCGTAGAAAGCCTTGATCAGGGAAGTGGTGTGGAGCTGGTCAGGGTGGACTGGAGGGGAAAGGCCTTGACCCTGTTCCCCAGTAACTCCCACCATGAGCCTCCGGGTCCCTGGAGCTGCAGGTGTGTGCTGGGCGGTGCCATTTCAGTCTCCTACTGGCTACTGTGGCCTGGTTCCTCCGTCCTGCATCCAGGATCATGTGCCTTTGCTGGCCTCTCCAAACCTCTCTGGTCTCCTGTCTTCTTTCTTTCCATCTCTTCTTCATCTCCACCCTTCCCATCTTTGTGCAGAGTGGGGGCCTGTGCAGTCACACAGGGTCCTGTGCTTCGGAAGGGTCCACATTGCTTTAATATTCAGCTATCACCATCTTGAAATAGTTATTAAGTTTTGAACAAGGGGCCTGCATTTTCATTTTGCCTGGGGCCCTACCCATCATGTGGCTGGTTTTGTACACAGTAGAAAGCCTCACTCGGCGTTTTACTGAGGTCTTCCTAGAGCCCCTCTGCCTCAGGGGCCTCCAGGTTTCCATCGCTCCCTCTTCCTTTGAGGCCACCCTTCGCCCTGGCTCTCAGGCCCATTCCCACTCGGACTCTTCCCGCTGACATCCTCCCTCCCTCCCTCCCTCTCCCTTTTTCTCTGCACCTCTCTCACTCTCTCCCCTGATCCTTCACTGCAGCTACCTTCTTCAAAAACAAATGAAAAAATCAGTGTCTTGCACACCTACCCACCCCTCCCTCCCCTCTCCCCTCACACTCTCTCATTGTCAGTATTCCCTGCAGTCGTATTTCTGAGCTCCCCACTGGAGGTCCCCTTCACAGGACGTGCACACGCCTGACCAGGGGCCTTTTCTTAGCTCACCCTCCTTGTCCTCCGAGGCATCACCTCTGTTGGGCCTTCCTGTCCTGGTCCTCACCCTCAGCTCCTGGGTCCTGTGCTTCCCTGCCTTTCTTCTTTCCATTTCTTCTTCATCTCACAGAGGTGGTGAAACCCACAGGGTCTGTTCCAGCCATGCCCGTGGCTTCTG
>NW_005360425.1:236248-241429 GCF_000412655.1 Myotis brandtii | reverse complement strand
GGGCGGCTGGGCATCTGAACTATGACAGGTGAGATGGGACCAGGCAGGGAAGAGCCCAGGGTGGTGACTGATGAGGATTCAGTCAGGGATCAGGAATGGAGGGCTGGGCATCTGAACTATGACAGGTGAGATGGGACCAGGCAGGGAAGAGCCCAGGGTGGTGACTGATGAGGATTCAGTCTGCAGGGATCAGGGCAGGGGGTTAGGAAAGCTCGGGCCGAGTGTGCTGCAGTGACCACATGGAGTTCCACTGCCTGTGTTCACACTGTCATTCATTCCCCAAGTAGTCACTGAGCACCTATCGGGGCTGGACACTGAGGGCCACTGTGTAGCGTGTTAATTACAGTGGGCCATGTGTTCACCCTGCAGGGGTGACAGAGGCATTGGGAAAACAGTAGGGGGACAAAGTACACACGTTTCCATCTCCTCAGTGTAGCCTCTAGTAGGAGAGGCTAATAAGTAAATGAAGAAAGAAACTAAACAAATTGATTACAGCCTTTGATAACTTTCTGATGTGAAGAAATAGGGTGCTGTGTGAGTATTCATAGAAGGACTCCCAGGTATTTGAGGGGTATGGCAGGTAGAGCTGAGGACAGGGTGCCAGGCAGAGCAGAGGGGAGAGGGTACCAGGCAGAGCAGAGGGGAGAGGGTGCCAGGCAGAGCAGAGGGGAGAGGGTGCCCGGACTAAGGCATACCTAGCACAAGGCACTGAGCCAGGACCGTGATGGCCTTTCCCAGGCACTGAAGGAAGTCCCTGCTTGCCCATTTCAGCTGCCCAGGTTAAGCCAAAGCCGTGGCTGGAAGCACCTTGACTGCTGCTGATATTGATAGCTCCGTCCCTTTTCTCCTTTTTCATGAGTAGCAGCAACCTTATGGTCGCAATGTCCTGAGTGCTTGATCCCTCATGTCTCAGGCAGAGCCCATTCCTCTGGTCACTGCTCATTTCCTCCTGTCCTGCCCTGACCCTTCATGTTTCTCTCCCAGGGGACCTAGCAAGGAGCCCAGTCTCCAGGTTTGCAGGGATCTCACATATAGAACGGGGTGGAAGCTGTGGGCGACCAGGGCTGGGTTTCATTGCCTGGGACATGCACTGATCGGTGCCCAAGAGGCAGAGGGTCCTAAAGCTGGTTCAGGGTGGGGTTCTTCCTCCTCCTCTCCCCCTTCTCCCCACCCCCACCAAGGTTGAAATCTAAGAATGTATCATCCAAGGTTTCCATCTTGTAAAAATGCTTCACGTCAGGCAGGAGGTGAAGTGAAAATGCAATTTAGGGCTGCGGGATGGGGAGCAGGGTCCAGTCTTCTGGGGAAGAGGACTGACTGGAGCTTAGTAAGGCAGGATGAGCGGGGCTGAAGGCCAGGCGTGTGCATTGGGAACCAGGGCGTGGTGGCCCTGTGGGCACATGTGGACTGTGAAGGCTGACACCCACCCCGATGCCAGCCTGCCAATCGCAGACAGCAGGCACCAGCAGCAGTGCTGGCTGTAAACCCCGCAGGCTCCTGTCCCATTAGCTTCCGTGGGTAGTCTCTCTGCTGCTGCAGATGGGTCCCCCGCATATTTCTATTCTGATTTCACAGCCTTTCAGACTGTGGCCTGACAGCTAATTTTGTCGCTGTGCTTAGAGTAGGTCTTGGTTTATCTTTCTTCATAAATTTTGTTTGATAGCTATAGGAATAGAACGGAGAGGATTTGTTTTTATAGCATCATCATCATCTCATTGTATGCCGGCATGCTAAGCGCCTTCCCTATATTAACCCTCTGAATCCTCACAAAAATCTCCTGAGGCAGGGGCTGTCGTTCTCTCCACTTTGCAGACGAGGAGACAGGTTCAGAGAGGGGAAGTGACCTGCCTAGAGTCACACAGGGAGTAAATGGCAGAGCCAGGGGTCTGATTCAAGTGTGCAAGCCCTCTGCTCAGACCCCTCCCATGTGACGTGGGATGCTGGGGAGGGGGGTCTGCCTGCTTCCCCAGCACAAAGGCCATCCTTTGCAAGGGACATTTTAGAGTTATCACCTCCCACTACAGCTGTACCCACCTCTGCTCCTGACCAGGGGCTATGCCTGGCTTCCCCTCCTCCCACTCCCCCAGAGCCCACACTGATTCCCTCTCTGCTGATTTCAGGACAAGCTTGCCAGACACTGGTTGAAGGAGGAAGTCAGGAGCTCCTCTGGCAATGTCACTGCTAGCCTAGAGCATGGCTCCTCCAGCCCCAGCCCCAGGCCTGACTGCCAGTGCTAGGATGTGGTGCTATAAAAAGCCAAGTAGTGAGATGCAAATCGCCCTGATTATTTATGGCCAAGCTAGTAAATAAGCAGGAGAGACAAGGTAGGATGTTGTGTTTACGATCTCTGCAGTCCTCACAGGAAAATCTATGGGAAGTGGCGTCCAGGTGAGCAGAGCCTGAGCCATGGTTTAATAAACACAGTCTAATTACCAGGCACCTGGGACGGACAAGCGAGGGGTTGTGGAAGGGAGTAATGAGAAGCCGGCAGCAGGAGCTGGAGGTTGAGGGGCGGAAGGCAGAGTGGGCAGCTGGGTCCTCTCTCCACCCACCTCTCTCTGGCCCAGGCTCTGGGCCGCCTGATGGTGCGGGCGAGGAGGCACATATCACTGTAATGGGCTGTATGTGTTGCCGTGGGTCCTGCCAGTGTGCCAGAATGTTTCTCTGCCATCAGCTACTAAAGCTGAAAAGAATGTCAGAAGGGGACTGGCAAGGGAGGCAAGGGGGTTGAGGGTCTAGGAGAGGGAGAAGGATGCTTTCTGCCAGCCACCAGCCTGGTACTGAAGGTGGCATGGCCTGCTGGCCCAGTTACCCCATCACTTTTCAGCACTGTTGCATCTCTCAATGCCAGCCCTTGGGAATCTGTTTAGGATGGAGTCAAGGAGAGAGCTCGGGCAGGGGCCAGCAGCACTCAAAGGACTTGAAGAAAGCAGGCAACAGGCAGCCAGGGGCATGGTCAGAAGTGCTGTTGGGCATTGCCCCCCACTCTCCACCCAGATCATATGCTCAAGTACCAAATGGGAGTGGAGAGGAGACCCAGCAGACCCCATGGATTCCCGAGCGTAGCTAATTGGTTAGAGCTAATCTCCCCAGGAGCAACCAGTGAGCCACAGAGGAAGGCCTCCTCTCCCTTCACTAGGATTACGAATTCCACGTTCTTCTCCTGCTCCCAGAATCCCGAAGTGGGGTTCAACTCCACTCACTCAGAATGGCTGGGTTTCGTTGCCTGGGACTAAGACCCCTAGGGGTCACCTTCCATTTCCTGTCTCATTTCCCCTCTCCCTTCCTATCTTTCATGGGATCAGTTCACAAATAAACTCACTTTGCACCAAGTCCTTAACCTGGGTCCTGCTTTTTGTGGAACCTCAACTCAGGTGACTGTAGTTACCAGGTGCTAAACACTTTGATAGATATAATAGCTACTAAGTGCTTACCATGTGCCCAGCTCTGTTCTAGCTATTTCACCTATATAATCTCATTGAATCATGCCAACACTCTATGAGTGAGATACCAAACTTAATCCCCCACTTATGAAGGGGAGAATGAGGCACAGAGCCATTAAGGAACCCGACCAAGGTCACACAGCTTGCAAGTAGCAGAGCCAGGATGCAAACCCAAGTACTAGTAGCAGTAGAGACTGTTTTCTTAATCATCATACTAAGCTGCAGGCCTTCCAGATATTCCCCAAACACCTTGGGATTTAGAGATGAACTAGACATGGCGCTGACCTTGAAAAGCATGAGATGTCCGTGAAGAAACATAAAGGAAACAGACAAGTCAGATCAGTTTGTAGAGATGTGTCCCAAGCAGTGAGGGTTTAGGTGCGTTACCCGTGGAAGAATCAGGGCAGACACTACTAAGGAGGTGCCACTCAACGTCTTAAAGAAGAAATTGGTATTGGAAGATGGATGGATGGATGGGTCCGGCGGGGGTGGGCTGGAGTGTGTGCAACCTGGCGATATTCAGGGAATCTCCTGAGATCCCCTATGGCTGGAGAGCTGGGGTGGGTTGGCCTTTTGCTTGTTTGTGTGCTGTTATTGTTGTTTAGGGTGGGAGCTGATGACTTATGGGAGAGATGCAGAGGCTGCCTTATGAAGGGTCTTGTCACCGTGTCAGGGGGACAGAGAGCTCTCAAGGGGATCCGACTATTTGCAGTGCTTCGTGTCCTTAGCAGGTGTTGAATTCACGGGTGCTCATTATACTCTTCTCTAGCCTTTCTTGTGTTTCTGAAAGATTCTTATTTGGAAAAACAACTTAGAAAAATGAAAGCAGTTAGGATGTAAACAAACCCACACGGATAGTCCATAGACCAGAATCAATTCCCTCAGACAGACACTCGAGTCTTTGGAAGATGTCCCCAGGTCTCATGAGCTTTCTTGGCACCAAGGCACAATCAGAGCCAGCTGCGAGCTCCAGGAGTGCCTGGCAGCTGCTTTTACAGTTTGGGTCTAGGACCCAAGGACAGAAGTTTACTCTTTTTAAAACAATTATCTTTAAATAAGTTTTTATTGATTTCAGAGAGAGAGAAACATTGATGTGAGAAACATTGATTGACTGCCTCCTGCATGCCTCCTTCTGGATCAAGCCTGCAACCTGGGCATGTGCCCTGACTGGGAATCGAACCTATGACCTTTTGGTGCATGGGACAAAGCTCAACCAACTGAGCCACATTGGCCAGGGCAGAAGTTTACTCTAGTCAGTCTTCAACGCAAGTCCTCTAGATTAAGCCTGAGGGCCTTTTGGATTGGGTCTTGGTCATACCAGTCATACATTGACCAGTGTGCCATTAGTGTTCTCATACAAGATATTAAAGATTACAGCACTAACTGCAATGTGGTCTACTAGATTGGATCTTGAAACAGAAAAAGGATGTTTGTGGAAAAACTGGTGAAATCCAAATAAAGGCTGTAATCTACACTAATAAAAGAGAAACATGGTAATTAGCGTACGACCGCTACCCTTTTCATTGGCTAATCAGTGAGTATATGCAAATTAACTGTCAGCCAAGATGACGGCCGGCAGCCAGGCACTGAAGCGAGCAGGGAGGCTTGCTTGCTGCAGACTCCAACGTTCGCTGCCTCACTTGCCAGCCTCTCAGCTGCAAGTCTAAGCAACTATATACTATGTTGCAAATAAGAAGCTAAACAAAACCCCAGAAAACAGCCGGACTGAAACCCAGCC
>NW_005360425.1:227998-235402 GCF_000412655.1 Myotis brandtii | reverse complement strand
CAACCCCCTGATTGACCCTGCTCTGTGTGTGACAGGGTATGGATCCCCAACCCCCCTGATTGGCTCTGCTCTGTGAGTGACAGGGGGTGGTGCCGCAACCTCCCCATCGACCCTGCCTTGAGTGTGACAGGGGGCGGTGGCCCAACCCCCCAATCGGCCCTACCCTGAGCGTGACTGAGGGTGGCATTGCAACCTCCCGATCCGCCCTGCTCTGTGCATGACGGGGCGGCGCCCCAACTCCCCAATCGGCCCTGCTCTGAGCCTGACCAGGGGCTGCACTTAGGGATTGGGCCTGCCCTCTGCCACCCGGGAGCAGGCCTAAGCCAGCAGGTCGTTATCTCCCGAGGGGTCCCAGACTGCGAGAGGGCACAGGCCGGGCTGGGGGACCCCCCTCCCCCGCCCCCCGAGTGCACAAATTTTTGTGCACTGGGCCTCTAGTTTAGTTAATAAAATGCCAATGTTCATCTCTTCGTTTTGACCAATTACCATGGTTATGGAAGATGTTAACATCAGGAGAAATTGTTTGAAAAGTATATGGGAACTCTCTGTAGTATCTTTGCAACTTTTCTATAAATCTCAAATTATTCCAACATAAGGAACTTATTATGTAGGACAGGACAGGACTGGGGATTGGGTTCTGTCACAAAGCCAGTTGACATCTGTGCACGGTCATTGAGCCAGCAAAGAATCTATCGCATTGTGATAACGTCTCAGTCCACCTTTCCTCTTCTTGTGCGTTTATAAATGCCTTGTTGAAGCCAGATATTCCATCACATTTTCTGATCTTCCACCTGGTAACTCTTTTTTTTCTGAGTTAATAATATATATTTTTTCTTTCTTTATTTCTTTATTTATTTTTTTAAAACATATTTTATTGATTTTTTACAGAGAGGAAGGGAGAGAGATAGAGAGCCAGAAACATCAATGAGAGAGAAACATTGATCAGCTGCCTCCTGCACGCCCCCCACTGGGGATGTGCCCGCAACCAAGGTACATGCCCTTGACCGGAATCGAACCCGGGACCCTCGAGTCCGCAGGCCGACGCTCTATCCACTGAGCCAAACCGGTTCTGGCTATTTTTTCTTTATTGATTAAGGTATTACATAAGGGAGATAAAGTGATAATTTACTTTGCAGAAAGGTTTTGTGTTTTTATTTGTTTGTTTGTTTGTTTTTTATCAAAAGATCCACTAGAATCTTTTGGAATGGCATATACTTTCTGACTACATTTTTTTAAAAAAATATGTATTTTATTGATTTTTTACAGAGAGGAAGGGAGAGAGATAGAGAGCTAGAAACATCGATGAGAGAGAAACATCGATCAGCTGCCTCCTGCACATCTCCTACTGGGGATGTGCCCGCAACCCAGGTAGGTGCCCTTGACCGGAACCGAACCCGGGACCCTTCATTCCGCAGGCCAACGCTCTATCCACTGAGCCAAACCAGTTTCGGCCTGACTACATTTTAAGAAGTTCATCTATTAAAATTGTATTTTCCCTCAGGAAATCTCTAAAATCAATGCAGACATGTTTGCCCAAGGATGAAGGTGGTAGAGCACAGCAATGAACATGGAACCATGTTGAACCTGCATGTGCCACTAACTTTTAAACTTCCTTGGAGATTTCCTGTCTTAGCTTTGCTTGGAGGGACCCAAGAAGGTGGTCTCATGAGGAGTCAGTCACCCATGGAAGTGTCCCACTCTGACCTCGAGATAGCAGGCACCGTTCAGTCTTTCCTAGACAGGCGACATGACCAATTGTCCTCCACTTACATCATTCTAATTGTCCCTCCTGATTAATGAGGTCACTCAAGGTGTCAATTATTATCCTGCCAAGAGAATGAATATCAGACTGAAACAAATGCCCGTGAACTTGCTTGTTCTATTAAAAAAATAAAGTAATGAGAGATGATTAATGGTGTGTACCCTGAGAGAAGCAACAGGAAGGGAAGGGCAGGAGAGAAAGGTAGGAATTAGCATTTTCTGATTAGGGGGCAAAACAGGCTTTTGTTTAAAAGCAGCTTTTTTTATTGACCCTCTTCCTTTCAACACCACTTCAACACCATTGTCTGACTCTGTCTCCACTTCCTCCCTTCCTATTTACACCTTATCTCCAGCCTTACCACTCCACCAATCTGCTGGGGCTGGTGTGTGTGTATGTGTGTGTGTGTGGGGGGGGGAGGGGGTGTCACCATTGTTCTCCTAATTGTCACATCTATTGATCTTCTTATCTTGACTTCAGTTCCTTTGAAAGTGTTTGCTGCTGTTGAGTTGACTTCATACTTCTTTAAACACTTCCTTTTTCTAGCTTCTCTGATAACCCCAATTTTTCACTCATTCATCCCATTTCACATGTATTTATTGAGCATCTACTGTGTGCCAAGCATTGTGCTAGCACGGACTATAAAAAGGTAATAACCAAGATGGACAAAGTCCTTGCTGTAAATGGAGCTTACAATCAAGCAGAGGGAGTAGGCAATTAACAAACAAATACATATACATAAGCCATTCAGCATTATAAGGAATGAGCTGAGTGACTGATGGAGTGTGATGACAGGGTGTGAACATATGGGAGCTGTGATTAATGGGATCCTCCCTGTGAATGTGGTACCTCCATCGCTTTCACATCAGTCCCTTAAAACTTGATGCTGTCTCTTGGCTCCCATGTGTTTGTGTCACCTCAGAGAATGACAGACGTGGTCACGATTTGGGGGATTAAGGGATTCAGCTGGATCAGTCTCACAGAGTGAGTGTGGCTCCAGAGATGACCAAAAAGATGGCATCCAGGGTGTAAACCCCTTTTCTAAATTCAAGCTGACAGTTTTCTAATTCTGAGGCTTCAGATAGACAAAATTCAGGAATAAGACAACACTTCCAAATGCAGGGCCATCCACTATGATATGAATGGCACCCCTCAGAGTTTGGCAACATGGTGGCCCTGAAAAATCCTGGAAGCCAGACCAGAGTTAGAGATTCAGACACTGGGAGACAGAACTGGAGAGACTCCCCAAACCCCCTGCAAAACACCTCAGGTGACCAAACTGTCTCACTGCTCCTGTGGCTCCTTCCTCTCAGGTCTTCAGGTGAGGCTCTACTGTCACCTACACATAGCTCTTGTTTGGGTGTGATGATTCAGGTTGACCCTCTGCTGCTCACAACCACCGTCACTGGTTGCCTGTGACCTGGCCTTGAGGGCCATGCTCCATGCTGCACAGTTTATGGGCCTCGCTGGCCCTGTTTCCGCAGCCAAATCTGGCCCTGGAAGCCCAGCTTGAGCTGAACCCATCCATCACTTTGCTCAGAGGGGAATCTGCACATTGCCTCCCTAAGGCCATGGTTCTGGAAGCTTCTGTTCACTCTGGTTTCCTGGAGCATGGAAAAGTAGTGGAAATGGTACTCTGTGTGTCCTGGGCCTGGCTCTGCCCTCCAACTGTGTCTGAGAGGCATTACTACCTTGCTCACAAGGATAGGGCTGAAGCTCCCCTGCTTCATTTCCAGCACCTCCTGGAGGTGGGTGTGCAGCTGCTGGTTCTGGTGATAGTTGCCATTCACCTGGGCAAAGCTGCTGCATGCTGTAAGTGCTGTCTCTAATATGGAGGCCCAGACTCTTCAGACTAGGTACTGTGATCGGAACAGTCTCTGGTGGCCAACAGGAAAGGCCTCATGGTGCAAGAGCAGGTAGGGGTGGACCACCCCATTCTCTTGGTACAGCCTCCCTGCCCTCTTAAAGACATTCCTAGCATCTTTTTAAAAAAATATATTTTATTGATTTTTTTACAGAGAGGAAGGGAGAGGGATAGAGTTAGAAACATCGATGAGAGAGAAACATTGATCAGCTGCCTTCTGCACACTCCCTACTGGGGATGTGCCCTCAACCAAGGTACATGCCCTTGACTGGAATTGAACCTGGGACCCTTGAGTCCGCAGGCTGATGCTCTATCCACTGAGCCAAACTGGTTAGGGCTATTCCTAGCATCCTGAGCCTCCCAGAGCTCTCAGAAGCTCTACCTGCTCCTTTCTCAGGGTGGCTTCAGCAGCCAGAGACTAAGTGGGCACAAGTCCTCTGGATAGGGAATCTCTAGGTAGAGACACCATTGGCTACTCACTCACTTTTGGACAACTATTGTTCACTTTCTTGGTATGAGAAGGACAGAAAATGCAGCGCTCTTCCAGGTAGTGCCAATCCTAGAATGGCACCATCTGAGGGTCTTGGTAGATTCCAGCTGATCCATGGACATCCTTGTGGTGGTTCAGACCTTCAGGGCAGCCTTGACAAAAGGAGAACAGCTCCTATTCCCAAATGGGGATATCACTGGCCTGATTTGGGGGAGGTGGATACAGAGGCAGAAGTTTTCAGGAACCTGATGGCCTCTCTTTCCCTTCCCCATTTCCATCCCATCAACTCTCCTGACCCATGGTGCTGGCAGCTTCAGCTCTGTCATGAAGCCCAAAGTGGGCCAGGGTTTTCCAGGACCCTGTGTTAGCAAATCAAGTCTGCATCTGCTAAAAAGCTGAGCATCCTCCAAAACAGTCCCTCTCTCCTGGGGAGGCTGGTAATTAAGCAGTCATGGCAAACACATGGATGATGAACAGCTGGTTGCTTCCATTTGTCCTGTCATTGGTTAGAGAACCATTTCATAAATTACATGTAAAGTTGGATTTTTGTCTTTCTTCTACTCATGCCATCCCCTTTGCTTGAAATTACCTTTCTGTCTTCCTACTAACTTCTATACCCTGTGTATAATTGGCTAACAGTTTATCTTTCAAGATCAGCTCAGGCTGGTGCATCAAATTCCCTGGGCACATCTCTGTCATTGCACTTACTGTGTTGCATTATCATTGTGTCTTGAGCAATAATAATAGTTATTAACTCCTACTGTGTGCCTGGCACCATTCTCTAAAGCTGGGCATAGACCAGGGGACCACAATCCCTGCCCTCATGGAATTCACATGCTAATGGGAAAAGGTAGACTTAATAAATTAGGGCAAATGAGATATATAGTGTTAGATGGTGGTAAGTGTTATGGAGAATGTTAGGGTTTGGCCGGCGTTGGGGGCTGTGGAAGAATTCACAACTAAAAGAAGAGATGCAGAGAGGAAGTTTGTTTTACTTTCCAAGAAAGGAAAGGGCCAAGTTTGCTAATCAATACAGGGCAAGAAACAAATGGCGGCCTGCTCTTTTAAGCATAGGCTGTTGCTAAGCAACAAGGAAGGGAGGCGAATTGGGGTGAAATTGAGCAGATATCAAGGAGGTTGTCTTGAAAAGTTAGTTTGTTTGCTTTTTAGTAGACAAATGTCCTAGGGGGTGTCTTATCAGTATTTTCCAAGCCTGTAAAACATGCTTAGAGCAAAAGTTTTGAAGAGTTCAAAAGAGGCTTGGTTGAAGGGAACTTTCTATTAACTAGAGAGTCCCTGGTGCAAATTATCCCTGAGTTCTGAAAACAGCAGGCAGGAGGGGAGGTGCAAGAATATAGCCTTGAAAGTAGCTTATCTTGTCTTACAGTTTGAACAAGGGTTGTTTGAACCAGAGGAGCTAACCATCTTGGGGTTTAATTACCAGGTGCTTCTCATAAATTGTGGAAGGCCACAGCAAAGAAAAAGAAAGGCTTTTTTTTTTCTGTCCTTACAGAGAAAATGTAGGACAGAGAGATCAGGAGTCAGGAAGTGAGGTTGGAGTCGGAAGAGGGTTGCCATTTTAAATGGATTGGTTATTGAAGTCTTCTGTGTAAAGGTGATGTCTGAGGAAAAACCTGAAGACGATGAGGGGATCAGTCATGCACGTTTGGGAGAAGAGATGAGATAGCTGGGGAATCAGCAAGTGCAAAGGCTCTATATTCAGAACTTGTGGTGAGATGTGTTGGAGGAATGGCAAGGGACCATTATGGCTGGAGCTGGAGCAGGGAGAGAATAATTGGTGATAAAGAGGAAAGTAATGGAGTGGGAGTGCGTAAAGGTGGCAGAGGATTGTCCAGGACCTGTAGGTTGTTATGAAGACCTTAGTGTCTTAAATCAAGTGAGACACCTTTAGAAGGGTTCTAAGCAGAGAAGTGACATAGTCTGATTTAAAATGATCATGCCAGCTGCTGTGTTGAGAATGTTCTATCGGAGGACAGGGGGAAGTAGGGAGACCAGTTAGGAGGTTGGTGCAATAACCAAGTCAACAGCTGGAGGTGGCCTGAATCAGAATGGCAGTAATGAAAGTGATGAGGAGTGGCTGAATATCCTGATAAATGAATGTAAATACCTCCTTTTGAGGTTGAACTCCTTGGGGCCAGGTCCATATCTTATAAATTTTTATCTTCAGAACCAAACATAGCAGTGACATTTGATAGGGTACATAACTAATGTTTGTTGAATGAATAAGGGATGAAAAATAATTTTTGAATGTTAATAATACAAATAAATCAGCCTCCGTTCTCTTTTCTGAATCTGTCAGATGATAGAGCAAATCCTGGGTAATATTCACCCAGATCACTCAATCTGATGTCATAAAGAATGCTGTTCATGGGTGTGCTGAACCAAGACGTGTGGAGGATGTTGGTTTCAACTGTGTTTATCTATTTTTCTTGCTGTGGGACTTCTCAGAGAATACACTAATGCACAGGTTCCCAACATTTTTTTAAAGTCTTTATTGTTGAGATTATTACTGATGTCCTTCATTCCCCTCCCCTTACCCCCCCTCCACCTGGTTCCTGCCCCCCTCCCCAGGCCTTCGCCACTCTATTGTCTGTGTCCATAGGTAATGCATATATGCATATAAGATCTTTATTTAATCTCTTCTCGCCCCCACACCCCCTTCCCTCTGAAAATCATCAGTCTGTTCCATTTCCATGCCTCTGATTCTATTTTATTCACCAGTTTATTCTGTTCATTAGATTTCTTATTCTTATTCATTTATTTTGATTTTTAGATTCAGTTGATAGGTATGTATTTTTTTTTTTTTACCATTTTGTTGTTCATATTTTTGATCTTTTTCTTTTTCTTCTTCTTCCTCTTCTTAAAGCATGACCTCAGCATACTTCCTATATAATCTACACTAATAAAAGAGAAACATGGTAATTAGCGTACGACCGCTACCCTTTTCATTGGCTAATCAGTGAGTATATGCAAATTAACTGTCAGCCAAGATGGCGGCCGGCAGCCAGGCACTGAAGCGAGCACGAGGCTTGCTTGCTGCAGACTCCAACGTTCCCCGCCTCACTTGCCAGCCTCTCAGTTGCAACTCTAAGCAACTATATACTATGTTGCAAATAAGAAGCTAAACAAAACCCCAGAAAAGGGCTTCCATTCAGCCGGGCTCGGACCGCAACATTGTATCTATGTTTTCAGCAGCAAGGCCTCAGAGCTAAAGCTGGCCCAGAAAAAAAAAAAAAAAGAGAAGAAAACAAGGAGCGGTTGGAAGCTTTA